>NC_088284.1:100979258-101279643 GCF_036013445.1 Caloenas nicobarica | reverse complement strand
CAAACTTCTCTCAGGCACTCTATGATTTCTCCTTATCAATGTTCATGGCAGCAGGGAAGTGTAATCCTCATCGTATAGCCATAGGCACCATCTCATCATAAAATGATAGAATAATGTAGGTTGGAAGGCACCTCTGGAGGTCATCTAGTCCAATTTACAACTCAAGGACAGCTTCAAAATTAAGTTCAGCGTTGAAGCTGAGGTTGCTCAGGTTACCAACATGTTGTTTGGCAAAGCCAAGAATTAAACTGAAGTTTCTTGTATCCTACTGTGGAGCCTCTCAATTACTCCTCTAACCCACATTTTGTAAGTGGTTGAAAAAAAGATTTAGAAAAAACAGACTAATCTGGTGTAGTTTAAGAGTTGGTAGAATCAACTATATACGGGCAAAGGCAGCATGCAGTGGTAGGACACCAAGTCAAAAGAGAGACCAGTATAGAAGGGGCGTATGAAAAAATAGGTGTTTCACTCTGAATGCATTGAAGCAAAAATTTATGATGTACACTGAAGTTTTAGGAAAGACACCCCATTTCTTTCATTTCACACAGCTGATTACCTGTGCAGCGCTCTGAAGTTCACGCTTTTACTAGCTGACTAATATCTAAAGATGTTTTCTGCTTATTTTCTCTGCAAACCGCATTGCACTGACAAGAAATACATTGTCCATATGGAGTGAAGAATGGCATTTAAGTACCGTGTGTAGAAATCCCACTTACTTTTACACATTATGCTTCAAAGCCCTTCTTCCTGGATACAGAAGTCGTTGTGTTTCCAGCAGAAGGTTTACATACTTTAGGATGGAGTAAAAGCACCAGGGTATGAAGCCAGCCGTGTATATAAACCATTAAACAATTTCAGCACAAAGCTGCACAAAATGTCTGTTAAATTTAACAGTGCTATTAAAAATCCACATTTAAACTTGCTTTATTTCTAGCAACAAGGTTTTGAAACATGGAAAAGTCAGGTAAAAAATCCCCGACAATAACAACCAAAACCCAGCCATTTCTTGGTACGTAATTTCATAGCAAAGACAAAATGCTCTGGTCCCATGGTTCCCAATTGGTCTTGCTCCAATCCTGAGCAGAGTTTTGAGTTTTCTGCCATGTAAATGTTCCCTTTATGAAGTGGGCTATAGCCAATGCCCATGGAACCCTCTCCTAAGGAGGTGTTATTTTAATATATGAAGGGCAGTCATTTCATTTCATAAAGATAGCTTGTTCCGCGGAGGAAATAAACACCACACTTGACAGATGCTGGGACTCTCAAAGATCCTCAGCTCCTGTGGGGCAGGGGAAGGCCCATAAAGCTTTTCTGTGTTCCCTGCATTATGGTGCATGGGGCTGTAGATGTCTTCTCTGAAAACTAATTCTGTGGTGTAACTGTAGCCACCTAATAATTTTATTTTAGTTTTAAATACCATGCATGAGTGGCATAAATGCAGGGAGAAGCACGGTGTTATGCACAGGGTGCTGATAGCAAATGGAGAGGGGTCCCTAGGTCAGTACATAACCTTCTCTATATTCATTTGTGGTGAACTTGCTGCGAACTGGCATCAGGCAAGGTGTGAGGGGTTCGACACCAGCTTACACATGACGAGTTTATGGGAATAACATCTCTGCTGGCGTAACAGAGTGCAGGTTTGTGGGCTTCTGCAGGTCTTGTTTCAATCAGCAATTTGTCTCCTGGTCTATCCCAAGCACATAGGACTCTGAGATGGTGGATTGCCCCCCAGAATTCCTATTTTAGATTCCCTCGTTTTGAAGATGTTGTGTCCCCAGCGTGTTGCGAGTGACTGCCCCTTTTCAAGGTGGGCACAATCTGTGTCTTTGATTTAATTATTTTTGGATGCTATGTGTACTGTGGGCTGATGGACGACTACCTCTGATGCAAGGTCTAGGGGCTAAAATACTGGCTTAGCAGCTGGAGGAAAGAGTTCAGATGAAAGGGATGAGAAACCTCCTGCCTTATCTGTTAATCTAATGCTCTATTTGTTATCCAGAAATTATGGGGAGCTGGCTGGCGAGCAGAGGTGAGGCTTATCCAGAGTTATTCCAACCGCATTTCTCAACGTCCTGTTTGTTGTGCTTGGACTGAGCTGGATCGCTCTGTCATCTCCCTCCCTCTCACTGAACATAGTAGCTATACTATGTTCTTACTGGAGACCTGTGGCACTTAATGGTGAACCAAAGTTGCTTCATTTTTCCCTCATTTGATGAATGAACCTGAGGTTGAGGCAGGTAATGGGGGTGGAAGCAAGGAGAGAAGGAAAATTCACCTTTAGAAAGCCCAGGTTTCCTTAATGGGCAAAAGATGTTACGCTGAGGACAACATGTATTGCAGGGACTTTGTTGGCCAAAAAAACCCGCAAAAATGCTTTATCTGTCTCAAAGTGCTTACAACCTTTCTGCTCAACGCAAGAATGCAAAGTATATTGGAAAAAAGAAAACTAGAAGAAAGCTTAGGTAAAATTTCCTCTCTGTCATTCCAGGAACCTGCGTACAGGCCATGCTGTCACCCAGCATATCTGCTGCTCGAATGAGTGCAAAAGAGAGAGGCTGTGCTGAAATCCATAGCGCTTTCTAAATAAAGCTTATGGTATACGAAAACATAATTTAATTCCCAAGATAAATAGCCCAGAAATGGATGAATTTGTTTTTTCTTGTACAACGTGTAACTTCTCTTGTAATAGAAATAATAATTTCATCATCAGCAAATGCTGTTGTTGGCACTACTTTAGCATTGTAGTAACAGTTACGTGATAAAACAATTCATTATTTCTTTCAGTTTGCTTTTTTTTTTTTTAATGATTCATCATATATTCTGTACCAGCAATAGTTCTTACCAGTAAAGATTGCTGTGGAAATGACCTCTCAGAACAGTGTTGTATGATGTTGTATCCACTAGTGTCAGGGAATTTCTTATGAAAGAAGTAAATACCACAAAATTAGTTGTACAACATTTCAATTAAACTTCAGTTTCCTTTTCAAAAGCTTACACAAGTGGCAGCATTTACTGTATATGTTTTTCCATGAAAATTTTTATTTCCTCTTTTGATTTTGCTTTTCAAATGTTTGTATTTTTATTCAAATTAGTTCAAGCTGTCACCAATACGTAAACATTTATGATTTTTTTTCCACACAGCAATCTTCCCCAAGAAAGCAATGCTTAATTCACTGCTTTGCATTTTTCTTATAGATGTTGCACATATTCTATCTCATTATTTGTTTCAGCAGCAGCCAGACAATACTATTGCAAAGAGTTTTGTCAGGATGGAGGACTTTTTTTGGGGGTTGGGAAAAATCTTGGGGGAAGCCAACCAGTGTGATTTGGCAGCTCCATTCTTGTTGCTTTTGTGCTCCTTGGACCGGGTAGGTTTCTTACTCACTGGTTCCAATGGGACTTCTTGTGGGGTAAAATACTATATAACATCAGTGAAGTTATGACGGTTTGGCCCTCCCTGTGCAAAGAGATATTAAAAGCCCACTCCTCGAGGGACTAAGCAAATTAGAAAATCTGCTAAATAACAGCTTTGGAATGTGTTTTCCTATATATATATATATATATATATATATCTGTTTTGAATGGGGAGTGGAGTTTCCTGGACTAACTCCGAAGCTGATGCAAAGGAGGGAGGGTGGTGGACCAGCTCAGTAGTTGGTCTGGAAAGCTTCTTGTGTATTGGGTCAAGTCGGAGCCATCACAGCCTGAGCCCTTGGCCGATCATTTATAACTGTGAAAAATAAGGGTAAGGTGGGTGCAAAAAGTTCTAATTTTGCCCCAGTGGCATATTTTGACCACTCTGTGTTTATTTTATTCAGACATAAGTGACAACACAAGATGTAGGGCACGGTGAAGCAAGGCCTGGGAGTTTTGCCACCGATGCTAATGGTGTTGGTCTCTAATCCCTTTCCAGCAAAGGCGAGATGATGCATCAGCAGAATGGCCGCCCACACTGGGAGAGACACCAGGACCATTCACATTGCCGAGACACTGAAACAGTATTTTGGGGAGGAAAAAAAAAAGAAAAAGCTCATTCCTTAATATATGGTCTTATAGGGTAAATATTTATCCAGCCATCTGAAGGCAGAAGTAATCGCTGCAGTTTTCCCTTCACTCAGAGACTGGAGATTTTCCCTAACTAAAAAAAAAAAAAAAAAGGAGTCCAATTTTGTGTATGTGAAGAAATCAAAGCATTGCCCTTGAAATGGGTTTTTCAGCTGTCTCCTGGGTATTCTGGGGTTAGTTTTCACCACGTGAGGTTCTGAAGTGCATACTCAACGGTTCAAACACAGGAAAATTGGCTATCACTGCAGCTCTGTTGGGTGGGGAGAAAGCAGTTCCTTTTTAGAAAAAGGAAAAAAAAAAAAAAAAGACCTTTTTTCTTCTTCTTTTTCCAAGGGACTATATGAGAATGAGCTGGAAGAAGTCTTGACTTTTATTATATCCTGTAATCAAATTTGAGCATCTTATTTGCTTCTTTTCTCCAGGACCACCCTGGCAGTAACAGTCCACACACACAATTTTGGTATGCACAAACCCATAAATTTCATAACAAAATATGGGAGTTGAGGTTGTAGGAGGAGTGTAAGGCAGAAGGTGCTGAAATGTAAAGTCTGTGTGTATTTGAAGGGATGTCATTTATTACATACTTCTGCCTTTAAAAAAAAAAAACAACCCTTACTGTTACCACACAGACTGTATAAATATATGTTGCCTAATGCAAGATGGTGTGGTGTAAAGATTTTATTGGCATGCAGTAACTTAGCTTGAGTAGCAAAGGCCTGAGCAAGCTCTGTATCACCTCAGATGTGTGCCAAGAATACATGTCCTTGGCATCGGCAATGAGAACATCCCTAGTGACGCTGCCTAGGTGTAAATCTAATGAGGATAATAACCCATATGCTTCAGGGCATCAACCCATTACTGACTGCCTGGGATTAGGAAGGAATTTCTGCTTTGGTTGTGTTATACTAAAGCCATTTATTGTGGGGTTCCACACACTTCTCTCTGAAGCCTCTGCCACTGGCCACTGGCAAGAAGAGGATAATGAATTTGATTGACTCCCTGGTAGGGCCTGATCTGGCAACTCCTGCGCTCTTCTGTGAATTCTGTAATGGTACCTGTTTTATGTGGCTTGGAAAATGTTTTGATGGGGCACTTTGTGCACATCTCGCTGTAATGCCAGCTCCTATAAAGCTTCTTTCATAAATGCATGGAATAATTTAGGTTGGCGGGGAGCTCTGCAGATCTCCCATCCAACACCTCACTCCAGGCAGGGCTGACTTCAAAGACGGGTCAGGTTGCCCAGCTCAGCTCTGAAAATCTTCAGGGGTAGGAATTTTGCTGCTTCTCTGTCCGTTCCTCCATTGGGACTTTCCAGCAACTTTAGTAGGAGTGACATGTCTAGGTACATCTGTCTTAACTTGAGCTGTAGAAAGGTGGAGTCTCTCTAGTCACAGTTAGTAATATTTTCTTTCTCCTGTAATCAAGTGAGAGAAATACATTGCTCCTGGTGGAGCTTCTTTCATCCAAATATAGGTGTCTGAGACCACCCTTGGCCTGAATAATTTCTGGCGAGGTCTGTCGTTCTCCAGTGAACCTGGAAAGAACGTAGCTGCCCCCCTTAGATTTAAGACCTATATACTAGGCAGCAATAGTTACCTGGAATGAGTCTCAGCCAAAACACAAAGTTGTCCAAGGTGAAGGGAATAGTGACAGCTTATGTAATACAGTGTTAGGAGCTGACTATGAAAAAGAAAAAGCCCCAACATACTAGAGAATGAAGTTTTGTCAATTTTTAATGGTGTAGTGCTACTGTTCTTGAGCAACAAGACCTTAAAGGCAGCAAGTTTCTTGATAGGGGTTTGTATCTGATTTATTGTTGCACATCTAAAATCAGTGAAGATTTATCCTGTTGAAAAATGGCCTTGGATTTCAGCAATGTCAGCTGATATTTGAACTCGGAAAGTTTGGTGTGCGCTAATCTTATTACAGCTGGTAGAAAAATTCAGACTGTTACTGTTTCTTCAGGAGAGAGCAAGTCATTTCAAATAAAATGTTGTGAAAAAAACATGTCTTTCCTTTAGGTGACAAGAAAAAATAGTGGTAGAAAAAAGTAGGAAATTCTGTCTGATAGAAAAACAAGCGAAGAAACAAAATCACAAAATCTTTTAAAAGATTCTGGCAAGAAATCATTGGCAGCTCCTAAAATGCCACTGAATTCTAGACTTCTCCTATGAAATCTGCTTCCCTGGAACTGGATCTGGAAAATCCCTGGACATCGTGCTTTCCACATAGAAAACAAAACCACAGGTGATGCCACTTGGGGAAAAGAGTCCCCAGGATTTTGGGATGATTATTCCAAAACATTTCTCCAATGAATTGCTGTTTATTTCTCTCTCTACTTTATGAACAGAAGCGTAATGCTTATTATACAGTCTTTTATATCTCAACAAGTCCCAGTGAATTTCTTGAGAATGAGTGAGGTTTTCCTATTCCAGCTTAAACAGAAAAAAAAAGGTCAAGGACAGTTGAAAAATCACTTTTTATCTCCATGTAGGAAACTTCCATGGATTTTTATTAGCAAATCCAATTGAAATCCTTCCTGCAAGGCAAGCCCTCTGTACACTGTCTTATTTTCAGGATGCCAAAGGAATAAATGGAGTGATGGAATCTGGAAAGATCTCACAATTCGAAAAGTAACTTTCTCCTTCCTTTGCCCCCACCTACTGCTGCAGCAGGGGAAGGTTACGAGAGTAAGAAAAGATAAAGTTCCTCCAATGTTAAAGCTTGCTTCTCTGTCAAATAAAATTTTCGGTGTTTTTCTGTGAATTATGAAAAAAAAAAAGGGTTCTTGTGTAAATATGCTGCCCGAATGGTGTGCCAAGGGCAACCCACACTGAGAGTCCACGTTGATGCTTCTTGAAAGAAGGCAAGGAAAGTTTGTTTGTCTTAAAAATCCTGAAAAGGAGGATGTTTCAGGAAAAAGGGGAAAAAAGGGTAATGTTTCAATTTGGGTACATTTATATAATATCCCCTTTGGAGCTGTAGTTTGGTTAACCTCTGTGGGTCGAGCTCCCAGCTACAGAAACCTCTCCTCAGGCTCGCTGGCCTGGGAGCCTCATGAAACGACCACCATCCTGGTGATTTGTGGAAGATTTAAGCAGGGAATTTGGACTCTGGAGTAAAAGGGTGCACAACACACCCAAGCAATCATTGTGATTAGATGGTTTTTATTTTCTTTTAAAATTTTGCAGGAAGACTATTTTCCAATTAACTTTATATGTGATTAACATTCTCTGTTTGATCCCCAAGCAACTACAACTGTGTTTCACCTCTTGTTTGGAGAAAATACAAGAAATACATGATTAAGGTCAATGGGATCATTTTGGTTTCTAATAGGAAGAGTGTTCCATCCCGCACTTGCAAATTGTCCCAGTTTGAAATAACGAAGTCTCCTCCAGTCTCCAGTTTATTCCTCATGACTTGGCTCCTGCAGAGCCTCTCTTGATGCTGCTGGTGATCCCAGTGGTGTGTAACATGCGTGCGTGTCTACAAAACACGTACTTATGGTCTTGTAGGAGGTGGTAGCCAGTTAGTGAATCTCATTCTCAGTATGTGAGATGTCCCATGTCATGTTTAATGAGTGTCCCAGGAGACCTGGGTTTGGACCTCTGAAAAACAAATTTTAACAAAATTTGCTTTAAATATACAACCCCTTCAAATATACAGGCTATTCAAGCTATTAATGAGTGGTGTATCTTTTCAGCTCCTTTCCTCTACCCTGTCTGCCAGTTATCTGGAGCCTCTCGTAGAGCAGCAGACAGTGGTAATCTCTTTCAGATGCTCCCAGTATCTGTCTGTCTACATCTTGGCCAGATCATGAGTGAAAAGGGGATCATCAAAACCAGAATAAAACAACACAGCAGCCATCCAGCATGAAGCGATGGAAATTTGTGGGTGAGAGAAGCTGAGTTTCTGCTGCTGCTGTTGTGTTTTGGTTTTAAACGCGGGGGGCATGTCACTGCCTCTCAGTTGTCGTTTGCTGGGTCGAAGGGATCTGTGGCTCCAGAAAGCTGTGACGCAAATAGCATAGGAAAGGAAATATTTTGTCAATTGCTGAAACTGCCCATATGTTGCAATCAGATGTGCAAGGATTAGAAAAACAAGAACAAGGAAACTTCGTGTGTAGCATCAAAGGCAGAGTTAGCTCACACTTTGAAGAGCAGAAGCAAGGCCCTTATTGTTTGTTGACTTTCTCCCCCTTTGCGTGCTTGGAGCACTTGAGCTCATGGGCATGTTAAGGGTGTGTTGACACTGGAAGGCAAAACCTGCGTCTCGTGGGTGCAGTGAGGCTGTTCTGCAGCTGAGATATCAGAAATAGGTTTATAAGGGCATCCTGAGCGCCTGAAGCCGTGACAAGCATACATCTGCCAAAAAAAAAAAAAAAAAGCGTAGTTTCAATGGGTCATGCAGAATCAGACCTGATATTCAGAGCCATATGGCTGTTACAGATTGTTAAGATCTTTCCCCTGGGCCCGGTGTGTCTATACACAGCCATACAGGATTAGCTTTGTGGATGCTGAGCAGAATCCTTATCATATCACCTTTTTGTTCTGTATCAAGTTGTTGTTGTTCTTTGAAGGTTTGACCCACTGTGACCAAATTTCTACTGGAAGTTATTTTTGGCTGGATTCTCAGTGTCTAGTAAGGGTTGATTTTGTGCTGCAGCCATGCTGTTTCTTTAGTGATTTTTAGCAGACTTTTTTTCTCTCTCATTTGGTTATTTCTCTTAATGAAAGATGTAGGAGTTAGTGGCCTTACTCTCCCATCATTTTGATGGAAACTGGCCTAAGGAGTTACTGCAGAGCTACTGAGACAGGAGGATCCAAAGGGAGCACGGTTAGATAGGACAAAGAAAATTAGGCTATAAAGAGCGTTGAATGAGAAGTTCAAGTTGTCTGGGAAGAACACTTGCACCAAAAAAATCCAGTATGAGCTGTTAAAAATTGGCAAAACGTTGCCAAAACACAATCGAGGTCTGACAATGCTGACTGGTGACTGTCAGCTGATGCAACATCTGTGGAAGCGTGTGAGGAATTCAGGTCCAACGTGGAGAGAGAGGAATCCACCTCTCTTTCTACCTGATGATCTGTATGTACTATTTCAAAATTCCCATTTTTCAAATATGATCTGTTACCAAATGCTCCTTCTTTGTCCACTTCCAGAGCCAGGATTTCTCTCCCTGACCCCAGGTGCTAGTAACCCATAACAGGAGAGATCTGCTGCCTGTGCTCCCGTTCATCAAGCATGTTCCAAGGGATGTTTAGTCCTGAACTATCCTTTTACACACCAGGAACAAAGCAACCCGGCAATAAATCCAGCACATGGATGTCCAGTCCTGAAGCTGCTTGAAGTGTTCTAGATATAGCTGCTAGGTCTCTCAAACTGTGCTCATCATACTGAGGATCTCAAGTTAATGGCCATGACTGGAAGCACTGACCATCTGTATTTTCTGAACTGACAACACAGGAAACAATGGTTAAGGTGGGGAAAGGGAAAGAAGGGCCACTCATTGCTCTCAATAATTAAAAAAAAAATCAGTTTTATTTAAGACTGAAAAAAGAGATTTGCATCTAATAAAAGTGGCATTAGTGCAGAGCTAGATAATTAACATAATCGTGTCTAATTTCAGTGTAATTAGCATGCTGTAATTAGAAGAGCCATTAGTATAATTAGAACATGCATAAAATTAGCACAAAGGTATTTTAGGTATAGGATTGTACAATTGGTTAATCTGATGTGGTCAGTAAAGCTGCTGATGTCATCTTGCATTTCAGGTGGCTTCTTGTGGGTATGTCATACTTGCATGGCAGAGGAACTGGTGCAGGGTGGCAGTGGGAGTGACACAGCTGTAGTTCTCTGCTGTGAAGTTTTTACTGGTGGAGAGTGTGTTGTCGGGCTAATGATTTTCATGGGAGGATGCTCAAGCGTATAAATTATCCTTATGTGGATTAGCAAGATTTTCCTGCCTGCATCCTGCCAGCAGCACATTTTGGGAGTGGCCATGTTGTTGTACTTCTCTGGATAAAAACTGTCCTGGATCCTGTAGTCTTTGGCAGGGCTGTGTCAGTTCTCACCAGCCTTTTGAATTGCGGCTGGACATTCATTATCGGAGAGGTTAAGCTGCATGAAGGCTATTTAATTACAGAGCTACAAAGGTTTCTGCATGCTTTCGCTGGAATTCATTGCAGGTTGTGGAAGGTGTGTAAATCAAACGAGCAGCACATCAGGCGGGGGGTTGGGGGCTGAGCAGGAGGAATTATTGGATGCCCTCATAAAACTTTAAAAGGCTTGAATGTCAAGTTTAAACTCTTGGGGCCTTAAAACTCGAGTCTCAAGGCACTTCTACCTGCTGTTTCATCACATAAGCTTTTCACTGTTCATGAGCTGCAAACCCAAGATGATTATGACTTCTATTTCCCTGCAGTGTATTTAATTTCCCTTTACTGTTGTCATCATACCCATGTCTGAACCACCTTTCATCTCCTCCTACCACTCATCATCCTTTCAGTTGTAGCCAGTGATGCATAGGCTTTTTAAATAGAGTGTTCCTTGTAGGCTCTTATATCAAAATCTGTTTAACCTCTGGTGCTTTCGAGCTTAAGGCAAAATCGCTGCGTATTAGCAGTTCTAATGCGTAGCTGCACTCAACAGGAGAGTTAGCAAATCTGCAGAGTGATAGGGCAGCCCTGAGGGACCAGAGTCCTTCCAGCTGCTGCTGGTTGTGGGGTGGACGCTCTGCTGAGGCCATGGGTGTCCCATGCTGACCCCCTGAAGAAACCAGAGACCTCTTGTGCCTCTGGTTGACCTGTCCTTGTGGTGGAAGGTCTGGAGATGGTCCCAAACTCATCTGGCAGAGCAAGGAAAGCACCGGAATCTTCCTCCCTGGTGCCACGGACAGACTTTCCTGACATGTCCTTGCAATGGTTTTGTTCGGGGGAAACATCACGTGTCCCATCCTCTGCTGTCCCTGCATCCCAAGGAGCCCCCTTCCATCCTCTCTCCTCATTCTTTATCTCTGTGTGTGCTGTCTGTCACCAGGGTAATCTTAGACACTTAGGCCTCTTCTCTGCTGTAGTATTTAAGAGCAAACACTCTGCACACACCACAGAAAATGTTCTACATGATACCCTGAGTGACGCAGAGATTTACCATCAGATAAAAGTAGTGGCATCCACGGCAAAGCAATTAAACTGACAACTCAGTGGCTCAAATTTTAATTCAGAGGAAGTTTTGGGTCACACACAGTTGAATCTTCCCTTTGATTAGGGTTGGCTGGAGCAAAGCGAGAGAGCAAGTAACAGTTCCTAATGTCTCTGCCAGACCCTAGCTCAGGAAAGCTGGGTTGTATTGCTGTTTCTGTCTGGTGGCTGGAGTTTCTTCATGTTGATTCCTTCATCACCCACAAACCAAACCCTTCAGCAGCAGCTGTAGCAAAAACGATAGAAAGTATGCCTGGGGAGAGGATCCTGAGTAGAGCTCTTGGCTGCCCAGTTAGCTCAGACATTCCATTTTTTGGGTCAAAGCAACAACAACAACTGCAACAACAGAAGAACTTGTAGATAATCTTCAGTTTGGTAAGTTCCCCATAAAATATTCACTTAATGCAAGATGCTTCAGTTAACACTCAAGTCCAGGGAGAATCTTATCATTTGGTGATTATCTTGCAAGAGAGAGAAAAATTCTGTGCTACACAGTGCACAGAGTGAGCCTCTTGGCTTCAGTTTAAGGCTTCTTGCCTGTTTCCATTCCACATATTTATTCTATCAGTCCAGTTTTATAACGTCCTAGAAATAGTTCACTCGATTTTCTTTCAAAGAGTCAGAAACCATAGCTAGGCATTGGATTGCAGAGTATCAAAATGCTTTGCTAATGAGCAGTGGGCAAATGAATCTAAGGAAATAACTCCACTTTCCCTGAATATTTCCTCATGCCTAGGACCAAACCCAAAGCCAAGCTGAGCCTCACTACTGGGATGGATTTGTGTTTTTCCAGTGTTGTTTTTGATTGCTTCTCACATCCCATCCTTGCATTGGAGTTTGGGTTTGGATAGAAGCGGCAGCGCTGAAAGGTTATGAAATAGTTGTTTCCGTCATGTCTCTGGCCCAGTCAGCCACAGAAATAGTTAGAAGTTTTGGTGGAGCCTCTGAAAATTCATTTTCAGCCATGAACTTTGGGGAAACCTATGGATGGCCTGGGAGAGGCTGAATGTGGGGTTTTCAGAGCTGACTAGCAAGATTATTGCTTTGGAAATGCAGACTCTAAATGGGAGATAATGGAGATATATCTTCATTTGTCTCTATTTCAGCACCGCTGCTAAGGTGCAAAGAGGAAAAGGTTGAATAAAGATTCCCCTTTTACCCCATCTTTGTGATGAGAAAACAGGGGGTGCTTTGATCTAGCAAAACCTCGTCAGTTGTTATGATTTGGTTTTGCAAACCTCAAGCCAGAGAGGTTGGGGTCTGGCTTCCATTATATTCTAACCAGAAAGTTCATGCAGAAGAGCTTTTCTGCTCAAAATATCCTGAATTTGTCCTAACTTCAGTTTAATCTCAGCAAAACCTAAACTCTCAGCCCTTTAGGGTCTGTCTGTCACTGCTGTTAATGCATTACAGTATACTGTGTAGGGTCTGATAGACAAATGAACTCTTGGAGGATATTTATCGTACACACATACAAACACACACAGATGTATGTATATATATATTGCAGTATTATGAGGTTCTCTTTCATTTGACCACAGTGGTTTCTACTTAGCCACAGAAATCTCATGCACATACTAGCCAGCTCCTATTTTCATTTGTGCGGGGGTGAAATCAAAATCTACTCGGCATGCTTCAAATGAAGGCAGACAGTGTGCCAGCGCCGTGCCACCAAGAGAGAGAGCTCTGTGCTGGCTTTTGTCTTCTCTCTATAGTGCTTGGTGAGCTGCAGCCTAAAGTGGACCAGAAAGAGCAAAACAAACATGGTGATTATGTACTGGACGTACTGGATGTGAATGATATTGAGAAATTTAAGATCAACCCTTATAAATACACTTACAGTGTATGCATATAACTAAATTAATAGCAGGCATAACTCTTTTAAAAGTCACTTGACTTTAATTGACATATCAATATAATTGGCAATTATCTTAATTGATATACATGGCATAAATATTGTGCTCTGGAAAGCTTCCAATCCTTCTTTATTAGAGTATTAAGCCACAACATATGCAGATTACATGGAAATACCACTGAAGCATTTGTTAAAAGAATTCCTTTCTTATGTCTCTTTCTTATATTTTTATATACATGTGTGTATATATGTAAATATGCAGAAAAAAAGTCATGAGGACATACTGAGTGTTGTCAATACAGTCTTTTAAACAATTTCAAGTAATTCCACCAAAGGGGTTCTACAAGTTTCGCACTCTGCTTTTGTGGAAATCAGCTTTCAAGTCAGTCAGGCTAGAGATTAGATCCAAAGATTTAAAACCCCTATAGATCAAAAGCAGATGCTCTTAGAAGACATTTCAGCCAAGACAAGCCGTCTGGGGACATTGTTACAGCGGGAGAAGACAATTTATCATTAAAACATGAAAGCCTCTGTTCAATAATAACCAGATGTATTTAAAAAAAGAAGGAAAGGAAAAGAAAAAGAGAGAGAAAGAAAAAAAAATAGGGGTGTCAAGGTCTTGATTCATTTGTCTCCCACTAGAAATCATCTTTATCCCATACTTAGGAAGCGAGTGCAGATTCTTTGATGCCAAGACATAATATAAGAAAAATTGAAACATTTCACATTGTAAATCCTTGGCAATTGTCAAGGAAATTTTAATGATATAAAAATCTGTGATGCCAAGGGTAAAGATAAGGAGCAATCAAGTTAAAGAATGGTTTCTGTGCCTTAAAGAGCAGGGGAAGATCTGACAGGCGCGTTTCAGACCCTCCTCTCTTTATTCATACCAGTTTTCACCTTTTCCCATCTTCATTCTGACCTAATGCAACTTGGGGATAGGGCTCGGCTTTAACCTAAACCCTCCCCTCCGCACGTTTGCAAAGGTCATTTAAGCTTTCGCTGTATAGCAGAGGGATCCAGGGATGTGTAGGGGAAGCCGGACCCAGCAAGATGGGACGAGCGGCCTCCTCATGTGCGGGACGCCCACAGGAGGGACGGGAAGTGGAGATTTGGAGATATCATTTTTCCCATCTCATGCTGTAACCGCTAGAGAGCATCCCTTCCCTTCCCAGGGAAATGTATGGCTGCAGCACAGGAAATGCATTTGCTGCCAGGACATGGGAGGTGGAAGTGCTCTTCACTCTCTATGCTTGTTTTACAGGCCACGCTATAAGAGAGTGGGTGTGATTAACATTTATTGTATTTAAAATCATTTCCAGGTCTGTGGTTTGACATTTCAGGCTAAAGTCCCCTAGAGAACGAGTACATCTAAGGACTCGGAGCGAGTGGCGTGAAGTCAGAACACAAATTCTTTGCCATGGCCACCAAGCAGGTCACCAAACAATCTGCCTGAGCTTCTCGGTGCACCCACAAAATGAGATACAAACCTCATTGAGTTTCTCATAGGAATATGGGAGTGAAATGCATGTAATGTCTGAGAGATGGGAGGGAACTTGCTGAAAAATGTTTTCGTTGATGTTGTTGGAAAATGCTCGTTCTTTGACATGGGAGCTTTTGGGAGAGGCATATCAGTTTTCATAACACTCTGGGAAAACTACTCTGGTTCAGGATGAAATTTTTGATCAGTCGTAAGGAGAGACCTGTCCATCCTGCACAAGTTCAGAGGGGAACACACAACTCGTAGGGCTTTTCCGATCCCTCCTTTGAGCCGAGCAGATTTGAACTAAAGTCTCCGATTCCCTGAGTGTCTTGAAGGATGGGGTCCCCTATTTCTGACTGTGAAGAAGACCTTTATCCTGGCCCTGAGGAACTTTGCCAATAAAAGTATTGTCAAAACCAATAAAGAGAGAGATTGCTAGACTCAGTAAAATGTGAACCTCGTTTTTCCTATCATTGAGTATCTTAAATATGAGGCTGTGTCATCATCTGCTTTCTGTATAGCTTCTGCTGTGTTGTCCTTGATAGGGAACTTGGATGAAAGAACCAACTGATCAGATAAGCAAAGATGAGGATTGTCCCCTCAAGAGGACAGGGAAGACAATTTAGAGAGTGTCTCATAGACTCTGTGATCAGAAACTCTGGAGACGCAGGACATGGACGTTTGTGGATTTCCACGTCTCTTTGAGCATGGAGCACAAGTCAGAGGTCTCTTGTCTGTAGGTTGCTTCTGGGTTCTAGTCAAGCCCTGCTACAAGGCTTCAAAACCAGGAGATTTTGTCAGGTTGAAAACATTTTCCAGGGGAAGTGTAGAGTGACTGTGCCAAGGCCTGGAAAGCTTATCGGCATGCTTGCCCTCTAGGCACTGCAAGCCTTTAGCAAAGCAATTCTATTCCCTTTTCTTTGAATAAGAAAAGAAGGACATTGCCATGTTCTAGACCAACAAGAACAGTTATAGTAGAAAGTACTTAGCTTTCTGGAAAACTCAGCTTATGTGAGCTGAAGACCTGTCACCATGGAAAAAAAACGAAATGAATTTTTATTTCTCCTCTGTGTGCCAAGCACCATTCATTTCAAACAAATCTGTTTACTGTGCTAAGCATAGTAAATTTGATGTAAAGTTTCAAGAAAGCGTGACACGGTTGCTAGCTTTTGGCTATCCTGTTGGTGTCTCTGGAGCCATGTGCAGTAGTTTGGAGACCCGTGCAGACCTACAGACCTGCTGGGCATGGCAGCCCTTTAGTGACTCATCTGCAAGTTACAACATGCAGCTGATGGCTGAAGGTCTATGGTCTGGTATCACAATTTTGCTCTTTCAAGTGTCCTTAGTCTCCTTTGCTTCATTTGGGAAGAAATACCTTTGCATCTGCCTTGGAAGGCGAATGTTCATAAGCAGAGTGGACTGAAACAGAGAAATCAGTTCCAGGGCCAGATTAACAGCACTGCTGTCATCAGAAAGCTGAGTACTGTCTTTTTCGTTTTGACTCACAGCAGAAGATCTGACTTAATTAGGTCCAGACTGGATCTGTACATGGATTTGGAAACCCCAAAAGTTTGGCAGTTCACATCTGGGGTTCTCAACATAGATTTAAAGGCAGGAAAAAATGGAGAGAAGGGGCTGTTCAGCTATCAGGGGAAGACAAGATCAAGGAAAATACAACTTACAAGGGGAACAAGAGGTAGAAACATTTACACCTTCATTGCCCAGTGTTGTTTCAGTTGTACGTATATATCGTGTACAACCTTACCTGTGCTTCCAGGTGGCTCTTGCCTGGCTTTTGGAAGGTGGAGATCTGCTAGCATGTGGGTGCCAGTGGCCACCACACTGTCACCATGGTTGTTGTTGCTGTGCCTGAACAGAAGCTTGTTTGGGGCACAAGTGGTTCATGTGGCCACATACACCATTTACACAGTGTGGGAGAGCACACACATAAAAGTTTAGTGCAGAAGTGCACAAGCACAGACTCAGGCAGCCCTTGGGCCTTTTCTGTTAACAATCAGACCCATAAAGCACATTAAAATAAACCTATTTTTACAGCTCGGCACTGCTGTTCAACCAAGCATTTCAAGAAGCAAACAAAAGCACCCACTGCTCTGGAAATACGAGACTTAATTCCTATCCAGGAGCACAAATTGTACTCGGGAGGGAGTTATGAAACCCTGTTTAAGTTCAGATTTGTATTCAGCTTTACATACCTTTGATTCACCCTCCTGTAGGAGGTGGTTTTAATTTTTAGCCTTTGATAGCTCTATACTTTTGCTGACAAACCGTTTCCAAACAGTTTTTCCTCAGGGTTCTGAGAGAACGAGGCAGAAACAAGTGAGAGTTTTTTCTCCCCTTTTTCAAGTGTAAATATGTACGAGAGGGAGGTATGTTCAAGTGCAGAGAGCCTTCTGGCCAGCTGGTTCGTGACTGCCTCCATGGTGAGTTAGAGGGCAGGAGAAGGTGCTTTTTTGTCCACATCTGCTCTTGGGCAGGGCTGGGTTTAGGGTCCTCGCCGGTGGATCGAGCTGCAGAGCAGCCGAACCCCTCCACATATGATCCATCCTCATCACCCAGACGAGGACTGGGTTTCTTGTCGGGCAAAGAAACACTTTCTGGCTGTAGAGCTCCTGTTTGCATCAAGGGCAGCATTGTAGTTTGGATTCAGGACTCAAGGAGGTGACTCTGGGACGGAGAGGCAGCTACTGTCAGAGAGGCATCCTCTGAGAAAAAAAACAACCAGCCAGCCAAAAAAAACCACCAACAAAATATTCTCTGTCTTCAAAACAATGTCTTACAGCACCTAGAATAAGAGAGTCTTGATTTTACTTGGAGATCCAAACTCAAAACAAAAATAAGCATTTATAATAATAGTTTGTAAATAAGGAATTGTTTGTTGTCCTTCTGATTTTTCTTTGATTTTCCTGCAATCCTTTCAAATAACATCACAGTCATTTTGCATTTGTCAAGCTAAGTGAGCCACTCATTTTTCCCAAACCTTGCTTGGCTGTAAGGGCTTTAAATATTGCAACATTTGACATAAAGCAAAGATCTTTGCTGATAAACGTGCATAATGGTTCAAAACTGTTCCAGCGAGCAAATCTGGTTTCTCAAAGGTAAACAATACGAAGAGCTGGCCTTTGATTAAATATTCCAGTCATTAGATGCTAATGGTGCATGAAACTGTGATTTATCAGCTAAAACAATGTTCTGGAAAATGAACATAATTCATTAAGCTTGAAACAAACTCCACTCGAGCTTTCCACTCACAATAATTCTTGGCCAAGGGAAATCAGTGTCATGCAGCAGAGGCCGGTTTGGAGACTTCTCATTTTTTATGCAGCTCTGCTCTTGAGACGCAAACTCTGCCACCTGAGCTGTCCTCTGCAGAGAGCAGCCCCCGAGCATCCATCAGCAGCACCAGCCTGAACTGCTTGTAAAAGAACCAGGGGCCATGGGGCATTATTTTTCTCGCATACCTGATGTTTCAGGTACCATGAGCTAGTCTCTAAGTCCCCTGAAAGGCGGGACATTCAGGATGAGCAGGGACAGATGCTCACCGAGGTGCAATTTCAGGGGCTTGCTTGGCCTCGGCGCAACAGCGCTGCTCTTCCTAGAGCAGGTGAAGATAACAAGGAGTTGTTTTAACTCATGCTGAGTACAAGCGGAGAGCTAAGAATTACTGCTCAGCTTTGGCATAGCGTGGCGTACCCCTCCTTGCTGCTGGGAAGCTGCGGGGGGATGGACGGGTAGCAGAGCCCCTCACCGTGGCCTCCTGCCTCCGCCCTGCAAGAACAGTGCTGGGCGCCAGCGAGATATAATTACTTGTCAGGCTGCAACATGTTTATTTTTAGGCACGCTGGTGTCAGCTGGGGACACAGGCTGATCAGACGTGGGTTTGTGCTCTTTGCTACCTCTGAAGACGGGTGTTTGACAGTGCTGGAGCGCGGGACTGGAGGTGGTGTGACTGCTGCTGGCAACACGTCTGGCTCTGTTTTCGTAACGTCCTGGGGCTGGTTATCATGTAATAACAGAGAGTTAGGTCTGTTTATTAAAAAAAGATGTCTGTTTTGTTACTGTGACTTTGTTATAAAAGTGGTGGGGGAACAGAGGGGAGAAGATGTCAAATTGATTGTTGGTGTAGCTACAGAGGTGGTTCATCACTACAGAGATATTTGTACCATTAGATTCAACTCTTGATGCAAGTCGGGGTCAGAAAGCAGTTTAGTCTGTTCCTCATAGTCTCAAAACCTCAAACCCACCATGATTAAGCTCCTCCTCACCCACTTTGCACACCCAGCCAAACACCAAAGATGTAAACCAGAGGAATTTCCTGCCCCTCACATCACTTTGTTTTTGTGTTCACACACATGGAAGGGAAATAACAAAATGATTTCTAAAGTTTAACCAAAGCCAAATCATCAAGCCTGTGAAGCTTTCGAGGGAGACAAGGGGGGAGGGAAGAGGGTATTTTTGGATGGAGTGGTGTACACGGCCGTGTGGAATTCACACCCTGGCTGATAGGTGGCCACGGGGCAGTGCCGGGACTCACCAGCTGCACCGCTGCCCAGAGCACCTGCCCCAGATGACGGACTGGTTGTCATCGCTCCCAATAAAGCCAGAAGTCCAGATATGATGGGGAAAGGGGCAAGGATGCCAAGCACCGTTCAAGAAAGTTGCCCAACACAGCAAATACATGATATAATGACATTGAGCTGCTGTGCTTTCTGCCCGTGTTGCTGCAGCACGGGGTGTCCAAACTGCGCTGGGCACCCCCCAGTGACTGCTGTGTGCTCCAGCCTGCTCTCCATGGCCCAGCCAACAGATGTGGTGTTGGGGTATTATGTCTTCTGTGGCTTTTCTGCTCCAGAGACGACAGCGCGAGGCTAGAGGGGCCTCTCTGTCCAGGCTGGATGGTGTATGTCAGGGAGGATGGGTCACTCTTGTGCAAGTAGGTTACACCTGCGGTAGCTGACAGCGCGCACAGCCGTTCTGGGAAGCTGTCGTGCCACTGCTGCCTTAGTGGTGTGATTGACTAATTTGCTTCTCCTTTGATCTAGCAGAAAGCGCTTGATGATTTTGGAAGAGGGAAGAAGGGAAAACGCCTGTCACCCCAGTTGCGGTGTGTGAGCAGAGTGCGGGCTGTGCTGAGTCCAGGCTCTCGGGCAGGGATCGACGCTTGGCCTCTGTGGCTGGAGAAAAAAGCGGGATGCTAACCCGGAGAGCGGGGTGGATGAGCTCCTCATTGCGGCTTGGTCTGCTGAGTGAAAGGATGTTGGGGGCACTGGAGGCACGCTAGAAAATTGAGAGTTCATGGCGCTGTAGACTCGAGAAGCAGAGGAGGTGGGGAGTGGGTTGTCCTCACTGAAAGCTAAAGGTGTGATGGATGTCCTGGTAGCTCTGTTGTGTGGACACAAGTGTCCCTCCTCCTGCTCTGTTCACTCTGCTGCTGTTCCTCTTTGAGGATCAAATTAGACGCCAGGATAAGAGCTGTGACCATATGATACACCCCCTGTTTTTAGGGACCAGACCTTTCTCAGTGGACAGAGTGCTGAAGACATTGAGCCAAGGAAAGGAATGAGTGTAGGGAAAATGGTGATTAAATATCTAGGAGTTTTTCCAAGGTCTGCCAGAGTCTCTCCATATGACCTTTGGAAATTCCTGCCTCATCTTGGCCCACCTTCAGCAGCCTGAGTGCAGCCCCAAGGAAGTGCAGACATGTCCTTTCATCCACTCTTTATTTAAATTATCAGATCTTCTGAGCAGGTATTGTTTTCTGTCTGGGTTTGTACAGTACCTGCCAATAGGTACAATGCCATAGTGAGTTGCGAGCAGAGGCTCAGATCTTCTGAGATACTTCAGTGCCTGACGCCTGTTCAGTAAGACCTCCTGCTTACTCTGGAGATCTGGGCTTAGAGCCCAGTGGTCCACAAATAATCCTCCTGGCACACTTCAGGCTTTTGCAAAAGAATAAAATAATTCTTACCTTTAAAGTCCATCTGCCTGTGTTTCTAACCCCTTGGACACATTTTGATTTATTGGAGGACACAAATTTTAACCTTGAGCTTCCTTCTCAATATTCATTCATTACTTTTTCCATTGTAGTTTACATTCCCTGTTGCTAAAACTAACAAAATGTTCATGTTAACAGAAAGCCTTCTCCCTGCTGGGCCCCAAATTAAACATTCCTGGAAAGGCAGGAGGCAGTTGCTTTATTCCACGTTGCGAATTAGCATGTTTGCATAACTTAATGGTCAGTGCATCAGGCAGGAATTCCAGAAGAGATCAATCTTCAGCGCTGTGTTTGACTTCGCGGGTCCAGCGTCCTCAGCAATGTGCTGCAACGCCACGTAGGCAGCTGGAATGGCCGTGTGGCGATCCATCACCAGCTTTGTGTCTGGTTCCTGTGAGGAAACCACAGAGAATGAAAAGATGTCAAGTAGCCTACTGAGAAGCAGACTTATCACCTCTCAAAGCAGAGAGCAAGCAGTAGCACATCCCATTGAGAAACCCAGCTCCAGCTTATAAAGAAGAGTCCTGAATTCTTCCACCTTCAGCAGACACACTGTCTTTTCCTCCAGCTGCATCTTAGTGCTGTGAAACCCCATTTGAGGGATCTGGGGAAACTCCACTCCAGTGCTGCCGTATGTGTTGTCTCAGCTGCAGCGTATGAGCTGCTTTGGAGGAGGAAACCACCCATGAGCACATTGCTTCCTGCCCTATGCTCTGCAGAATTTTCTTCTTTAAGAAAACAACTCAAGATTCTTCCGAAATGTGCATTTTTGGTGTGTGCTCAGAGGGTTTCTCTTGCCAAGCTGAGGCCTGATTCAGGCTCCGTCAGATAAAAGGAAGAAAATCCCCTGGACTTCCACGAGGTCAAAGGTCTAGGGATGGTGTTTTATTTGAAAGAAGAGGAGGGGAGGTTGCTGCACTTGTAGATACTACAGTGAGTAGGAAGCAGCGTCACCAATATTTCTAAAATCTGGGATGTTGCTACCAAGCTCACAAGGTGCTGACTGAAATCATTGCTGCGTACCTCACTATTACTATTTATTTGTGTTAACAAATTGCTGAGGCAGTCATGGGCTGAGATCCAAATGGCTTAGCTGGCACACAAGGTAAAACCCCCAAAATAAGCCCTGCCTAGGGAGTGCACGGTCTCTGAGCAAGGTTTGCCCACCATCATTGCCCACAGGCGCTGTGTCATCCTGTGTGGTGGTTCACTAAAGTCACCGTGAGGGTAAGACAACCTCATGGCTAACATTGGCAGGGAAGGTTTGGGTTAGAAATTAAAATATGAACAGGCTTGGGATCCTAAGCATGTATTCCCATTGATGGAGCTCACCCTTCATGTTACCACGTAGATCCACCCAAAAATTCAGGACATGGTTTCTTATTTTATGGCAAACTTGGAATATGGAGGGATGATTCCCTGAAGAGCTGTTAGGGCAGAGCTACTGAATGGCCTCTTTCCTGCCTTTCTAGCAGAGTTGCTTCAAAATTTTGGGTTTTAAAAATTCCTAGATTAAACAAACATTTTCTGCACCAGAAAGATTGACCCTGGTTTCTTAGGACTGATAACACCTGTTTTTAAAAAATGCAACAACATGCGGTATGTTAATATTTTAAATATTTTTGCTAGTCCTGCTTCTTAGAAAATTAGCAGCCTTTGCGTATTAATATTCTAGCCCATGCAGTATTTCTCGGATCAGGCCTATTTCTACTCTATCTCCTTCGATTTCATTCTACTGTCATTTCAGTATTTCTTTCCAGCTGGTCCCCTCTTGCTTTTATCTTCCTGTGTTCAGTCACCCCTCACAGACAAGTAAGTTAAAATACCAGGCATTTATCACTCTCTGGTTGTATTTTCTTGCTGCTTTTTGTTCTACATTTTGTGTTTTTTCTTTTGAAGACACGATGGTAGGCTTCCCAGGCAGGCAGTAAACATTCTTCTTTTATTGTTCAAATCCACTTAAAATCATCACAATATGCTTAAAGATTTTTTATGGACATAAAAAAAAGAAGTAAAGAATATATTGAAGTTTACAGATAGGCAGTGGACCTGTAAAACTTGTCTTGTCCATAATCAAGCATTAGAGTTGACGGTCTAAGTTAACAAAATCCTCAAATATCGGGGATGTGTCTTTTAAAACCAGATACCTCATTTTCTGAAATGTACTGCATAGGACTGAATTTTTTTAGTATATGATCATACTTTTTCACTTTTGTATTTAGGAAATATGAAACTAATATATGTTATCAATGCATAAGAGCTCTCCAAGTTCTCCTTTCTAATAAATTCCCTCTTTTGCTCAAAGGAATTCATTTGTTTGGGTGGGTAACCACTAACTCGTCTCTGCCATATTGCAAATTATGAAGTGGTTTTGGATGTCTACTTTCTAAATTAGTGTATTTGATGTAATATATGCCCAGATGTAACTTTTTTTTAAGCTGGTCAAATTATTAATTACAAAAAATATTGTTTTGTAATGACATTAATTCTCCTCATAACCGCTCAGTAGACAATTTATGGGAATGCAGGCCATGCCACAGGTTGATTTATAAACTGCTAGCACACACTTTTCATTATTTATTAATTCATGATTGATTGCTTGAATCATCTGCTGTTGATTCTGTTTTTTGATTGGACAACACAAGTGCGATGTGTAGGACAAGAATGAATTGTAAATTCAGATTTGTAATGCAGCAGCATCCATCACAAATGCACAGAAGCATTTGTCAATGAGAAAGGCAGCATCACCCAAAGGTCTTCCATCTGAGCATCCACCCAGATGATGGGTCCATGCAGAAGAATATCAGCAAAGTGGACTTTGCCACTGTAGTGCTCCTGGTGTGAATAAGAGTTGTAAGACAGAGTTGCCCAAGGCAATGAGGTGTGGAAGAAAACAGGAGAGACTGAGTGAATTTCTTTGAAAATGTAGCTAGGGGTGAGGAAGGCATCATGGGACAACTGGGAATGCAGATTAACCCTTTGATACCAAATGAGAGATTCTCAGTAGGAGGAGGTTGTCCTTGAAGAGGCAAAGATGAATAGTTTTGGTTCGGTGGCCAAAGAGAAAAAGAGAGGAAAATAGAGGTGCGAGTGAGATCAAAATGATGGGGTTTGTAGGAAGTCTGGAGGGATTTGTGCCCAAAACAACTGTGTATCTCAAGCTCAGAAAAAAAGGTGACGTGAGGATCAAAGAGGTAAAGAGAAGCAGTTCTGGATGGAAAGGGAGGCCGTATCTTAATGGTAATGTTGCTGGAAGAATGTGGAAGACTTTGATCTAAGCTGGATGTGAAGACCTGTAAGACCTACAGAGAGGTCCAGTAGGTGAGGACACCCACCCATGCTGTGGTCCTGAGGGATGGGCAGGAGAATTACTCTCACCTAAAGGACCCAGATGTCTCCCTGAAGGGTGGTGGTGGAAATGGTGTCTGTAGGTTGAGTAACATCAATTGCTGGTGTCTTATCAAGGGAGAGTGCAGGCTGTTGTTCAGGAATTTAGTGAGGGTGGTGGTACAGGGTCAATTTTGTTTTAAATGACAGAAAACTAAAGGTGGTGATGTCCTGGGCAGCAGGCTGCTTAGGGCTGACTTATGGTGGGCACATAATGCACAGGTCTATGAAGTTAAACATTCTGAAG
The DNA here is from genome assembly GCF_036013445.1 of Caloenas nicobarica. NCBI lineage: Eukaryota > Metazoa > Chordata > Aves > Columbiformes > Columbidae > Caloenas > Caloenas nicobarica. Next base: position 101,255,394 of record NC_088284.1, on the reverse strand, counting down.
GCTTTCTGTCTTTGTTAACTTTCATCCTATATGTAAGGATGTGTGATAAGGTTAGTTACAGACCTTGCGGTGCCTGCAATGAAAATAGTAATTTGTCCTAGGAAACACGAACTTGATTTGGAAGCAGCAATTGGATTCTTTAGTTGGGCAATACACATCCAAAGCAATGCAGACAGCAAAATATTCTTAGTATCTGCTGGTTGGCCAGCAATGCAGGGGAAGGTTCAAGCCATACAACGGTATCTGTCATGAAGCTGCTATTTATTCATCTTTATTATACTAAAGTTCCATGTGTTTTTGCTATTCTATGAATATGCTGGTCTGGCAAAGTTCTTACAAATCCCTAAAAAGGTGACTGGTTTTAGAATTATGTGTTGTTTCTGGTTTCTTATTTTCTTTTTTTTTTTCTTTTTAATTTTATTTTATTTTTCAAGGGCTAGAAATCAATTGATCTTCTGTAACTGGCAAGCCAGGGTAAAACATACTTAGAAAAAGCTATGTGCCGTGGAATTTTTGGCTTGCTTTCTTAAACTGTGGCAGGACATCCTGATGCTATGAAATTACATGGAAAAAAAAAAAAGACTTGGAAGAAAAGGTTGGGATTAGTTACTGAATGGATTTGATGAGTTCCTGCTTTGATAGGAACATTATGATGTTGAAAAGTAACAAAATCTTTGAAGAGCTCTGGTGGATTTCGAAATGAAAATTCAATGCAAAACTCTGGAACGTTTTAAAGATTAGGCACTTCAAGTTTATTAAGCCCCTTCCATGACTTACAGGTACTGAGCTTGTCTTTACAACAGAAACATCTGGCTTCTTTGCTGTCTTTATTAAATTATTCCAGTGATTCAGGAAAAAAAAAATAGCACTGTGAGAAAAGAGAAGTAAAGCAAAGAAGATACATTTGTGGAGAGGGACAGTGAATAATGCAATGATTTCCCTATAGTTGCACCCCAACTATTGCATGGAGTGAGGCTGACACAAGGGAGAGGGAGAGCAGACATCTGGACCAGCAGTTTTTCAGATTACCAGAAATTCGTGACATGTTCCTCGGAAAAGATGTAATTAAGATTTTTTTTTGTTTGTTTTAATGCTCTGCTCTTTTGTATTGTTTTAGCACACATGGCATTCATATAAATCAATTATAATAATAATAGTCTATGAATATAGCGTCTCATCCACAGCCCACTGAAGCTTATGGGAGGGCTTTCCATTGACTTCACTCGGGGCTGAGTCATTCTCACTGGGAGCCTTTGATCAACCAGTAACAGCCACTAAATTCCGCTGCATCCCTCCGTGTGGGAGAGGTGGCAGTTTTCTTTGCACATCTTACTGCTGGACGCGGGGAGGAAGGGTGCCCACGGGTGACCGGTGCTGCAGAAACCCAAGCTTGTTGGTCACCTCTCCTCCACCGCCAGCCTCTCCTGCTTCCCGGTGACCGGGAGGATCACAGCAGGTTTATATTGCTGTACTTGACGGGTTCATTTGACTGATGGAAAGCTAAGAGTCATGAAGGTCTTGGTGGGTAGGTCATGCAACATGAAAGAGTGGGAGACGCTGGACTATCTGCTGAAGCCTGCTGCTTTGGAGGAGCCCAGCAGACCACGTAAGCAAGTGAAAAAGGACCCACCAGCCACCAGTACCCTGAGCTGTGGTACCCACGTTACCACCAGGAAGGTCTGATGCCCAGAAATGGTTTTGAACCGACACACCCCGCTTCCCAGTGGCGCTACGGGCATGCTCGCAGCCCGCCGCAGCAGCTCAGCTGACAGCCCGTAATTGCCTTAGTTATGAAAGCCCATTTGTTTCTGAATGTGGGACCATGTGTAAGATAAACATGGGGACTGGGAAAGCAGCGTAACAAAAGCAACATTATACGCTTGGTTTTAGCCAATAGGAAAAGCAATCAACTCATCTTCAGCTCAGCTATGGCTTCTATAACTCACTTAGCTACTGTCATTTTCCCAATAAATATTTTCTGAATGTAGAACTGGGAAAAGAGCCTATTGTTTAAATCAAACAATTCTACACCACATTAAACACAGCGGTTTTCTCTTTATTATCTGTTGATGAAAAGAAAAAGATGTCTTCCTAAGAAAAATACTATTGCATTAAAATAAGAAACGATGGTAAAGGAATAAATCACATTTGCTATGTAACAATATACGAGAAGAGAGTCCTCACCTCCCAGTGCCTCTCCATCACTAGTGAAATCCAAACTGCTTGGAATTACTTTTAAGCATATGCATTTATAAGTAAAGAGAGTAGGAATAATTAATTTGATTTTGAGCAATTGCCTTCCAAATAAATTCCATTCCACAGCGCTGGTAGTCGTTATTTGGTAAAAGAGAAAAGAAAAAAAGAGCTGTACCCTGCTCAAGCTATGGGACTTTGGTTCATTTTCTAAAGGGTAAAGTTATTTTATTCACTGTATCTTGAGCTTGGAACAAACAAACCCAGACGTGTTTAATGTAAAAGATATTGCACTAGTATGCTGTTGGTATGCCAGCAAAGCCCTAATCCAGAGCCTGTTAACACTGGTTAGAGAGACGCTGTTGAGTCCAGTGGGCTCTGGAGCAGAACCAGAGACAGTTTCATGTACTTGTGAATAATCCTCCTGCAGGGTGGAACCCGATTCCCGGCATTCAGCAGGAATTTCCTCATTTATTTCATTATGCTTTGAATCAGACCGACGTGATGTTCATCTCATCCAATGTTAACAACCTCAGGATTTGGTATCTCATCACTTATCAGAGGACAACACGGACATGCTGGGAGGGCAGCTCAGCTCAGGTGTCTCAGGCTGCTGGCCCCATCTGTCCTTCTCCAAGATGCTCCCATCTCTCCTGGCTCTGGGTGATGGAAAGAGACACACTGGAGAGATGAGGCAGCTAACTATCAGATAGCTGAAATCAGATAAAATCAGTCCCACCTCTGTTGATCCCAGTGCAGCTAATTTAGGGTGTTCTTAGTGCATGAAGGACTCAGCTGAATTACTTGGCACTTGAAGGTCATTAAGAATATCACAGACAATTGAAACCAGAACTTCAATTGAATGTTTACAAGCATAATAGAAAAAAATAATGAATGCAGTACTTTATCTTTTAATCCAAAAAGAAGTTAGTCCCAAATGCATAAGGAAGAGGAGAGGACATGGACAAATCTTCAGCATTTACAAATAGTATGAAAATACTGCCATCCTGAGAGTTGCTTTGATTAGCAGTAGTGTCAAGTTCTGAAATGAGATCAGGACTCACTGTAGAGGGTACAATATACACACATGGTAAGGGATGTCCTCTGAAGAGCATGTAGACTGCTAAATACAGAGCTAGTACTAGGAGAAACCAAAGTTAGTGACTTGCAAAAGCTTGTTCTGTCAGTCAGTGGGAAAGCCGAGCCCAGGACCCCGCACTCCTTTCTTCTTGTTCACTTTGTTATCCTGCTTATGGAAACTGTCAAGAATAGAAATTTCAGTCCTAAATAAAATTATTACGTGAAATCATTACGCACTTTTAAGGAGGAATCTTATGTTTGCAATAGGCACTTGTGCTGTTCTTAAGGAATAACACATTCTGCTTCTCTTTCTTTCCTCTTGCAATCCCTTGAGTTGGTTTTGCCAGCACGTGTGACTTCTTCCTGGCCTCTTACTGCTTGGGCTGTGCCTTATGTCTCTGGATTGAAAAATGATGAAGATAATTGCCTTTTCCATGTAAGATGTCATTCATTAACCAGTAGAGCTCGTTGCTGTAGGAGGGTATCTGGGACATGAAATTAGGTGGGTTGAAAGGGGGTCGAAGAGAAGATCGGTGTGGCCATACCAAGCTCCACCCAAGGGCTGTCATGTTGGGGTTCTGCTTGGAGTCATCTGTGTTTACAGCCAAGAAATTCAAGACCCTTGAGCAGGTTTTGTGGAGAGGGGCGAGGGCTACAGGCTGGTTTAGACTGGTGAAGAGGAGGTGCCGGAGTGATGGAATAGCCTCCTACAGCTGTTTGAAGGGCAGTTACAAAGATGTCAGTGTCGAACTCTAAGGAATTCCAGATGATAAAACAGTGAGCAATAACAAATTACAGATTGAGATGTTTAAATTAGATATAAGGAAAAATTTTTGGTGAGGAGGGTGGAGCAGCGCTGGAAGCAATCCTGGTTACCCAAGCCATCGTGGTATCTCTGTCCTTGGAGGCTTTCAAGACTTGGCTAGACAGAGTGTTGGCTGACCTGACCTACTGTCAGCAATAGTCTTGCTATGAGTGGAAGGTTGGACTGAAGACTTTCAGAGATCGCTTCCAACCAGCATTTCTGTGATCTTATGATATCCAGTGTGGAATTTCCTTAAAATTATGTCATTAAAAATTGAGTCGCTGGAGCTTGCCAGTCTCCATTACAAATCCCTTGTCCTGATTTCCCTTCTGCTGGTGTCTTTTTTCATCTGCACTGCCAAATCACATCATACCCCCTCACAGCGTATGTCAGCCAGTGCACCTACATGAAGAGTATCTTCTCTGCTTGATGAAAAAATAACTTGGAAAACAAAAAGCATGGTTTTGCTTTTTGTGGTTCTTGCACCCCTTCTGCAAGTCCCTTTGTCTGGACGATAGCCTGAAAAAGCTTACTTAGCCCCCAGCTGGCATTGCTTATGCCAGCTTTACTTCTAATGAAGTTTCGAAGTACTTCTCGGGTTTTTATTTGAATCCTTGGTTACCAGCTTCATCCAAAGAAAAGGCAACTCCAGCTTTAACCAACACTTGAAAAACAGAATGGGTCACCTAAAACCACTCTATTATCAAGTCTGGTGGCAGGAAAAATCCACACCTTTTCAGTGAAATTATGAGAAAAGGATGATTTGAGGCTGTACAGTTCTGGCTGCCATCTCTCATTGCTATTACCATGGAGATGCAGCCACAGTAGGCCCCCATCCAAAGCTGAGCCAGACATATTCTACATAATAAGAAGATATTTTGAAGTGTTTAGGCAGATAAGTGAAAAACAAGTGGCAATCTGCTCCTTTTATTTTTTTTGTCACTGGCTATTTGCTCTCTGGGCTGGAATAATTTATTATTCCTTTTCTGTCCAATAGGAGAGATAAATGAGGGTGAATTCTTCAATGAGCAAAACATACATTTGGAAACATCATTTTAGTATCAAAATGAGATTTCCATAAGACCTTGCTGAATGAAGCTGTAGCAATATGTCTTGATCTCTCAATAGGAAAGGAAAAGCAGCCAGAAATTTCAGGACTAAATCGTCTTGTAGTTTGTCATCTTCTTTCTTTGTTATTTTTTTGTTTATAGAAAAAGTGAATTTATTGAGCATGGAAAAATACCAGATTGACAGCTCTGGAAAATAAAAGCCGCTGTTAATCCAGAGTGCAGGTGTGGCACAGTTAGGATTGATGCAAAATGATTCCCTGAGATCCAGAAAAATCATTGCAAGTCATTTGGCAGAGGACGGGTGCTCTGCCCTGGTACTTATCCAAGGGCGTTTCAGAGGACACAAGTGCCGGCCAGTGCTGACAAAAGTCACTTGTGCCTTAGAGTTTCTCTGTGCCACTCTTGTTGCTGAGCCGCCCTGCCAAGGGGCACCTGGAATAAGGGCGAGGGGTAGAAGGCCAAAATGTGGACTTTTGTGCTCATTAAGAAGTCATTTAAGTCACTGAACAGGCTGTCAGCAATTCACTGTGACAGAAATAGATGGGGATCCAGAGTGAAACTGTCGTGAGAGGGTCGGCATCACTTCTGGTTTCTGGAAAGACGATTCTGCCTTGAGCAGGGAGAAGCTGAGTTTTGACCCAAAAGCCTGAGAAGTTTGGAAATTTCCACTTCCAGGCTCTTAGGCTCAGCATCTCTCTAGTTAGGAGCTAGTTATCACCAATTGGCACAGATGTGAGGTTTCACTGTTTGGTAGCAAGGCAGCACAACCTAATGCATGAGTACAGCACGAGTACATCGGATGAGACTTGGCGTACACCCAGCAGGCACCGAGGTTTAGGCCTGGCTTGCAGTGTGGGGATTAATGCATTCTGCAGGTGCCCTGGATCCCTCCTGGATGCTGGTGGGTGCCCTTGCTTTGGGTCCAGCACCAACCAGGTGATGTCTTGGCACCTGTGCAGGCACAGATGGGGTGCACGGGCAACACAAGCGAGCCCCTCACCTCCAGCCACAGGGAGTCAAGGAATTATTGCTATTAAGAGCAGAAGATCAAAGCTCCTGCCCGTTTTTTTCCTCTTCACCTAACAAGCCTGTAGCCTGGGGAGAGCTGTAGGTGGTTGTGAATTGGATTTGGTGTGTTCAGTCTTTATTTTGCATGCTTCAGGGGCACTCTGTTGTGTGTGGGGGAAAGCTGTTTGTTTTTATTTTGCGTTTTTTCTCTGAAGTATATGACTTTTTCATCAGGGTGAAAAATCTGTCAAATGGTCATTTCACACTGCCTAGAAATTATAAGGCTCTGGAATCTATTAAAGCATAAATGTCAAAAGAAAATTAGTACAGAGTTTCTCTGGCCTTTCTTGTTTCACTCCTTGATGTTAGCTTTCCTTGTTTGCTGATGTATGCTTTTTGTGCAGAGGTTAAAGAAAAAAACTCTTCTTAAAGAAAGATGCTATAGTTATTAACTATTTTTGCATGTCTGCAGTGTGCAGGCTCTGTGCGTGTGTGTGTGTATGTAGGTTTTCCATCAAGATAAACCTGCTTAGAAAAATATTGTGGTAAAAAAAAAATAGGGAGAAAGAGACAAGATGCCAGAAAACCAGAACTAAATCATTCTCTTTTTTCCCTGTTAATATTTCTGAATTATACTTGTAATGTACCATAACAACAAACAACATGTTTTCTTAAGTGTAAGTAGATTTGCTGTTGAGGAAATCTGTGCCAAAACTATTTTTGAGCAAGCAGATGTCAAGGGCCTAAACAAAACCTGAAGTGTGCATAGGCATTATGAATTGCACTTGCATTCAGAGGCACACTGAAGACAGAGAGCTTGTTAAATTTTACTAGGTTGTCTGTGAAAAGATGCTGTTTAGATGACTAATCTAATAAGTGGTATGAGATTGATTATGGCATATGTACCAGTCCCTTCCAAAGCTCAACCTATAATCCTTGATTTTATTTTAAAGCACTTTGTACCTCCAATATACAATTAAAATAAAATTCAAAGAAGTGTCAGATCCTCTGTTGGTTGGCATGACTCACCAGCCTTATTTCTGCTAGAAATGGAGACGTGGTCCCAGAGCAGATGCCACTGGTGGCTGTGGGATGTCCCAGGTAGAAGGAGATGAGCGGTACCAGGAGCAAGTGCAGAGAGGCAGCGTGTCCCTTCTTCTCAAGTGCTGGAAATCACTGCCATGTCAGGAGTTACTGGTGTACACCATACTGGGAAAGCAATCTGAACAGGCACAACAAGAGATGTCCCAGAGTTTGCCTGCATTGCGAACTTTCCTTTCTCCAGTTTCTTTCCACATAGATGTGTTTAGTTTATTACTTATTTCAATATAGCACTGGGAAAAGGTGTGGGACAGTCTGGAGATTCCAAGGATTTAAGAACTGGAAACCTGCAATTAATTTTGGTTAAGGAATTACAATGGATTTAGATGTTTTAAGCAGCAAAGAATGAGCTAAGGGTCTTGTGTGGTTCTGCAGGGCTGGAGTAAGTCCAGGCACAGTTTGCTGCTGGGAGGGAACTTATGACAAGATCATGTCTGGAAGGACAGGACGGCTTCTCGGTTTGGTTAGCAAAGGCTGGGGGCCTGATGCACGTTTACACGAGTGTTCCCTTGCACTGTGACAGAGGTGTTGATTATTGTCAGCAGGCTGCTGTGCCGTAAGTGAAAATCAGACGTGTTTTACAGGGAACACTAGGAAGGTTGGCAGGAGACCCTTTTTCCATGTTTGCAAATAATGTGATGTGAAATTCAGCAGCTTTGTGGCTGTCGAACAGGGCCACAGAGAGTCTATTAGGGCACATGTGTTTCCAAACTTTACCAATGCTGAAATACCTCCCAGTAGCCATTTATCAAAGAATACGGCATTAATTTTCCTGAGCACATGCTGTTGCACTGAGCTACACCAGAAGGGAAGTTTACAGAGTTCAGTGCGATGGGTGTAAGTCTGTGCAAGGGATCGCTAAAACCCGGTAAAATAATATTGCGGTCCTTAGGAAATGAGCTTGGTGAGGCTGCAGCGATACCACGTCCCAGTGATCCCCTCAGTCGTCCTCGGTAGAACATCCTTCACTAGCGGACATATCTTGTCAAAAACACTGTCCAGAACTTGCCACGTGGCACCAATTGTGTTATAGAATCTGCTTAATAAAATACTTTGGGGAGAAGATTTGGCAAATTTAATATATGTGCAACACCTTCATTGTACCACGTCTGTTGCTAATTTGTGATCCACCAGCGTTTGGTGTGATTAGTATTAGCAATAAAAGCCTTCAAGGCCATGCAGCAGACTCCATAGCATGGCTACACATTTGCATGAGAGGGTAAAAAAAGTGGGGTTTTCCATTGCTTATGCTATATGACTGTTAAATGGATGCTGAGATTCTCTGAGCATCTCTGAGTCTAGTTAGCTGCAGAGGGAGTGATGGCAGATATAATACTTGATTTCGGAAATGGCATTTTTCTTCCTTGGAAATTCTTTATATTTACAAATATAAAGTATAATGGTTTTTACACTGGGACCTTTGAAGTTCTGGAGTAAGTTAGTATTAGTCCTGAATTTAGAACTAGAATTTGATCTTTTAAGTATTGCTTTCTGTGAGCTGAGTTAGCTGGAACTAAGGCAAATAATTTCTTGTTGAATTACTACCAGCACTGAAAAGCAAATAGATTGGGGGTGAACTCCAAAGGAAAAGGGTTTTTTTAATCTTCTGGGTGAAATTAACCAAGAACAGCTTTAATTCAAACATGATTTTTAGAACTCAAGATTTTCTTTGACTTCCGACAAAAACAATTGTTGAGTATTTTGGAAACTCAACATGTTATTAAGATGTGTCAGTCTGAAAAATAAAAATTTATAATGTTTTATTCTGAACCCTTTGTGGTAAAATTATTTTACTTTTCCCATTGAAACACTTCAGTGAATATTTTAAATTTATTTTATTTTTTGAAGTGTTCTGAATTTAAAGATAATTTAAATAGATCAATACAACACGTGCCATATTCACAGTTTCTCAAATATCTAGACAGAAGACATAGAAGCATGGAATTGTTTCTTATTTACTAGAAACTATATAAAAGCTTAGATCAAGAGATTGCATTTACAAAAACTCCTTGTGACACGTTATTTGTCATTTTTCCTTAGAATAACAAAATTCATTGAGTAGGTTTGGGCAGGAGATGACATAAAATAGGCTTTAATAAAATCCATGTACCTCTGAATGGCTCAGAGACTATGAAGTGGAAACCAGCCGCACCATCGATACCTTGTGCACCGTTGTATCGGCTCTGGTGGTGCATGGCAGGGTCTTGTCCCTTGTTCAACTGGTCAAAGGAAAGGCAGAAATAAGATGAAGGTTTGACTGTCAGATTCAATATAGAAGGAAACATTCCTGAGATATTTTGCCATCTGAAGCTGGGTGGAAAGGGACTTGAGCTTCTTCTCACAAGTTCTCAACAGGATTTAGCAAGAAGATAAATCCACGGTATGGTTGGAAGGGACATTTTCAGCCTCTGCAAGGCCAAACAGGGCAAATTTTATGAGTGATTATAGGGCCGTACAAGCCACCACCATGCCCAGAGCCTCTGAATGAAGGAGGACAACACACTGGAGAAGGCTGTATGGGGGAATGTGATGATAATAGCAGCACTAGACCTAGGCTTGTGAGAGGAAACAAGAAGATTACCTCACAAAATAAATATTACTTAAGCTATTCACTTAAGAAGGGAAAGTTAAGGCCTAGGCATCGTGCCTAAATGTAAGAGATTTATCCTCCTCTTAGAACTGCCAGAAGTTCAGCATTACTGCATTAGGTTCTCCTGTGGGACTTCACCGCCATCTGGTTCAACCTATTGTTCTAAGGACTTCTAAGACTATATTTAAGTATCAAACCTACATTCCGTATGCAGTTTTGCATACGATTATTTACATGGTTACGCATGTGCACACACTGTTTATTGAGAAGCGCTGAGGTTTATGATATGTAAGCGATGCCCTGTAGGCTGTAGTAAGTGTTCACAAGGGTTCCAACCCAAGGCACAATAGTTCCCCTTATAAATGAAATCCCTAAGCAAGATCTGTTTTATTACACTCTTGAAGAATGCATTTTCCTCTCCAAATCCAACTCACTTTCACTTACTGTCTGTTGAAACATCTCTTTTTTATAATTCAGAGGGACTTGCAAGACCCGTGGCCAGTAGAAGGACTCTAATGAAATCCATCTTGGGTAGAGAGCGAAAGGCTGTTGCTATAGTCTTTATCCCAGCGTACAATGATATGGGCAAGAGCGGTTATAACTGGAGATCTGTACCCAAAACAAGCCAGCATGGGAGCTGCAGGCCCTTGTGTGGAAAGGTGGACTTTTTGGAGGTGTGCTGGTCTGGAGCACTGAAAGGTGCTGAGAGGGTCTCCTGAGTGCTGGTGGGAATTGCGCTGGGTCTCAAGATGAATCTCATCATTGTGGCAGGATCAGTGCTTTGCTGTCTGTGGTAATAGATCTTAAAGCCAGGGAAGTCTGGAGTACTGAAGTCTCCCCAGGAGAACTGCAGATGTTCATAGTCGATCGAAATGGTGCAAAAGCTCATGAAGCACAAGTGAAATGGAGAAACGAGTGGTACCTGGACGGTGTCGTGCACGTAGCATGGCTGCTGATGGAGCGATATTTTCTTCTCACACACATCATTCTGGTGACTCTAATAAAAGCCCCAGCCCATCTTCCACCTGAAAGATCCTGGTCATACGTACAAATGCACAACTAAGGCCATCTGTGTGATTAACTTCCCCTGAGCCCTGTTCTGAGGCTGTAAGATTCACTTGTGCAGCCAGTCTGCGGGAGGTGAGGATGTTGAAACGCCTCCCTGAGACTTGAGCCTGGAAATCCTGGTGACTTCCCTCTCCTGACATATGAGTGCTTTCAGCTACCCTTAATTGCACTTTAATTACTTGCAATTTAACTGGAGTCAAGGACTTGCTACTCCACAAGACAAAGTGTTTGGATTTGGATCCTGGCTGGGGACATACTATAGTTGCTTATAGTGGATTTATCCCTCCAGGTAGAGTCACTGAGGTGGCCCTTTGGAGGTTCGGACAATGCATGTCCATACCCAGTGCATCCCTTGGGCGTTCAAACAGACTTTCCTTTCAGCTTGAAACCGGTGGTTTATGAACATCACGTACAGCCAGGATGGGAGCGCGCTGCCGATCCGTGTGTGCACGTGTGTGCACGTGTGTGCACGCCGGCTGGAAAAGCATCGCTGCATCCACAGATGGCTGTGAGGGGAGTAACCACAACGCCACAGAGAACCTCTTAACGCTGTGGGCTGGAGCTTTACAAGCAAAAGAAAACCCCAATGAAAACAAACAGCCCCTGGGCTAACGATCTGCTGTTTTTTGTGAATGGGGCTGTGGGACAAGGATGCTGGGGAAAGGCAGGGTGGGAATGGAGCTGTTTAGCGTGCTCGGTAGCTGGGGGTCTTTATCCTATCATGGCTCAGTCAAGCACAACCTCAGGTTTCAATGGCTGGTTAGCCACATCCATTCTAGGGTTTATTTTATTAAGTTTTATTGTTATTGTTGTTTTGTAACCAGGAGGGCTGCCGTGGTTTCCAGCTTGCTACATCTCCACAGAGCCTGTGAGTCTCTCCTGTGTGAAGTGGGAAAGAAGGAGTAAGATATGTTTGAAATGAAAACAAAATCAGGAAAAAAAAAGAGCCCTGGTATTTATGGAGGAATGCTCCCCACTATGCTGAAGTTGCATAAGTGCCGTTTTTGTTTCAATCAAAAAATCTGCTTTTTGGGTTGTAACAAGGCCACCACTAACAAGGCCAGGATAGAAATTTCCTAATGGTTCAAAGTGAATTTAGGATTTTGATGGAGCATTTGATTCTGCTTATGGTTCATATAGCTGAAGAAACAGAAATACAGTCCCTCCACATCAGCCAATACAGACGAAACTGCCCCAGCGCAGACGCAGCCCAGGCACCCTCGCCACATGGCTAATGGATATGAAGGGGAACCCTGTTCCTCTGTGAGCTGGGGAAATGATGAAGTAACAGATAAGGGAGCGACACAAGGTATTTTGCAGCATTTGAGATGGATTTTATGGTGAGATGGATTGACTACAGGTGCTGTTATTTGGCCAAACAAATCCTCAATGGCAATGAACCAGCCCAGGCTGAATTTGGCGTAGATAGTGCATTATAGAACCCTCTGAAGTTTGCATGGAGTGTGTTTTCCTATCTGAGGTTTTTCCCCCCTTCAATTCCTTTATTTCCTTGGTCAGGTCCTGAATCATTCCTTTTTTCCTCTTTTAACATTCATCAACCTGAGAACTAGTTTAGGAGCAAGGGGCAGCCTGTACCGGTGAGCGTGATGGTTTTTCTGAGGTTCTGTGTTTCAGAGCACCCTTCTGAGGTGCCAGGAGTGAAGCAGGTGAGACTACCCCAAAACACAAGAGCTGTGTTATGCACATTCATTATTCAGCCTCACACCTTCTCTAGCCCTGGGCATGTCCCGCACCCCCCGTGTCCCTTGAGCAAACTCATCAATCCAAAGCTGCTCCTCAGAGATGTTGCTGCCATCGTGGTGTTAGTCTGTAAGAACTGGGTCAGATCCCACCCAGGCACCAGGCAGGAGCTGGTGGTAAATATTCAGCATGTGAGTGCAGTGATCTTTTCCCACGTGTTTCTGGCCAGTTCGGGGCAGACAGGTATTTTGAAAACTTCCTGAGTTGGAGGCTACATCTGCAACAGATGGGGCAGACCACTCCCAGCAGTAAAAAATATTAGACAACTTCATCCTGAAGTGTCTCTGAGTAGCTCAGGTTGGCTTTCCCAGCAGCTGCTTGTCAAATTACACCACCTGAAAGCAATGAAACCCAAAAGGGAAGAATGGAGAGAGAGCAGAAAACCACTATCCATTGCTTTCATAAGCAACTCACCTTTTCTTCCTGTAGCAATAGTTCTTTCTGTCCCAGGTAATTGAATTTGACACATTTTAGCCATGCTAACCTTTGGCTTTCAACACATCTCACATATTGTGGTCAATTATTCTTTAGCAAGGCAAATACCATCTGCAGTTACAGTAGTGAAAATAAAATCACACGGGCCGTCAGTTCCCGTGCTTCAGGCATAATCTCACAACAGTTGAGGTCAGGAAGAAATCCCACCACTCATAGCAGATTGAGGCTTTGACACCTTTTCCTGTAGCATTGGGAAGCAGCAGCTGCTGGAAGCTGGATAACAGCTTGGCTGGGCCAAATCCTGCTATGATCAAGAGCAGGTCTTTATGAGGCTTTTCCACTATGGAGTGTTGTTGTACTCATCGCTTTGTTTTCCTCCCTCGTGAAACTACGCCTACGTGATTGGCACTGATTACTTTTCATTCTTGGCTGTGTGGGCAGTTGTTGCGAGAGTAGGTCACACAAGAAATGTGTGGCAAAGCCAGGAGTGAAAATCCAGCAGCCTTACCCCAGTCATAGGCAAAAGAGCCAAGCCCAGCTTGTGCTTTCTTCTGTGAAGCTTTGTGCAAATTTCTGCCTCAGTTTCCCTGCCTAATATACAGCCTGGGGGTCTTTCCCTTCTTTTGCTCAGTAAATTGAGAACTCTAGTTGCAAAATACTGACACTTGTTACATTGGTACTTACCTTAGGGGTGGCACAGTGTGATTTGCTTGGCTTGTAGGAAGGAAGGAAACACACCTCTTCCTCTCCCAGCTTCGTGTCCTGACAGGTTGTGCCATGGCCAGGAGGAGCATCATTGCACCATCAGCCACACCAGAGGCTTCTCCTCTTGGACGAAGCCAGGTGGACTCATGAGGTCCTGCCTGCCCGTAACAACTGCCCTTGGGTGACACTGGCAGATTTCCTTCCCTTAATCATGTAGGAAGGACTTGACAGTTCGTATTACAGCTTTACAAGAACGCAAGCTTGCAGGGAATTTTATGGATGAAATAAGTCTCTTTAAAGGAATGCCAAGACACTCGCACACTTGAGATTTGGGGTTTGAGTATGTATATATTTATTTGTATATATTTATATGGTTCCCTGTTTCCACATGCCTTCCTCTGTGGAAGAGTAGTGATCCTGCAGATTCCCTGCTCTCATGACCACCATGAAATGTTGATACATTAAACAACCTGAGCAAGATGCCGATGCCCTCCATCTTCTCCTCTGGGGAGAGAGCACGAGGAACCTGAACTTAATGGGGCAGCCAGCTGGTGTGCTGGTGTGCTGGTGTGAAGCCATTGCTTCCCCAAGGAGAGAAGGCTACAGGCCTAACGAGCATCCAGCAACAAAAACTGGATCTAAGAGTTTCTGGGTGGTAATATTAACACTTCGGTAATGGCTTAGAGGAAAGCCCTAAGTCATCTTGGACCTCGCTTCTGCCTGGTCGAGAAACCACAGCACTCAGATGAACATTGTTCCAGCTGGAACGGAGCCTCTAAAATGCTCCGTGCTGGAGAAAGGGGCAGGCAAAGAAGAGAAGTGAACACAAACAGGCAAGATGGAAATATCATAAGTCTGGAAGAGAAGCAATGAACCTCTTTTGTTCTCTGGATGCTGCCGAGCCACCCCTTTCACCTTGAGCTGTTCTGAAGAGGAAATGGGAGGGGATCCAAAGTTGTGCTTGTGTCTTCACAAAAGTTCCCAAAGGGCATCTCTTCACACATGGACGCAAAGACACACACGCACATTTCCAGATCCCTGTCTTGCACACTTCAGGTGCCCAGGAATGTCTCGCAGGGTTGTGCTGTCAGCATTTCCAACAAAGTTGGTTTATATTCCTGTGCTTGCCAAGCAGTGCGTGGATATAGCTAGGAGAACACATTTTTATTTAAACAGCAAAACAAGCGAATACGTTCCCCATTCCTTCCCTCCTCCTGTCTGCAATTCAAGTGGACTCTGAGTCCTGGGGTATTATTCCTGGCTGAGAGGGAAAGTTTATGAGCCCCTAGTTACGGCTCTTGGCAGCACATCACACTGTTCCTGTAATACTGCAGCACAGGTCTGGCCAGGGAGCAAAGCGCAAAAGAAGATGGGAATTTGGGAGAACCAAGAAATGCTTCAGGTCAGGAGCAATATACCATGAGGGTATATGGAGACATGTAGGTGTGGTGTACAGATGAGCATCTTCAAGCCTCCAGTCCATGTCCTGAGCTGGGGAGAGAAGCACAGAGGAGGGAGAAGACAGCAATCGCTTCTTAGAGTGTTTTGCCTGGATGAACTTTTTCCTGAGTATATCCATTTTCAAAAGTGGAAGTCCCTGAAAAAAAAAAAAAAGGAGACTAATTGTTGCCACTTGTACAGGACTTGAAATCCTGGGTTTTAGGAACAGCCAAGGAGAGTCAGATGTCAGATTTGACCTTGGTGAGGTCTTTTCTAGCAGGAGAAAGGATATATTGGGCAAAATGTTGAGCTTCCACCGTGGGAGATTTTTCAGGGAGATTAGGCATGCATCTATCAAGAACTGGCTTATTTTCCGTGATTTCATATTAGACCTAAAGATATCCCTGCGTTACAGATCCCAGGGCGCTAAACTGTGGGCTGCTGGCAGACATCGTGGTGATGTTTCCCACAAGAGCAGAGGACTGCTGAGGTGATACACACCAAGATAACCCTGACACACCATTCTCCATCATCCCAGCTGAATTGGCTGGGATGTGATAAAGGGAGGTCATTGTATCTGAACACTTAAATCATGCATACCAGTCAGGCATTGATGTTTTAAATCCAGCCTGCAGCACTGATCTAGGCTGCTCAGACTCTCCTTTTCCACTGTTATAACTTCTTGTGTTTCTACAGAAAGTCTAGAGCAAAAATAATCTCTGGACAATTGTGTGCATGTGTATGGGGGAGGAAATGCTTCCTGATCCTGAAGACATTTGAAGTCCTGAAATAGAAGAGTTTATATATCCATTTATATATCCATTCCCTGCAAGCAGGGCCAGGATTAAGATAGAGTATATCAGAGTCCAAATAACCCCATACTCCTCAGCCCCATGAAAGATGAGAAGGAAAACATGGACAATCATTTCAGTTGCAAGACGGGCCATGATGATCATCCAGCCTGATGCACTGAAACTGGTTCAAAATTTGCGTTCTTGAGAAAATATCTGCTCCCCGGATTTACGTTTTGATGTTAAATACACAAGACAGTAACTCCCTGGCCATTCAGATTAGCTGCATGTTTCATGAAGAATGCAGACTTGAGACATTTTCTCCCAAACTCTTGGCCTGTATAGCCCATGAGTCATACCGTCTTTGACTGGAGTAATCCAAAATCACTCCTGTGATTGCACCTCTGAAGAATCTGGCCCTGGCTTTGGTGCCTGTCATATGCACATCGAGTTTCTGCTTTGAATAACACAAGTAGGAATGAGATTCTGCAACTCAGGGCAATCGCTGAATTATGAAAGTATTGCCAGCAGAGGTCTTAAAGCTTCATCTCTCTACCACCCAAACCTCTATTCTGTGCCCCTGGGAAGGATGCCTGACATCCTGAACGTGTGTTTTATAAAGGAGATTTGCCTGGGAATAATCCTTTAAACTTGTGTGGCTTTCGTGGTAATTAATTTTAATACAAGCATCCCTATGTATTCACAGAGCTGTTAAAATACGGTCAGATCAAAAGCATTAGATTTTGCCTTTGGATGAACACTGAAACCAGCGCTTTAGGGAAAAAAATGAAGGTTGGGTGTGCTCTCTGCAATCTTTGCTCCTTGTGCAAGGCACGGCATGAGTATTGCGTAGTAAAAGGAAGGGCTTCTCCCCTCCAGGTTTCACTCCCGTGTAAATGGCGTTATTTCTGCTGACCTGTGACTTGCACAGTGGCAAAACCAGGACTTGCTGGGTCACATCACAGCAGATCAGCAGTTCTGGGAGCGATGACTCAGCAGTTTACAGGGTTGAGTCTCAGCAGTTCTTGAAATTGCGATCCACGTCAGCCTAGTCCTTGAAGGCACTCAGTTCCTACTGTGAGTGAACACATCCTCCTTTTCCACCAGTTTACCTTTTTCTGTGGTTCACCTTCCTGGGTCAGGGTTGTGGGAATACAGGACTGGCAGAGATCTCCTCCATCACCGCATCCAGGCTCCTGCTTTCTTTAGCAAGCAGACTAAATATTTTTTTCATAATTATTATTAAATGTATTATTATCATTTAAGCACATATGAGATATAATTGTGCAATTAGGATAATAATTACCCTAATAACAGACACTATAACACTGCCTTCTCCCCTCCAGCACCCGGCAGGAGAAATGAGGCAGGTCCCAGATGAAAGAGCATGGAAAGAAGAAACCTGGCTCTCTCCCTCCTTCCCCTGCAAAGTCCTGTGTTTCAGACACTTCAGGCTGAGCTTGGATTTTCTGCCTTAAATCCCGTTAAGCCCCTGATCCCTCTTGCAGGGAGCAGTGATGACACCGTATCCCAGGGCAGTGGAGCGGCGGCTGGAGCTTCAGGCCTGGGTGTTAAATCAAAGCTTTCTCACTGGGTTTAGGTAATCCAAATGGGCACCGTTCCCTTTTGTTCACCAACAGGCCTGAGGGGGCCGACGCTCAGTTATTTTACTGGACCGAGAGTACGAAAAGATTTTAGAAAGAACTAATAATACCCATATTAATAATACAACTGGAGAGTATGTCATAAATTAAGGGACCGAATGCCTTTGGAATGGGGCTCTTGGCCATGTGAAAATTCCTCTGTTGCCTTTCCTCGTCGGAGGATAGTTTATGCATTTGAAATAAAAATTGAAATACTTCCTGTTATGAGAGAGGAGTGCAGAAACCACAAGCTTCCCAGCGACTTATCCTTCCCTTTACTGCAGCCATGGGTGGTTGTTTGTTAAAACCTTAAATCTCACTTCTGTCTGGGAGGAGGACTTGAAGTCATCCCTGGAGAAAGCTGTGTTCATGCTGCCGCCCCCACTTACGAAGGTTGCTTTAGGGCATTTCCAAATGAAGAGCCAAATCCTGCATTATGGGAGCTGGGGGCGTCATACCTGGCTGGATTCTTGGTCCTACACATGGTGCTGGGCTCAGCCTCCCAGATGAAGGTCACTCCAGCAGCCGTGTGCCACAGGCCATGCATGCCCATTCGCATTCAGGCTACTTGGGGAGGACAGATGATGTTAGGCTGAATTTGGGAATGTCTGATGCTAATGCTCCAGGAAGTTTAGTTGTCCCAAAGATGAGGCGTAGACCCAGGGAGAGATCTAACCTTAATGTTGATGGAGAGTGAGGTGAGACTGACATTTCAGGCTCCTTTGCACTGGTAGCTGGGCTTCTTGTCTTGCAAAAATTTCTTGGGAACTGTGATGGGGTATCTCATGGAAGAATGGCACATTCCACATCTCAAAAAATCTTTCCATCCCACAAGATACCCGCAGCCAACACCACTTCCCGACTCCTAATGGATCACTGGGTGGGAGGGATGTCTGTCCAGACAACTACACTGCACGTGGGTGTATTTGATGTGCTGCCACCAAGTGCCTTCTGATCAGAAGCCAGCTGGGGATCTATAGAGTAGTCTTGGCTTTATTTTCTAAGACATCATTAACAACAAGTTTGGCCATTGCTAGAGCTGGACCTTGCCTCCAGCTGGACGTGGGAGAAAGTAAAAATGCAGGTGATGATGGTGGCAAGACAGAAGTTATTTCAGGACAGACTTCCCTTGAAGCAACTTGTGTCTCTGAAGTGTGTAGTTATGAGGGGAGAGAGCTGCTTGTCAGCTACCAATGCAGCAAAGGTTTGAGCTTGAGTCTTGCTTGGGCTGCAGCCAGTCTGGCTGGAGAGGATCCATTAATAAGGCAAAGGTGGAAATCCCCTCAGCGTTGCAGCAGAATTGAGCCTGGAAGGCATCTCCAGAAGTCTCTAGTCAAGTCCATCAGTGAAAGCAGGGCCAGCTTTGAAGTTACAACCCCTCTACCTGATCCCCTGAGCATCTGAGTCCTTCTCAGTCCAAGCAGCCTGTGTTATCTTCCAAGCAGTGGATGTGTGCTAGCTCTGTGCGTTTGGAGAGCAATGGGTTTGGGAGTGCTCTGAGGCACAGCTGAGCTGGCCAGTCCCAGCATCACGTCCAGCAGTGTGGCTGTACCTCTGCGAGGTCGCCTCTGGGCTGGAGCAGCTGCGGCTGGTAGGGAATACGTGCACACAGCCCCTGGGGCCACCTCTGCCCTCGAGGGACTGGAGTCAAGCTGCCAACACAGAAAGAAAATGTGGAACGGGAAAGAGAAGTCAAGTTAACGGAAGTCCATGGGAGGGCTGGGAGTAGAAAAAAACCCCAGGTTTTGGGAATCATGTGCCAGTAGGTGAGGTTGCATCTGGTGTGGCATGCTCTGGCCATGCTCTTCTCCATGAGCGCTGCCCTGGTGTCCTGCTTCTCCATGCCCAGCTGTGCTTCAGTGCACACCTTGATGGCTTCAGTCAGTGGCCTCCAGGGAAAGAGGAGGCGATTCTGCTGGAGAAATCCCATTTTATGCTTTAAAAGGTTCTTCCCTTTTTTCAGGAAGAGGCTGATGAGGTTGAACAAAGAAAACAGGAGACGTGGGAGAACGTTACCCAGGGCAGCACTGGGCTGGCGCTCAGCAGAGGTGATTTCTGATGCTGGCCAGGCATGGGCATGTTGCCCTGACCTCCCCTGCCTCAGTTTCCCCATCTCTAAAAGTACCATCTAGGTGTTATTCCTGTGCTTGCTCACGCTGTGCTGGGACCTCACATTTCGTTGCATTCAGGACCTCTTGGCTCTCCTGCAGTTCAAACTGTTGTCGGGTCCCAGGCAGCAGAGGCAAGGGGAGGATCTAGTAAAGCTTGGTGTTGACTTACACGTGGCAGTTCAGCTGTCAGATAGAGATCAGCAGCAGTACAGCTGAAGAAAGGCATGGACAGGACTTTCCCTCCATGAGGAATGACTTCAGGCTAGCAGGCAGAGCATGGAGGGGAGAAAGTGCAGCAGGGACAACCCAAGTTCCTGCAGGTTGAGAGGAGAGGACACGTTTCTGCTGGTCATTTTGGTGCTGGCTGTCTTGGGGAGGGCAAGTTTGTGCCACCAGTGCCATTTCCAGCAGAGCTCACGTGTTTCTTTTCCGTAGCGGAGACAAACCATTGCAACACACACATTTTGTCAGGCTGGCACCCTCTGATCAGAGCAAGAACGATCTCTGCTGGAAGCTCTTCCCTTGTCCGTGCATGCTTCTGCTGTTGTCCCTAAACAACACAAGTGACACCTGGGACTCAGCAGGGTGGCTGCAGTCAGGAGAGAAAGTCCCTCCTCCCTGAAATCTGATAGCATTTTATCAGGGACACTGATAGAAAACATTCAATATTACCAGGAGACTGGGGACATCAGGCACAGGTCATCTACAGGGATAGAAAATGGTAATGTAGGTGGTTAGGGGATTTTATTTATTTTTTCCTATCCATGTACTTTTTTTTTTTCCAAATATATATCGTGCCCTGGGAGTGCTGAGCAGCATTCACACGAGCCCTGTCTGGTCGCCGCACTCAGAGCATCACACTCAGCAAACACAGAAATCACCAGCGGTGCCGGGTGACCCTCGCTCCGGCTTGACCTGCCGGGCCGGAGATCTCTTTGGTGAAAGTCTGCTATGTGTTAGCAAGTCACTGTTCAAACACAGATGCTGCCTGTGTCAAGGAGGCTTTTTGCTCAGAAAGTACAGACAAATATTGATCCTCTGTTGAGCCTGGAGAGCAGGCTGGGGCAGCGCTGTGATGTGTGACAGGAGCTGAAAGCGGTCCCACAGCACAGGAGTTGAGGATACTAAAGGGCCTCTTATTTGCTGATCGAGCAAAGCTTGACATGCGTCTAATCCCCCCCAAGAAGGTGGTCATGGGGGTTTAGCTTTAACCAATTTCTAATTAAAAGTGTTTACAGATGAGCGCTTTATTTACCCACCATTCATTATAAAGGGCTTTACTCTAGTGGGGAGCAAACGAGTTTCCTGTCTGCTGCAGCAAAACCCTTGCTGGGAGCTCGCTTTCCCCAGAAGGTCCATAATAAAGTTATTATACCGACAGTCTTTGTGACAAGATCCTGAGCAGATGGAGAGAGGCAGGAGAGGTGGGAGCGTTTCCACCACACACGCACCCGCTGTCACAGCTCTAGGAGTCCTCTGTGGTCATGTTTTTTGCCTGGACGCTTGCCAGTCACCGTCCAAGGTCTTCGGGGTCCAGAAGTCGTTAGTTTAAACCCTGGTGTAATCACATATTAAGTTATACAGACATAAAATGAAAGCAGGAGGATATTGGCAGGTTTAAGATGCTCTCTGTGGTTGGAAAAGCACTGGATGCACAGGGGAGACACGGGATCATGGCTCAGCAGGTCCATGCGCGTCCATAATAAACAGCAGCGTGTCTCCCAGCAGCTCAAACTGAGCCAAATGAGAAATATTTTTTCATGTTTACCTGGGGTTTTTTTGTTTAGGTAAAACCAGGTTTTTTTCCTCCACACCGTACCCATTTTGACAAGATTTCTCAGAAGTAGAAAAGCCAGTTGGGAAATTTAAAATATAAAAGTTTAACAAATTACTCATTATTTAATTATTTTCCATATATTTTATCTGTATTTCTCTACTGTTTTGTCTACACATTTTACTGTGTGTTGTAACAGCCTGTAATTCTATACACATTTGTAACGAAAAAACTTCTAGAATTTCTGTTCTTGAAAAATTTTGATTCCTGGGAACGCAGCCTCCAAATGTTGACATTTCCCACACAACTCGCTGTTTTGGCAATTTCAGTGATAGCCACTGCGGTGTGCAGAACCGCTAACAGGGTACATGGGAATAAGGGATCAGATAGTAAGAGCAGCTTCACCCTCCCCTCTCTACAGTGATGTCTGTCGATTTCTTAAATAAGGAGTTTTGTTGGACTTTTTGTCCCTTTGTCAGACCTTTTGCGCTATTAATTCTTTAACATGTAAATAAATTATTTCTTTAAAATTCAGAAGAGAAGCTCCAGGTACCATAGCCAAGAACTGATACACAGAAAAAGACTAGTTCTGTGCATTGTTTATATACATCTAGATTGAATTCAACTTTTTTTAAAAGAAGCTGCCATGACATAATGCCCAGATAATAAAATAGTTATTCCCTTGTGAGTGTGGTGGTGTGATTAAGGTGTTCTTTCTTTAAAGTACTGCGGAGCATTCACCTTGAGAGAGTCATTCTGGTAAAGAAGTGTATTTGATCGTGGGTAGCACATAGATTTTAGGATCAGTCTGTAAACCATGTACCTTCTGCCTTGCATTCTTTCATAGCCTATTTACACTTTTATTCTTATCCAGTACACAGTCTTGCAGTGGTTATGTTTAAACTCAGTCTTCCTGGAAATTATCATCCTTTAATAATACGGGAAAAGAAGGGAAGGTCCAGGAGGCACCATCGAAGAACCTCATAGATCTGTGTATCGCAGATCATTTTGTCTCGCTATACCCCAGCTGCATTTGCTACTCTGTGTGCCAGTTCCTATGCCTATTTCTCCCTACCAGGAAAGATGCTTTTAATGATGGTGTCAGCTTGGGGTGAGTCTGTGGCTCTTCCTTGCTTGGACACATCTCCCTGAGTTGCCTGGGCACACCTGGAGCGAGGGGTTGGCCCGTGGTGAGAGCTCGCTGTGTGCGAGATGGGGGGCTTTGCCCAGGCTTCACTTCACTGCGAATTTGCATAAGGCTGTATTATTCAGCTCAGCGGTTCCCCTGCGATCCTCAGGGTAAAGCTGTGTTCTAGGCTGGTGCCCTGTCTGCAATGAATATGCCTGTGAAAGCCCGATTAATGCCAAATTATACTTAAGGGAAATCTTTACCTTCAGCTATGATATTGTAAATTATTGAATGCCGCAGAGAAAATTACCACACAGTCCTTCTAAAAATACCTACCTCTGTCATAGTCATACAGAGCTTCAAAAGGTTTATTGAGGGGGACTGGCAGATTAATTTCCGTTAAAGATGCAATTTCCTTATTTGAAAAAAAATTATAATTTAAATGGTGCTGTAAAAGCTACGTTGAAAATAAAGGGGAATCGTATGAATTCAGGGCCATGTGCTCACTGCAAACCTTGCTAGACTTGTACTGTTCTAAAGCAACCAAGCGAAGGTAGGATTAGGGACTGGTGATGGCACACGAGACCTGTGTTTGCTGCGTCTGTGGTGCAAACGATGCACTTCATGTTCTGAAACGCAGGGAAGCCAGCGGCCAGCCTGCAAAACCAGGTAATCGGCTGTGGTGGTGCAGGTGATGTGCTGCCTGCAGATGGGCTGTGGGAGGTTGCCCAGAGTGTGGTGGATGCCCCATCCCTGGAGATACCGAAGGCCAGACTGGATGGGGCTCTGAGCAACCTGGTCAAGTCGGAGATGTCCCTGCTCATGGCAGGGGGGTTGGACTGGATGACCTTTGAAAGTCTCTTCCAACACAGACTATTCTATGATTCCATGACACTGGGTCCTCTGCCTGCCGAGGAAGCACCTGTGCCGGTGGGAAGTGCCCCAGCAGCAAATACATCTCGCTCACTTCTGACCATTGCTCTGGAGCTGTGTCATCTGTGCATCTATTACAGGGCCTTAGAAATTACCTGAATTGCAATGGATTGATCAACTCTTTCCAGAGAATTGCCCATTTGGTGAAACATGCCCCATGAAAAATACCTCCAGTGTTCTGGCAGCAGCAGCCAGGTACCGGTTTGGGTTTGGGAGCACAGTAGTTACTGGTGGGACTGTGCTGAGCACTGTCTCACAATGGCAAGGAAGCTCTTTGGCCTGGCTGGTTGTCCAGGTACAAACCTGGTTTGCAAGGACAGACCAACAACCAGCTCTCTGTCCCGTGCTGACTGCAGCAGGATGGTTGCCAGCTTGGCGAGTGAGCCGGCTTCGAGCATCTGGCCGTGGCAAGCAAGGCAATAAGTGGATGAGCAGAGGTGGTGAGAAGCATCTTTCCTTTAGGCAAGTCCTTGACATGGTGTTAGCAGCGCAGGATGCTTTATTTTTATGTCCGTAGTAGCCAAGCATCTCGGCTTCCTTAAGTGTGAGCGGGGCCTCAGAACCTCTAGTGAGCAAAAAACCCCAAACTCTAATCCCACCTGCCTTCAGCTCCTTTTTTTGTATTTTTAATCTGACATGGAGGCCCTTTAGCTCACGCAAGCCTGTTGGTCTTAAAGACTTTCCCCACCAATTTACAGGCTGTAAGTAATGGTTTTGTCAGTCCTTTGCTGTAGGACCTCAGTGAAAAATCATTTCACATATAGGTTTATCGTATACCCCAGGTGTCCTCTGAGGCTGTCAGGGTTTCCTCAACCGCCCTGTGCTGCCTCCCCTCCTCCCTCTCACTCAGTACGTGATTTCATTTAAAACCACGGTGAAAGATGTGAAAGAAGATACGCAC
Source organism: Caloenas nicobarica (assembly GCF_036013445.1). Classification (NCBI taxonomy): domain Eukaryota; kingdom Metazoa; phylum Chordata; class Aves; order Columbiformes; family Columbidae; genus Caloenas; species Caloenas nicobarica. Next base: position 101,230,856 of record NC_088284.1, on the reverse strand, counting down.
AGCAAGACGTAAAGCCCTCCAGTCTGTCAGCATAACTGGGGAAAAAAAAAAAAAAAAAAGAAAAAGACCATCCTGGGTAGGAGAATTGTAACCTGAGAAGTGGCAAATTCAGTATCTTCGAAATTAGGGGTTTGCTTTGGTAGACAGAGAGAAGTTTGGATGCTGGTCCAAGTTTTTATCAACAGGAACACTGCCTGACGATGGCAGCGTTGAGATCTTGGCCCCAAACAAGAACCAGGCTCCTTCATTCTGCAAAATCAAAGTGGAAATTTGAAAAGGTTCATAATGTTCATTTTGACAGCACTTCTTCAATTCAGACAGCATCCTAGGCATTAATAAATGAGACCTCTTGACATCTTTTCTCTGAGTACAACTACATGGCAAATGGATTTTCCAATTTGTTGAGGTTTTGGGAAGCAAGCAAAAGAAATTTTGTTCTGTGTTAGAACAAAAAAAGCAGAACTGTTTTGAGTCTTTTGAAACATTTTCAATATATTCAAAGCACTTCATTCAGATTTCAACCCCTTATAATTTAATAGAAAGTAAACTCTATTTTAAAGAAAGTAATTTTGCAGTAAGAAACCAAATTTCTCAGTGGAGGTATGGAAACAGACCATTTGAATCTTAAAAAAAAATATTTCCTTGAATTTTTCCAGTAAAGAAATATTTTTGTAATGACTATGATTATATTTTTCAACCGTTAAATTAAAACAAGGGCTTTCTAAGGAAACCTGGACATCCAGTTGCTACCTTGTGTCAGCTCTGTTGGTTTCTTGTCTTCCCAGGTTGTTCCCCTTCTTACCAGATCTAATTCACAACCGTAGCCGAATTTAATCCTTTGGTTTTCCTTTTTTTCTTTCTACCCAGAGAAACATCCTGCATAGCCACCATAATTAAGACGATCTCCTTAGGTGTCCCTTTTCCCAGGGGACAGCTTCAGGCACTGCTCTGTGACTGTTGGAATTCCCTTGTTGGCTTCAGAATATTTTGTGATGAAAGTTCAATGAAAACTGATGCATTTCCATGGAATTTTTCCAATTTTAACCATATTGGTGTTTTCTAACAAAGAACATTTTGTCGAAAACATTCCTGTCCAGTTTTCCTGCCTCCTACCCCAATTAGTTCTGTAGAAAACACAGACACAAACAACAGGTGTATAACAGAACAACAGCAATTCAGTAATCTGGTAAGGGGATGAAAATCTGAAAAAGGTTAGGAGAAAATAGGGAATCGCTATTATTTTTGAACAAGGTGGGGAGACACATTCCGAACCACGCAGGCCTGGAGATACAAGATCCACGCTTTTCCGCGTGCGCGTTTCTGTGCAGGCTGCCACGTTCAATCAGAGAAATCACCCAGGTCGACAAAATTTATGAAGTTGCCCAGTGATGGGTCTGCATTGTAAATAGAGGCAAATTAGCTGGCAGTATGTTAGCACATATTTCACTTGTGTCACGGTGTAATAATGAACCTTGTATCAAAGTCTGCAACACCATCTGAGTTTTATATGCCCCATTTCCTACATGTTTTGAACAGTGGAACCAATTTATAACGTAATGATTTTTCCATACATAATTTCTTTCTTATGATTTCCATAACTTGGAGCTTTTACTGTGACTGGGGCTGAAGGCAGCCTCGTAAAGGATATGAAAAGAGGGCTGGCTAACGTGTCTCATAAAAAAACAGCTCGAGCGATTTGCTAGTGACTCTCTATGGGTTTGATTGTGCCTTGATTTTTGCACCATGCCAGGAGCCAGCAACCCACGTTTCCAGCTGCCTTTGCAGCCTTTCACACCGGGCGTGCGGCGTTGCTGTTTGCTGCTGGGGAAAAAGAAAATGAGGATCGGTGGAGGAAAGGGGGAGCTTGGCTTTGGCTACCTCTGCTCGTTCACTGGCCAACAGGGAGGAATAGAAATTTACTCCTGGTTTAAGCCAATCTGAGGGCGCATTGATGAAGTGGTTAGGAAAGCTCAGAACGTGCCTTAGTCTTAAGCTAGACTCCGTCTCCCGTCAAAAGATAAAAATAAGCTGTAAAAGCAGCTGAGTATGAAAAGGGGGTTGGGTGTGTTGTTTGCTGTGTCGCTTCGCTGAGTGCTGTTAATACAAGAGCCAAATTGTCTGAATTGTGCTGGATGGGGCCGGGGGGGGAGCTGATCGGACCTGCTCCGGGGCAGCAAACTCTTTTCTCTGCTTGGCATCACTTTGTGAGCGTCTTGGAGTCGGTGGATAAAAACCCACCATTTTTAGGCGAGACATATAAAAGCTTACCTGGTGGCCAAAGGACATCCTTTGCTCTATGGAGTAAAAAAAAACAACAGAAAAGAAGGGGAAACCCCCAAATATTTGTTTCAGCCATTTCAAGATAAAATCCTTCTGGTTTTTGTTTCCAATTGGATATTAATCATTTAGGAGAAGTTTTGATTTAAGCAAGTTTAGAAAATAAAAGCTTTCAACACTAAAGTGCATCATTTTAGGCTTGAACAAAAAGGGTAGTTTGACTCAAATGAAAATTTGCTTATGTTTTAATTTCATTGAGGCTGCCCCATAAATCTCCTCCAACGCCAGCCTAGCTTGAACCAAAACACTCTTTTAATTTCCACCTGTTTCTATCAGCAAATTGAAAAGAATCCACTATCTATAGATTGCAGTGTGTTCTGCCACTGGTCCTGAGGCGGTGCTGTGTATCCACCATCCTTGCTCACTGCTGTGCACCTCTGGGCCCCAGGTTTCAGCAATTTTCAAACGTTGCAAGTGAGCAGCCTCCCCTTCGCCTCGCTGCCTCTTTTCCTGGAACCCAATCCCACATGCAGTATAACAAAGTCCCGCAAAAGCAGCCTCTTAATGAATAATTATCATTTTGCTTTGGGAGCATGGCCCTGCCCCTGTCAAAGCTCTAACCTTTGGAAGTGCCAAGGGAAGCTTTTTATAGATGCATGTTTTCTTTCCCCCAGCTGGGAAGAGGTTAGTAGGTGCTTGCTTAGTTGATGCAGCGCTTTTGTCTGGTGCCTCTGTCCTTGTGGAGGAGGATGCTGAGGGATAAAATGGAAGGAGGGAGAGGCTGGTGGGGACTAGGGAACACCTGGTGTAAGAAACACCAGTTTTCATAAATCTGTGACATTAAATCCTTTGAGCTGTGTCCTTCCTATCTCTGCAGGATCACTTCCACCACAGGCCTAAGGTCAGATTGGGTTTACTTTTTTCTCTCTTTCTTTATTTGATAAACTTCCCTATATAAAACTAAAAAAAAAAAAAAAAAAAAAAAAAAAATTGGAAGGGCACCATTTATTTCTCTGTACAACTCCCTGAGACCTGATGACTCCATATCAAAAGTTCATCTTGTCATTCCTGCAGTCTAATCTTGTCACAGGCAGAAGTTAAGTCATCCATTTAATACATCAGATGATGCAGGTCTTGCCCACACTAATGAGCATCACAGGAAACAAAATAACAGGGCGGCGGACAAGAACTTGTAGATATTGCTTCCTATTTCTTTCACCATTTTTAATTTCCAAAGTTTCCTTTTGGAAGAGGGTAGACCTTTATCCAGATTATGGCTATTAGGTTACTTATTCAATTAGGGAGAAATTACATGTTGATAGGAACCACATTTTTGGCATGGATGTGGTTGCATGGTGATGATGATCTGCTCTGGAAGCCACCGGAGCTTTGGTTCTGCACAAACAGGTCTGAAGGCCTTACAGACCCCGTGCGACGGGTGAGTAAAAGCAAAACTGCCTTAGAGAAAATACAGATTCTTAAGTAATCTCATCTACTGTGTTTAGAAATTTATGTGGATGGCTCAACTGTATGCACCAGGATTTCCCCCTAATCAGTACATCTGCCAGATGCTAATGATGTCCTTTTCCTAGAAATGTATTACTGTTAATCCAGAGAAATTAGTATTGTGGGTTCACACCACGTGACTTTTGTCTCAGCTGGATAAATATCATGAATCACTTTCCCCTTTCAAAGCCTCTCAGCTGTTCAGCTCCAAATACCCACTTAATCTGACTTTATAAGTTAATAAATCACTCACGATAATTAAGCATTAGCTCCATGTGCCAGCAGAGCGCTGGGGAAGGCAAATGGGCTGGTGCAGTCCTGTGTCTTATAAACCTTTTTTGCACCAGAAGCATCTTTCCTGGGGTGCTTGGAGCCCGGCACTGCTCTGTTTGCTGGGGTTAAGATGCGATGTTTTTAGGCTGATGGTGGGCTGCCAAGTGAGGCCGTGTCCTCCGTGGGATCAGCAATAGCTGTGGCTGTTTGCGGGGTGAGGAGCAGATCCCTGAGTGTGCTGCAGGGGGAAAGCCCTGGGCTCAGAGTTTAGTGGTCACAGAGGTGCCTGGAAGCCTTGCTGTGATTTAGGCTTAAAAGTGGGGAGAAAGGGGACTGGATCTCACTGGACTTCAGCCATTTAGGAGCTAATACAGTTGAAATAGCTTCCTCAGAGGGCAGTGAAGAGGAGGACACACTATAGTCCACATATCTAAGACACATTGAGGGTGTGTTTGCATTTTGCTGGATGGAAGTAGGGCCCGGATGGCTAATCCCATGTGCATGTGTTGCGTTTATGCAGAGCCAAACTGGGGTTGTCTACCGGGGATTCAAAACTGCTCCTACCTGGCAGTGTGGCTGTGCTCAGAATTGTCTCTCTGGGTTTATGTATTTCGTGGCTATTCCAGTCTGCAGTCAAGGTGCATTTACAGAGCCACTCTGAAGCTCTGTAGTACATAGCCAGGCTTTTTTGTGGGTATCGGAGCTGCTACAATCTGCAGATTTGCCTTCTATATTTAAGGGAAATTGGTGTGAATATGTGTTTCCCAGGCAAGTCACACATTCCCTGAGCTCTGGTTGTAGCACCCAGCTCAGTGTCAAACATGACTTGACCATCAGTGACTCTTCGCCTTCTCTCGTCCTGCAGTTGCTGTGTCTTTGCCCACAGGTTTTTGAAAGGGGGCATACCCTGGCCTGGAACTCTACCTTCTCCATTAACATGATAGTCTGTACTAGATAGCATTGGGCAATTGATGATTTGTTTTTCAGAGCTGTTGAGCATCCTGCTTTTCCCAAAGTCTCTGAAGACTCAAGCTGTAACTCGCCACAACAGCTTGTGCCTCTGGATTGGTGTCTGCCTTTTACCTCCAGCCCCAAAAGCTGTGGGTGCAAAGTCGTAGGTCACTTCCCAGTCCCAAACCTTCTCCCTTAATATCATAACCCTCTCACTCCTACCCCATGCTCTCTGGCTTTGCTGTGAGCAGAGATTTATACACAGGAAATGAAGAATATGACATTTTGTTTGTGACTCTGTGTATGTGTAATATCTTTAATATGAAACTAGTTGCCACTTAATTATACAGGCTAAAGACCTCCATTCAGTGTGTTACACACAATTTATGAGTCTCAGGTCTCCCAGACACACATTACAGCCGTGTGGCAACACCCAGGTGACTAACATTCCTCTTTAATTTAATTTCCTTACATAAATAGCTTCATTAAGGATCAGTTATTTGGACAGAGAAAATACTATTTGAATAGGTCAGACTAAGCCATTGAATTTAGGACCCAGCTACTGTTATAGCCGAGAGCAGCACCAGACCTCAGCATCACCCTCCTGTTCAAGAATTTGCTTTCACCTTTAGACTGGGAGCCTCTCCGGCAAAGGTGATGGAAATATTTCAGAGTTAATTCAATGTACGAGGTAGAGTGGGGAGATTTTATGGGAGCAATACTAAGATGTTTTCAGTCTCGCGGTTGAGAATCCACCCTGTTGCTGGGATTTCCAAATTGTTGATTTTTATCTCTTTGGTAAAAATAAGTTCTCTTGCTTGCGAAGTCGGTTCACACAGCACCTAGAAAATTGATTCCTGTCTTTGATCCTCTAGTTCTACATCTGGAAACAAATGGAAATCAATGAGACGTTGCTGAGCTCCATGGGAAGCCCCTGGCAGGCACGTCCAGGCACTGCTGGGCTGCTCTGGTGAGCCTGGGTGTCGATGCCCTGGGGTCCCAGGCGTCAGGCAGCCAAGGGGAGGGAAAAGCACTGGAAATGGGCTCAACTGGGAGGTACATTTTTGTTCCCTGCACACAGATTTGCAATGCTTACACTGCATAGCTACTGTCAAAATACCTGCTCAGTCCACAAAGGCGGATTAGACCAGGCTCTTATGTTAGGGAGTTTTTCCCTGATACCACATTAACTTACCCCTTTCACATGAGTGGGAATACAATTCACATATCAAATTAACATCATGATCACTTCTGAGGTAGCCAAGATTTTTTTCCCCCCAGAAACGCCACCACATTGCAAGCTTCCCGCTCCTGCCAAAACTGGAAAACATTGCCAGGAAGGTGAACATTGCTGATGGCTTTTGTATTCTGGGAAGGTGGGAAAATGCGAGGGAAGTTGGACATTTACATAGCTCTGCTCACTTACGTGACATTGCGTAAACGTTTGTAAGTGGTATAAACATGCTGTTCAGGATAAAAGCCAAATCCTGTCTGCAGGTAGGTCAGAGCACTCTCAGTAGACACTCTTATATCATTATCTATTATGGAGAAGCATCTGATTTTTATTACTCTCCGAGTTAAGATATCAGGCTCTCAGGACCTGAATGTGTGTGCAAGGCGTAGGGATGGCTGCTGCTTAAAACGCTGGCCAAGTACAAATCTTACAAAACCCTTTCGAGATGGGTGGTCTTGCTTGTCGGATACAGGCTTTCACTTTTCAGCAGGGAAAGGGTTGAGTGATGATTATCTCTCACTTTTTCCCATTCCTTTTCTTTTTGTAATAGATGAAACGAGCCTTGCTTGAAGTGATTGCTTTTTAATGATGCATGTCAGATGTGAAAGCAGTATTGCTCCTGTTTGAAAAGGGCATGTAATGTTACAAGCTGGCTGAGCTTCATTTCCAAATCACCTCCGTTCCCTCTATCAGCATAGAAATAAATGAGTTCTTGTTGCCTGTGGAGGCTGGGGAGGGCTTTACCTTGCCTGGATATTACCTCCTTGTTCTCTGTGGGGCAAAAAAAGGATATAAAATAGCAGGCCCCCAACTTCTTTTTCTGATTGCCAGGTGACCTCCAAGTAGAAAATATGTGTGATCTCTGAATACCTGTCCAAGGAATTACATTTCTGCAAGGCTCATAACACCATTAATAACTACACTAGCTCCCCTTCGGTCCCAGCTCTCATTTGGATATTGCTGACCTAAATAATAGATTGAACAGTTTGGAGAGGAAAATCTTAGAGGCAGCTGAGCCTCTGGAGAAGCCTTCAGAAGGTCTTTTGTGTTGTCTCAAAGGTGTTCATGTGGATACCAGTGACTGAGAGCTTGTTCCTGCTCATTGCTATCAGCATTTCATGGCATGTGCAGATAAAGGGGGTTAGTTTGAACCATGCTGGAGGACTATGAAATGCCACAGCGAAGTGGAGTAGGGGAGGTTAATACCATGTCTGGATGGCAAGTATATTTGTTATTTTCCTTAGTAATTACTCTGTGTTGCAGGTATAAGATAAGCCTGGGCTTGATTTGAACCATGAGCTACTTTGAGCCTGGAGAAGAAAAGGCCCTGGGGAAACCTCATTGTGGCTTTTCGATACTTAGAGGGGGCTTATGAGAAAGATGAGAACAGACTTTTTAGCAGGGCCTGTTGCAATAAGACAAGGGGTAATGGTTTTTAACTAAAATAGAGGAGATTCAGATTAGACAAAAGAAGAAATTTATTATGATGAGAGTGGTGAAACACTGGCCTAGGTTGCCCAGAGAGGTGGTGGATGCCCCATCCCTTGAGACACTCAAGGCCAGGCTGTACGGGGCTCTGAGAAAGCTGATCTAGTTGAAGATGTCCCTGCTCATTGCAGGGGGGTTGGACGAGATGACCTTTGAAGGTCCCTTCCAACCCAAACTATTTTATAAATCTGTGATCCTATTTGCAGAGCAGGTGATGGAAGACATCAGGTCAAAGAGGCAGGAACGTACCAGCTCTACCCCTTCATCCTTCACGTTCAGTGCACAGCCTCCCAGAAACCAGTGTGCTTTCCAGTGCATTATCCAGTCCAATTTGAAACGACCCAAGCGGTGAACCAGCACTTCCCCTGGCAGCTTGTTAGGATGTTTTCTCCTTCTGTCCAACTCATATTTCCCATTTCTTTATTTCAGCTCATTACTTCCTTTTGCCTGGCTGATGGCAAATGTGCTTCACCACCGAACAGCCCACAACAATCAGGACTTCAGTCATGTACCATTAATCTCTGGAGCACAATATTACTTGTTGACCCTGCTGCATGCTCCAGGAGAGAGTGAATGATTGACATTGGTCATAAATGCTTATAATGTTAATTCTTTAATGTCTTGCTAATTTTAATTTGCTCTGTTCGGGTTGGAAGGGGCGTGATAACAGATGTTGGACAGAATAATGCCCCTTGTCTGCTGCTTATCACTGCTGGAAACATGCCTCTCCTATCGTAGTTTGCACAGCCCCAAGGCATGGAAGAAAAATGAAGGCTATTTTCGTATAAATAAACACCAAACTGCACACAGTTCTGCATCTTTGGTGGCCAAGAAAAGGGATCTATGTGCTGGAATCTGCTCTGTGAAGTAGGCATAACCTTTCTCATGCCCCCTTATTATATGCGAGGGTTTTGCCTGGCTACTTAAACTCAACCTCATTTTCAGAAGGCCTTTATGCACTGAAACCCTTTTCATGTTTCAGCCTCAGCCTTTGCCAAGCACTTAGGCAGGTGGAGCATGTTAAGGCCATGAGCTGCATTACATGGGACAGTGCTTGTACTCATTGTTGTTCTGCTGGAATGAGCTCTGAATTCCCCCCAAAAAGGTGGTTACATTGGATTCATCTGCTCCGTCAGAATAAATCAAACACTGATTGCACAAAACCACCTTTTTGGTTCACATATGATGTCTTGTACTTCTGGGAGAGAGCGGAGCGGGCTGTGTAGTTCAGGTGGAGATTGAGATACAGTTGATGAACCGGTGAAAGCTGGAGTGGTCCCGTCCCAGCTTTTGGGTTGGATTCGTATCCCTCTGGGGCCAGCTGCATTGTTTGGTCACAGCATTTCTTAGCAGGCGGCTCTGTCGCAATGAGTTCTCATTTTCACGGTGGTCCACACCACACGTCTTGGGCTGATCTCATCAGCGTTGCACTCCAGACCTAGAATTCAGTAGAATTCAAGCCCTGTCGAAACCATCAAACTTTTGCCAGCGTTTTGAAGGAAGTGGTTAGAGTTGAGAGTGTTTCCAGTGTGGGCACTGATTAGCAGAAACCTCAGTTCATGACAGTTTGAGCTGAAATTAATTCATCTTGATGGGATGCTCAGGGAGACAAGCACCCTTTACATGACTAGGGAGAGCCCTGTGATGGGTTCAGAGATGAAAACACAAACGAGTTCATGCATCGTATGTTGGATATAGAAATAATTTCTCCCATCTCTATTTTTGCTTGTAATTTACAACTAATCATGGATTTCCTTTGTATTTTTTAAATATCCATTTTTAGCCTAATTGCAGGCAATAAATCAAACCCCAAAGTAAGCAAGAACATCTGACTGTCAGCAGTCGCAAGGGGGAGATGTGACAGCAAACTGGCCTGTCTGTCTAAGCTTACGTTTTCAGAAAATATGTGGAAAGTGGTGGGATGTGATGAGAGATTAATTCCATGGGTCACCCTCTACTTTTGTTGCCCTTTGAACAGCATCTTGCAAGTGCCAGGGGTGAAGAAAACATTATTTACAAACAAACCAGGGAAAGAAAGACCCACCAGGCAACACCGACTTGTAGCTAATGGGGCTGCACAATTTTGGGAGGTCATCTCATCACCTGGTTGCTCCAAGAAAATCTGAAGGTGGCTCTGATGTCATCGGAGAGAATGATGGAACTGTGGGCATCATAATATCCCTCACCATTGTGGCTACTGATGAACACAGCAGAAGCCAGTGGAAATCTGTTCCTGAGCCCAGGTGGCAGTAAATTGTACTCGGTAAGGCAGGCAAACCAGATACATACAAACCCGAGGGGAAAGCCATGAAATATTCATGAAGCCTTTCTTATGAAAGAGGCTCATTCATATATATATAAAAATATATATATGCACACTTTTGAAATCTATTCAAACCAAATAAGACTTTCTTAGTCACCTTGCGTAAAATAGGAAAGCAGATGACTTCGGTTCTACCTCTATTATATGGTCATCGGGAGACCGAAATAGCTCTGGAAAAGGAGGCTCTGGTGCTCTGCTGCCTGCTGAAGGTGTGTGCCTGCCTTCTGGCTCTGCAGCTGCTCTGGGGGAAATCACTTGCTGCTACCTTGATGTAGTAAATCAACCAGACTTTATAATTTATCACCATCTTTCAAAAATAATGCGTAACTGTTTGAATGTGTCAAGGGACGAAGCTTTTGAATATCCTGGGAAGGGCGGAGGGCAGGCTGTGACCGTGCGGCATCCCTGCCCTCTCCATCTGCACCCCGGGAGCATCGCTCCCATCTCATCCTGCTGGGGCTGTGCTGTAAATCGGGTTGGTGATGGCTGGGAAACTCCAATAGAAAATGTGTCCCTAGGCAGTGTGCCCAAGCCACGCAGAAAGCCAATTTCTTTGCCAACAGTTTAAATACAGAGACAGCCATCTTCTGTGCTTGTATTACTTATACTTGACCTGTCAATAAATACCCTAATTTTTTCCATCATAATTAAATCCCTTTTTGAAAATAAGAAAGATAAAGAAGAGAGAGAGAGGAGACTAAATAATAACCAGGAGATTATTTTAGGAGTTTTGCTTGTTGCCGGAAAATAAGTAGCTCTAAATTAGACTCTCACTTGCCTTTCAAAGCAAACTCATGTGATTCAGAAAAGAGCATTTTTTAGTTATCCTTATTAAAACATAGAATAATGTTTTTGGTTACTTTTGCCAAAGTAGCTTCAGCATTTTCTTTTCTGGGAAACTTGTAAGCAAAGTTTGCCAAATGTTCTCTGTGTATTATGACAATGACAGAAATAGTAAGTTAGAAAGTAAAATCACTCGTGCCATTGCTATAATAGGCAAGAAACAGCTGATTTTGTTTCTGTTCGATTCCAATGAGAAATACTGTCCTCCTCCCTTCCTTTGCTCCCAAAAATGTCAGGTACCAGAATAACCAAAGGGGTGCGAGATGGAAGGTATTTTAACCACGCGTATCAACATTTTCCTACTTGATCTCAAGCTTAAGGGTCTCTTTTCCCTATTTGGCATTATTCTAGGCTGGAATCGGTTGGCGCAGTTTGCTGTTTGCACCTTGGTCAGTGGTGGGAAACCCAGCACAGGGGAGGAGGGAGAAGGAGCTTCTACTCAGCGCAGCTGTGCTTGGTAAAGCGACTTGCCACAGCTCCACTTAGCCGAAGTTTTTTCTAATATTTTAGTTTTGGGGTTTTTTTCTGATCCGCGTCTTTCTAGACCTCAGCTGGTAAATATTTGTGGAGTTGTTTTAACATCAGCTAGACAGAGATATATCAACTAACGTATAGTAAATTCTGCAGGAAGAGATCACTTCTCACTGCGTTTGAGGAAAGTTAGTGCAGTATTTTCAGTTTCCATAGGAGTTATCCTCCTTGCTGCCTTCAGATGTCTGGTCTAAGCCGGTCATTTGGTTTCTCTCTCCAGTCTGCGGACAGGGAGGCTGCTGGAGCGGAAAGTTGGCTCCTGCAGCACTGGACGGGCAGAGCTGCCAGCTGGGGTCTCTGCTGGCTCAGGTTAGCTGCGTCAAATCCCACAGTTAATTTCTAATCATGCTGCCACAGGTAGTGCGGTTTTATGCTTTTATACATCTCGTCTTCAGGTGAATGTTCCCCAGATGGGGCCATCGGGTTGGGCTTGTGAGGGTCTGGCAGATGGGGGCTGTCCTGGTGATGGATGGGGGCTTTGCCGGGGCGGGGAGCCGGCACACAAATATGTGGTGGAGCCTTTTACCAGTTCTGGCCACGGTTGCCGTCCTGTGCCAAGAGCGGCCCTGCTCTGGCTGCTGGGGCAACTGCGCTGATACAGGAATGGCCCAGGCTGCAGTTGTCACCCCGAGTCTGAAAACTCAGCCCTTCACACTTGTGGCTGTAGCAAAGGTAAAAAGATGCAGCAAGGACGGTGGGTGCTCCTGCCCTAAATCTGAAACTGTTTTAGTTTGGGCAGAATTATGTAATTTCAAGAAATCCCGAGGGAATGGCAGGAAGATGTGCCAGGGGAGGTTCAGGTTGGACATTAGGAAAAGGTTCTTCACCCAGAGGGTGCTGGAGCACTGGAACAGGCTCCCCAGGGAGGTGTCACAGCCCCAACCTGACAGTGTTCAAGAAGAGACCGGACAACGTCCTCAGACACACGGTGTGACCTGTGGGGTTGTCCTGTGCAGGGACAGGAGCTGGACTCGATGATCCTTGTGGGTCCCTTCCAACCCAGGACATTCTATGATTCTGTGAATCCAAAATGCTTGTTTCCAGTGTTTCAAAAACAACTTCCCCGCAAAGCAAAACCAAGCCCTACCAAAACCCCTTCAGATTGAGACATTTTCCTTGTGGTTTCCTTTTCAGTGGGAGGCAATCTGTTCCTTGTTACTTTCTGTTGTTGCTGGAGAAAAAGGGGTTTGAATGAAGAATATGGAGGTCCTGTAATGTAGGTGTGTGCAGCCTGACTTGGATGCAGTTCTGCGTCTACGCAGAATTGGAGAAGAGCAAGATCAGGGAAAAGCATAGCAAACTGAACTTGAGAAGTGAATTCCTTGCCTCACCAGATGGGCTCAGGACATTAAGGATCATGCCTGATCTGGCTTCAGGAGGGAATTTCCGTGCACACCTCCTCATTAGCTGCCAGCAGTTACTTAGGCCAGTCTCGCCATTGCCACGGTGATTTCCTTTCCCTCTCCAGGTATTATTCCACGCACATTCCAGTCCACAGGGTTAATATCTTCATCATGTTTTATCTGTGGCCAAGTTTGGCAGCCAAACATTCACTCTCACCTGTTTCTTCATTTGTTTCACGTGCAACTCCTTTTACACAGAAAATATCACTGGCAAAACCAGTGTCTGACATCACTGTGCCTGGGGTCTGTTTATTTATCCTTTCATCACCTAGTAAGTATCTAGGGCAAACAATATTGAACTGGAAGACGCGTACGTACCTTTCATAACCTCTTCATTTTGTTTAAGTGCCCCAGCCTTGGGCTGTATTTAACGTGAAGCTCTGGGAACTGCATTCATAAACCAGATACTCAGCTGTAGTAAGTTACTGTAGCTCCATTACAGTCAGTGATACCGGGCTGATTTATAGTAGCTGACCTGTGCAGGAGCCAAGGAGAACACATATAAATGGCAGACATTCCAATAACTAAATTAAGCATGGGAGCACGCAAGCTGGCCCCTTGGAAAATACTCCTAACCAGGTCTGTAAGTGCCTGGAACAGGTACCCAAGTGAAGTGTTGGAAAGTTTGCCTTTTGTGTGCGTTGCAATATGGCAGGGATGGAGTGTTCAGAGAGCTAGGAACTACCCAGGAATATATTAACCAGATGCTGCACATGCCTGGGTAGAGAGCACAGTAATAAAATGACTTCACTCCTGAGAAAAATGCTCAGATTGAAGCATGGCCGGTTAGTGGGTATTTCTGCACCGAGTCACAGTGTTTGCTGTATGCACCTCCTGACACTGCCCTACAGAGCAGATGACAACATAAATATGAGATAAAAATTATCAAACCAGTTTCAGGCAAAGATCTGGCTAGTTCAGCTTCCAGTGGCTAGAAGCACATTTATAGACAGACATGCAGACGTTGTCCCCATCCCCACCTACCTTCTGCTGGTGTGCAGCTCACATCAGATGGAGGCCATGCTTGTGTGAAATATTGCTTGATGGCTTTTCCCTAAGGTCTAGAGTTAAGACATCTGTTTGCTCGGCCTCCCAGCCCACCTGGCACTGTGCTCCATCACTGCTTTGTTGCATTGCCTTCAGCTGTCCACACATTCCATGTCCACACGTGGTGGCAGCCCCCTGACACATCACATAGCTCAGCTGTTTTTCCTTGGGATGAGGTAAGGGTAAACCCTTTTTGTCCGCCTCACACAGCATCTTGTCCATCTTACACAATGTCATCCACAGTCGCCTCGAGCTGGTGCAGTTTCTTCTGCTATTTGAAATTCAAATTCAGAATTCACTTGTGCTGAACTCTGTATGTTGTATTCCAGTATCACTCAAGTGGATGTTGGAACTGAATCCAGAAAGAGGCGTGAGGACGCCTGAAGGTAATTCATTAGAGAGATCTGGGAGAAAGCTATCCTTCTCCTGAGGCTGGACCTGGCCTCCATGCCCTGTGAGTAAGATCCATACCAGTCTTTCTCCCGGGGGTGATTCTTCACCCGGGCTGCATAGTCCTGGAGAACATTGTGCAGCACTGGCTTGACTGCAGGCAGTTCTTGCCTGGGCTCTGCCTCATGCCAGGCAGCTCTTGCTTCCGTCAGGTTCTTTGCTGCAGTTGCTACCTTGCTGCAGGTTTAAACCATTTGGTGTGGGATCTCTTACGTGTCGTCACCTGGCTTGCCAGGAGGCTCTTCTCAAACCGGTCACCTCGTGCACCTGATGTGTGTCCCAGGAGTGCTGCCAGAGTCTCCTGCTGCCTCATCACAACGTCCCAAGGTTTCCTGACAGAGCACAGCTGCTTTGCTTTCAGCATTAAACACAGCCGGGCTCAAATGAGGAGGGCGTGGGGCTTGTTTGCCATTTTTCATTGAAGTGTCTTCCGATGTCTAGGCATGATGTAGAACCCCTTCAAAGGTCTGAGCCCTTACTGGTGCCCACCATGTCCTCTGTTTCACAAGTTGCCAGAAATCAGTCTCAAGAGTAGCATGTCCATAACTCAAGCCCTAAGGTTGCGGCGCAGTTAGTGAGCCAGGTTAGCGGGTGGCACCATGCTGAGGTGTAGTGTCTGGCCTCCCTCTCCGCCCGTGTGGGTTGTTCCAGGGGACACCCCATTTTTCATTCCCGCTCTCTGCCGGGCAGCACGCAGTTGAGTTCTGTAATAACAAACAGTGAAAAAGGACTGGGCGTTGTGAGCTTTAGGAAGTAAGGCAGAGAATAAAACATGGTCCATTAACCTGCCAGAAAAGATACATGGAAGACATGAACGACTCCTGAACCACCCTGCTAGAACATGAGAATTTTTTTTTTCCTAAACTGATTTCCTTATGAATTATTTTTTTACTGCATAATAACTACCAAGAAAAGTATGTTTTAGTTATTCACACTGACCTTTTAAACTTCCAAGAGAACTGCATATTTTCTGAGGCCCCATGTAGGGCCTATTAATAATTATGCACTCCCACTGAGCTCCATTGATTAGTTTGGGTCCTATTTCACACTGTAAAATGAAAAAAAAAAAAAAAAGTCCCTAGCGTTTGTGTATGTTTTTTCTTTTTATGTTCGGTACTCCTTGGCTCTAGATCAAGTTTTGCTGTTAGCACAGGTTTCGGCTGGTATTGATGCGTTGCTGTGCTATGGGCTCCAAAAACCAGGGAAAAGGCGAGATTGGATGGCAAGGAAAGGGGGGAAATGTGCGACCTGTGATCCAGCAGTGACAATGGAGTTAAGCTGGTGTGATAAGGGGTAATGTGAGTGACAAGACTGTGCATTAGTATGCTACAGCCCCGCTCATGCTTACGCTTTCATTTCTGCTAGCAAACATTTCTTTGTGAATAAATCTATTTTCTTGGCAATGCTGCGTTAGTGCTTTAGTTTCATTAAAGAGCCTGGAAACACCCCAGTGGTTCAGGCTGAGATATATAATACTGCTAACACAGATTTGTTTCATAACCCACAAACTATTAAAAATATTAGTGTCCTCCTGGGAGTTGCCTTTAAAGATTCCCTTTCTCTTTCTCTCTCACTTTCAGAGCTGGGCTAAGACAGCCAGCAATAATGCAAAGTAAGCTCAATTTATTCAGGTAAAAAAATAGACAACACAGTATTTTACTACTTCTGAGCACTTTCTTCATCTGAATGTTGCGTTGTGTTCCACTTCTTATCCAATATAAGCAGCCATAAAAGAGAATTGCTAAGACAACATGTGGACATTTCAAAAGGTAGACTTTACCCGTCCAAAGGGAGACGACTTTTTGTTGGGAGTGAATTTAATCTGGGACTTTGTAACGGGATATGTTGGTCCCTTCAAGACTGAGCAGGGAGCTCCAAGTCCCTTCAGGACTGACTAGGTCTACATATGTGTTGGGGGTCTTTATTCCACCCATCTGACAAAATAATAACGGAAAGAAAAGTTAATGGTCCCTGGAGGGAATTTCGGAAGTGAGTAGGTCCAGAGTGAGGGCTTTAGGCTGCAGGGGGAGCAGACGTCTCCTGGGAGCCACAGCTGATGGGGCTGTTGGGACCTGCCAGTTTGGGACCAAGGACAGGAGGCTGGCTCCAAAACCTCCTCCTCTTTCAGACAAGGTTGCTCAGAGAGACAGAGGTACCAGCAGTTTCTTCTTGGTGGGGAGACATCTACCAGATTATATTGTACTTTTGGTGCTAGAACTGTGTAGGGGAAGGAGTCTGGAAAACTGATGGGGATGTAAAGAGGAAGAACGTGTCAGGGTTTGGCTTTGAGTTCTGTTAATGCATCTTTTGGGGTGTTTGTTTAGACCTTGCCACTGGGTGTCTGCGGAGGAGATGAGACAAGGAGAACAAGAGTCGTGGAGTGTGGAGCAGCCTCGCTGTCCAGAGCATCAGACAGCATCACGGATGGATGGGAGCATCATCTGTTAGAGATGGGCAGAAAAACCCATATATCAGGAACTAGAAGCCCATTACAAACTTTAATTTGGATGTTCAGTTAGGCGCAGTGAACATTACCTTTCCCTTTTTCTTATCTCCTAGGAGAGTCAGAATCGGGTGGAAGTTGTTATGAGGAGCTCTTCTTACGCTGCTTCTGTTATTCGTGCCCGTCACAAGAGCACCAAGAGGTCTCAGCAGACATCAGAGCTTCCCAGCCCACCGTCCCCCTGTGCTTTCTGCTGCTCGCTCACGTAGCACAGGCTGCTCCTTTTTAGTTAAGGAAGAGGAAAGGGTGCAAGAAAAGCGAGCTCTTTGTTATACAAAAAATGGGATGGTGCACAAAGAGAAGCAATAACTTGTGCAAAGTCACCCGGGGAGTCACAGGCAGAGCTGGGAACTCTGATGTAACTCCTTTCATCCCAGTCAGTATCCCACCCGCAAAATAATCCAGTTTAGTTCTGCTGAAAAAGCAAAATTTAAAAATATGTGCTTAAATCCTAGCTATTTTGCATAGCAACGTGAGTCATGTAAAAGTTTTCATATAAAGTTGACAATTCAAAGCTTGAGATTTTTTTTTTCTGTGTGGTTTGAAGAAAGTGTGAAGAAACTTCTGAACTGCCGAATCCAAATCTGAACCAAATTTTCCTGCTTTGAACTCTACTTATTGCAGACTGTAATAATATTCATCCACATTTCATAGAGTATCCTTGCAGATGGAAGGAAATACAGTAGCGCTGTTTGACACAGAAGAAATTAGATTTACGTGAAATTCCCTTTGCCCGTGTCCCTCGCTTTATTTCCAACAGACCTACAGTTAACAATCAGCAGTGTTTCACTTTCAGACAGCGTGGTTTTCATTACAGAGGCTGAGGGAGTTTAAAATATTCTCCGAACACGCAACGTGCATAACATCCTACCCCATTTCTTTTGATTTCCCTTTGCGGCACTAGCGTTACAGAATGCTGTACAGAAAGCATTAGGGGACACTGCTTTTATTTGCCATAGTTACAAGGAGGAAATATATTTAGAGACATCTGTTCAGGCTCTTTGATTTCAGCTGAATGTAAGACATCTTTGATGAAGAGTTGGTTTTGGAGCAAGGTTCTGTCAAAGCCTGGCAGCCGTGCAAGCCGAGGGAATATGGCATCTCAACGTGCCTCCAGCCTAATCGGCAGGTGCAGACAGCCCGGCGTTACCGGGAGGGGGAATTTAAGCTCTCACCTTGTCAGAGTCACCTTTCCTCGATGGGAAGTTTAGGTTTCACGTGGGGTCAGCTCTGCAATCCAGCAGCCAGAATGCAGTGCTTCCACCTTGCCCTAGGAAGCTTGGGCGTATTTTTTTTTTTTCCCCCCAGATTCAAAGCCCGAAATAAAGTAGGCACGGTGTTTTTGCAGAGTGGGGTATGCTTTTCCTAGGAGCTGGGGTATTTTAGGAGGTGCTGCTGAGACCGAGCTGGACAGAGGTGTATGCCTGTTTCTGAAGAAATGCTGCAATTTCAATGAACACCGGGGATTTTCAGAGGCAGAGAGGGGTTTTGAGTATATTCCCTGTCTGTTGTCTTTCAGAATGATGTTTGGGTAGGACCCAGGAGCAGTCGTTTTCCTCACAGGGGCTGACATGCATTCGCACATTGGATTATACTTTGCAAGTCTCTGCTTGTCTCTAGAATAGCTCCTTATGGCTCCAAGTGCCAGCTTGTAAGGATGAGCTGTATGGGGTTTCTGGGACCATCAAGGGCTTATTTGGACTCTGCTTCTGCCTACCTGATCTTTAGGCCATATTACTGTCACTTAGTCCCAGCTCTAATTGGAAAAGGGCGAAAAGAAAGGTCTTAGAGATCAAGTACTTTGCAAATACAGTTAAAAGGTTTTTTCCTTCTACCCAGTTTTGATTATATCCCTGAGGGGGGGGGGGGGGAAGCTTATGTCTTAAAGCATTTGCTTTCTGCAATTCGTTTTCCATAGATATGACAAGTGATATTAGATTTCTATAAACTTTTTTTTAGGTTGGCCTACCACACACCACAGACATCGTATGACACATGCATCATTGTGGGACTTGATGTAACATTTACTTCTTGCTGTGTGAAAACTCTATAGCAGCACAAATAGCATAGCTCACTTTCAGTGGTGTGAATACCATGGTAGGTGGCCAATGCAGCACTTATTTGTAGCCAATATAGGTAGAAAATCAGGCTTTGCAGTTAAAAATCATCAGAAACGTGCTTATTTATGTCAAAATAAGACAATATAGGATAAGAATAAAATTCATTTTTAAAAGTTATATAAATTTGGGTTTGCATCTTTAATTATCAAAGGTAGGAAATACTGGGAATTTCATAGTCAGACTTTGCAGTGACCGGAGATGATCCAGCTCTTCAGTAAAAGCTTCCTTTTATTCTGTAATGTGCTAACCTCATATATAGTTGCTTATAAATTCAGGGAAATCCTCAATGAAAATGTATAACCACATTAAACAGTTTCTGGGACATCCCTTTATAAAAATAAAGGAAATCAAATGCTTCAAAAATATGCATAACACAAATACACATATATATATATATATAAAAATCAGCAATATTGGAGCAAAACAGTGTAGGTTACAGCTTTCCCTCATCAGCAGAATGCCAGCCTGAATTATAGATCAGAGAAGATCCCTGGTGTTCTCTGTGGTAGATACTTTATGGTGGAGTGAGTTCATTGACTCTAGTGTCAATATCGGTGACATATTCAATACAGCTCATTTAAAAAATGCTATCAAAACCTTTATGGTGGACAGCTGAGTTCGTGACAGTAGAACTTGCTGGGGTTTTCTCTTTTACCCGAATGTGTCTGTTTTCTGTGAGAAGTTGGATCTGTATTGAAAGCCCATTGGCCAAACCTAATATTGTTCATTCCAAAAGACTTTGGTGGGTGGCCAAAGGATTAGGGATTTTTCAACAGAAGTGCAATATTTTCCATTAGAAAAATCCCTTTCAGTTTTCTGGGAAACTCTAGTACTTAGCTTCCCATGTATCTTCTCTTTGTCATCATTGTCAAAAACTAACTGGCATTTCTTGCTGACATTTTTAGAAAAGAATATTTATACTAGAAACAATGCAAATAAAAATAAGTCGGCAGAAACGAGTGACATTTACAGTATGATATAGTCCTGACATTTTTATGCCACCAGTGGGAATTTTGCCTGTTTGATGACTGATTCTATCAGTCTTCCATCATCTGGGTAGACCCATTCAGCTCAATACAACTACTTAGCTAACATCCCCAGTCTGCTCTCTGGTGAAACTCCTGTCTGGGAAAGGAGGTGAAACAAAGTCTAACGTCATAGATAATGAGCAATGTTGTTGACCGACTGCGCTGTGATGAACCTCAGTCACCACCTTGCTTAGAATAGCAAAGTTTGGACCAGACAGCTTATGTGCTACTTAATATATAATTAATTCTGTCTTCCAATTCAGGGAATAATTAATTCATAATCTCTATGGAATAGGCACAGAGGGCCCTATAGGATATTATTACTCCGGGGTTGTCAAAGCCCTTCTCTAGAGATGAAGTTGCCCTTCGTGCTGAGGTCTAGCACAAGGTGTGCGCACTGGTGATTGGCCTTGCTTGGAGATCTGAATTTCACTTGAAGGATTTTCTGACATCCCTCATCCCTATTGAAAAAATGAGGGAGAACATTTGAAGATGGCAAAAAGGAGCCATGCAAACCAAGGATCTGAAACTTGGGAAATTTCTTATGCTGGGAGGCGTGAAGAGCTGCACCTGTTTAGCGTGCAGAGTTGGAGGTGAGGGGGTACCTTGATTCCGTGACCAGGTAGAAGTACTGGGTACCGAGTGACACTGGTGCGTAACCAAGAACAACATAATTAGCACCAAGAGCAGGAAACAGATGATGGTGAAACTCTTATTGAAAACAGAACACTGTTTCTGACAGCTGATGTGATTGCCTGCTCTGAGACAAGTCACCAAAGACAGGACTGGGTCCTCATTCTCCTGATGAATTTCAGAGTGGGTGTGATTTTTTCATAATCCAACACCTTCCTGGAAGAGATATCCTGCGTATCTTCTGTGGGAGGTTGGCCTCAGGACCGAACTGAAACAATGCAATTAGTCTAAGAGCCTGTGATATTTTATCTTTAGGTTATTTCAGGTTTAAGCATCTGAGGAGAAGTCAGATCAAATAATCTAATAGTCACCTCTGACTTTAAATCTGTGAGTCTGGGAGGAGGGAGGGATGATTGCCAAGGAAGAGCTTGGGTGCCCAAATACTTTGCTTATTTTTTCAAAGTACTGCAGCTGTTGTAGTGAAAAGATATTGTCTCTTCCAGCAAAACTTGTCCTGCATATAAACCCTTCATGTATTTTTGCAGCGTTAAGTAAGATTAATGCTAGCATTATTCCAATAAGACACAACTAGGTCAACACCAGCAGAATCTGAGTGCTGAGAATGGATCAATTAAATTCTGACTGAACAGTTTTTCTTAAAAATAAGACATTGAGTGTGATGCACTGGCCTGCGTTGATTTTGATGGTAAGTGAATGACTTTGTATGTCTTTTCGTTAGTGCTTTGGTATGGCTTAAGTTTATTGATTTGATTGATTTATTTGTTTTGACGTAAAATATCTTCATCTGTTATACTCCAGAATTAGGATTAATTGTTGTTAACCTATCAAAGGAAAAGGAAACCATTTTGCTGTTACTGAAATGAAATGCTTTAGCAGGTTCAAAGTGCATTGTTTGTTGTTGTGGGTTTTTTTATTCCCCAAGTTTTGCTCCAGGAGAAATTTTGAAAACTTGCCTTTTTTGTTCTCAATTTGGAATTAAGACAGGCTTCATGCTTGGTTTCCAGCTGAACAGAAATGCTGCTTCCTTGCTCTGTGGAGGGAACAATAAAATGATGCTGACATATCTGGAGAAAAAGCCCTCCAGGTGAACAGATTTTTAAAAGCTAGAAAAACAACATGCTTGGAGCGGGAATTATAATTCAAATCCATTTGGTCTGTGTTTGGTTGCAAAAAACATCAAAAAACCCCAGTGGTTTGAAGCAATGGTCTGACATTCCTCATCCCTTTGGCTCCACTCCGTGCCACAAAAGAGGCAAAGAGCGGAGCCGAGGAGGTGGGCAGAGGCAGCTGCAGCGACCGAGGGAGCACACAGCACCGATTTTTTGGGGTTCACAATCGAGAAAGACTGGAAAGGGCTGTGCGAGGGCCAGAAACAGGTCAGCTGAAGGCACACTCCCACAACATGTCATTTATCTCATTGCGAGAAATCTCTAATTTTTCCAGGATGTGTGGATCTACCCACATCAGTGAGACAAAATAGGACACGGCAGGTATTTGGATGAGAAATTTCTTCTCTTCAGCCGATGAAAAGCTAGAAAGAAATGGGGCCAGCTTCCAGTTTCTGCAGCAATAAAGAAGTCAGGATCTGGGGGAGACGGAGAGTGTTGGTTCAAAATAATTCAGAAAAGGTCAAGAGTTGATGTTCCTTGGCAGGTGCTGAAGGTTGCAGGGTTTTATTTTCATGTTTCTCTCAACAGAGAGAACTGCATGTTCAGGCACAAATTTTCAGAGGAATTAGGATTGGTGCTTTTGACCTACATGTGTTCTGGGAAGAAAGAGATGAATAAATCGCAGATGTCAGACTAGTTAGCATAGTCAGTTATGTAGCCATCAGAAAGAAGTACCCCTGTAAAGCCAAATTCTTCTAGCAGACCCAAGCATTTGCTCCATAAAGCAACCCACAATTCCTAGTATGCTAAATTTTATAGCCCTTAGGAAAAAGAGAAACACAAACACAGGAAGGGAGTAATGCCGCAAAAACTGTTTTGTTAGAGGGAGGTTTGATTTATCTTCTAATGCAGCATGCTCAATTTTGTTGTTTAGTTTTGATATATTTTTTTTCTCCTTGTGGTAATGGCACACGTAGCTGGTTTTGTTTTCTACATACCAGGTAGTAATTAAAATTAGCAATTTGGTAATCAGCATCTTGGCCTTGGGCACTAGAAACAGATGTACTAAATAATGCCAGTTGTTTCAAAATGAGAGGAGACTGATGGACCTGTATTGAGGCAACTCTGTTGAATTCAGTGCATCCAGCTGACTCCTGTGGGAGGGGATGAAGCCCAGCATTTCAGTCAAGTCTTGTTGTCTGCTATTGCAGACAGAAAGTAACAGTTTGTGTGAACTTTGCCGTGACTTGGCCTGGAATCTTATGAGTAACATCTTGTGATGGAGATAAAAGATCGAGTCCCTGAACTATGTCTGTGTAGATGAACCGAGTCTTGCTACACAGCCCAAGCCCTGGGACACACAGCTGTTAAAGTCATTTTTCCTTTAACTTTTCTGCAGTTCAGCAGTGGGTGAAGAAGCTCTGAGGAAGTTTTGTTTCCTCAGGAGAAAGCCAGATTGACATCAACTTCGCCCTCAGTGGGGAGAGTGAAGGAAGGAGGACAAGCTCCACCTTCCCATCCTGCTCAGCATCTTCTCCCTCCTTGATGGGAAGCCAAGGACGGGGACACAGGCAGCCCCAAAACATCTTCAGCAGTGCCAGTTCACACCAGCCAGCCCCACACACATATCACCCCTGCAGGAAAGCCTACAAGGGGACCCAAATCTTGATGGTGTCCCGTCATAACCCATCCCTGTATTTCTCCTGCCTCTGTGTCCACGCATAGGCGCGCTGCACGGGCTCGGTCTGCACAGGCAGTGATGGGTATGGGGCAGACTGAGGCTGCTGTCACCCAGGGATGTCACCTTCCCTGCCTGCCCTGCAAGCACCAATGTCTTCTCCAGTCCCTCGCCAGGAGCCGGAAGATGGTCCAGCGAGGCCGACCAGCGCCAAAACCAAGCTCTGCTTTTCTACTTATTTTATTACAGTCCATGAGAGTGGGCATTGGCCCTGTCAGGCAGCTGTGGTCTTGGTGGATTGTGTTTGTGGTCGGGTGCTCGGGATTCCTGATTTCCAGTCCTGGCGCTGCCGTGTGCTCAGTGTGTGGCCTTGGAAGACTCTTAGCTCTGCTGCGCGGGGGTTTTTCCTTCTGTTGGGTGGGGAAGTGACACCTGCGCCGCTGAAGGGCCAAGCCACAGCTGGGATAAACAGTGGTGTCTTGCTGATTAGTATAAGCTCTTATACCTGCAGTGCAGAGGGAAGACATTAAAATAAAGGGTGTTTCATGTGAATCCTGCAGCAGTTACTTTCCATCTTGGACACGAAGATGCTGAGTTCATGGGTCATTCTTCGCCAGGTCTTTGAAAAGAAGGTGCATCATCAAATTGCACCAGCTACCAGAAGTTCATGTATTGACATACTTCTTTCAGGGCAAGCGTGAGGCTGATCTGGGAGGAAAGAGCTGCATTTATAATGGGGTGCTGCATGGCAGCGTGGGGACGAAGGAGGATGAAGCTCCTTGGCTCCCCCTTCCTCTTTTCGCAATGCTCAGGAGCTCTGCTTGGAGGTTAATCTGCTTGCTGGACTTCTAACTCTGCCCAGAGCTGGTTTTTGTTCTGGGCATGTGTTTTGTGATGTTGAGGACCCTGTTGTGGCTCTTGGATGTTGCAGCTGCCCGTTTTACTGTTGTGGAAAACAGTATCAGAGTCTGGCTGCTCCCTCATGTAGAAAACTCAGGAAACTAAACTTTGTTGAGACAGCCTCTGAACATCTGCTTAATCAGGGACAACATGGTTTCATTCATATAATGGGTAGGGCTGCATATGCAGAGTTGTGTACCTCAGTTCCCCCAGCTGTGAAAGGGAAGGTTTGGGGGTTTTTTTTGGTTTTTATTTTTGGTTTTCATTGCTCTAACAAGAGGGAATTAGTTACTGTAGCTTAGATTGTTGCCTAAACGGAATCCCCGGATGGAAACTCCTTTCCATGTGGCTCAACACTAACAAACATTTGTGACCTTATTGTCTCTGAGCAGTCAAGGGCACCTGAAGTCCTGAATCCTTGCTGTGAAGAGCAGGCAGTGCCGATGTCTCTGCAAGCATGGAGGTCTCAAGAGAAACGAAGTCAGGGCTTGTTTCTATGTTTTCCCACATGACTTAGGAAAGAATCTACTCCTTTTGTCTCAAGGACCCAGATGAAACAAAAAGTGGTTCCAGCATATTTTTGTCTGAGAGCCTTAACCATGTGTTGGCCCATTCCCTGGAAAGTAGAAGGAGGGATGAAGAGTCCAGGTTCTCGTTACATTTAGCTCCCTCCGTGCCTGTGGCAGTAACCTCAGCAGTATCCACCATCAGCTGCTGCAACAGAAAATCTTTGTAAGGTGTGAAGGCATCAAGCTGAAGAAGTATATGGTAAAACAATACCACATGTTGAAAGCACAACAGGAGTAAGTCCATTTTGGCACAGCCTTCCGCATGAAATCCCTTTTAATTTCAGTGACGTCACGTTCCTGGTCTCAGGGAACCTATAGCAATATTTTCTGTACCATAAATAAATCCGCTTGGGGACTAATAAACTAAACTGTTGCTAATTTGTAATGTGCCACTTTTGCAGCAGTATCCAAAATTCATATGCACTAAGATTCCAGGGCTGGAAAGAATGAGGTGACTTGTCCCTAACCACTGCTTAACTTTTTAAGTTACACTGGTGAGTTGGGTGCAGTTTGGCTTTTAGTGAGACCCCTGGGGAATCAAGGCCATCTTAGCCTACAGTCTTAAAAAAAGGCTATTAAAATAAAAGCATACCTATAAATAAAATAAAATGCAGGGAAATGATGTCTTTGTGACCGAAGCAGGAACACTTGTGCCATTCAGGGGCCTCGCTTGCACTTCTGGCTATCACCACTGATAAGCAGGAACAACTTTGCCTCAATATAGTTTATAGGCACAGGTGGGCCCTCTTGCATTTAGGTTCTCTCTGCTTGGGATTATTGCCTGGCTCAAGGAGGCCTCTCGGTTTGAGGTCTGGGTGTGAGCAGAGGGAAGGGGAGCGTGACATCTCAGCAGGGCAGGTCGGTGCTTTCTGGCGTTGCGGCAACAGCTGGTTATTATTCTGGTTGCCAGTGTCCCTTGTGTACCTTGGTCTCCTTCTTTCAGTGTGTTGTGGTCTGCTTGTTGGAGCTGTTCTTGGATTAGGCTGAACTTTTTCCAGGGTAGAAGTAATACTTCAGGAAGCACAGGGATGGTGCTTCTCCAGGGCAGATCTGCATGAGAGCTGTAATGGAATCATAGAATCATAATTCCGAGACACGTCCCTTTTGTTGCCACCAGAGAAGGTGATGTTCTCTGTTTTTTCACACCTGGGAGTGGAAAATTTTGCTCTTTCAACTTTTTGGGCTCATATCAGCATGAAAGCAAGTGTCAGAGGGCTGGGATTTCTCTTAGGACACACCAACTTTTTTTTTTTTTTTTTCTGACAGCTCTTTGGGTGATTCATGACTGGGAAGGCGTTCAAAGCAATGTCAGACAGCTGAGTACCCTGTTGTTATCACAGAAGCATCAGGTCCGTGCATAGCTTTGTCTCCTCTTTGAAAACCAGTCCAGGACTGGCTCCATCCTCCCATTATAGAAATAAAACGCAGCATCTCTCACAGAGAAGTGATGTTCTCTTCCAGAATGAAGCTGGTGGATCCTCCTGCACAAGGAAAACCCACAGTAAACTAATTATCAGATACAGCAAGACTATAATTTGCTATACTACAGCAAGAAAGATTTGCCGGTTCTCTCCTGAAGGAGTTATGGCCTGACACACACATCCTATGTGGTTCTGGGTAAATGGGTTAAAGCAAGCCTCTTCTTTGAGAAAGGACCCCAAATCAGCTTTTCAGCCTGATAATATTGTCACTAGAAGAGTGGATGGGACAGCTGAAGTTTGCACATTGCAATGGATTTACACATACAGTCCATAACTAATGCACTGGAAACCAGCGAGCAAAGCCCCTCAAGTTCTTCCAGCAGCACCAGCACTGAGCAGAAACGCTGACAGTGAAGGTCATGTAAGCACCACAGACAAGCAGTGCCTGACAGCCTGAGCTTCCGCAGTGTTAGTTTTGTTCTGTATTTTTCTCCTTAGCAGCTTATGTCCTGTTACCTTTTCCCTGGGGCTGTATGTCAGCCTTGTGATTCTGCTGTGCCACTTCTATGGGGAAGACATTGCCGCCCTCCCCAAAGGAGATCTCTGGGTGGAACAGCTCTCCAGTTTTAGCAGTTTTTTAGACTTGTTGTCAACAAGTGAATAATTGGCATCTGTCTGGAAAACCTTCTTATATCTTTTATCATGATCAAACTTGATCTTCTCACTTGGAGGGGACCCACCAAATGTGATGGTTCAGCAGCTAAACCAGTATAGGTTTAAATAAGGCCTAATAGGAAGAAATATTGTTGAGTGTTTATTGCAGGGTCAGAATCTTTCGTATTAATCTTTCCCTCCAACACTGGCAACCCACCCAAAAGTAACATCTAGGAGTTCAAGTATGCGGGACCTTTGGGAACTTTTGGGAACAGTTGCTGCCTGCCTGCAGAACTACCCTGACAGGCTGCACCAGTGCTCTTCAATGATGATTAAGTCAAGTTACCTTGCTATGCAGTTGTGGCAGCCTTCCTCCTCCTTCTATTTTTTCTCTTTTTTTAAATTATTTTTATTTTTTTACCTCCTTCTCCTTCATCTTCTTTTTTTTTTTTTTCTTATTTTATATATTTCCCAGCCCTGCCATTTGGTCCTTGCTGTGCTGAAAAGTCACAGAAGCTGTTTTCTGTCAACTTGTTGATATCTTCTTCCTCTCCCAACCTGGCACAGAATCCGCATTTTTTAGTTTTCCTTTCAGGAATACATGTGCGCTTCAGCATGAGGTCTGACAAGCTTGACCCTCCAGGCATGACTAATTCCCGTTTACAAGACCACAGGCAAATCCATCAGATCAAAAGTGTCGGGAAGTTAGGAAAACCCCGGTGTGTACGAGTACATCAGGCTGGAGCTGGTCTCCCTGTGCTGGGTGTGCTTGGTTGGCTGTACTTACTTGTGATAAGGTCAAGTAGAAGTGGCACTTGGAAGGAACAGGAGGTGGAGGGGGGAGAGAATGGTTTCACAAGCAGCCCATGATGTATTGGTTAATACTGCCTTGTTAGTAGCCAGACGCCGTGGCTCTAATAACAGCCAGGGTTAAGGCAATGATATAAATTGAAACTAAGGAGTTATGGGATGTCTTCTGGTGTTTAAAAACCTGGTAGTGGAGGCTTTTGTGTGGTTGAGTTTGAAAGTAGGAAAACAGCAGTACAAAGCTGCCAACATGGTTTTTGGAAGTTGTCTCCAGTTTTATCTTCATGCTGCTCGGGAGCAGTGGCAGTGATAATCCCAACTGGTTATGAGTTTTATGTGGGTTAGGATTTTTTGATAGTGTCTTTTATACAAGCGTGCCTTAGAATTGAGAAACAGGATGAGCAGAGTGTCCCAAAGATCTCTGGTGGTCTTCTCAACCAAATTCTCAATGACTTCAGCTGCCTGTGAGGCCAACTCTGAGCGCTCCTCAAAAATCCCACCCAAAGAGACAGAAATCAATGTTGCACAGACAGTCCGTGGGTCAATCTCTTGACACATTTAGTCATGGCCCACAAAGCCAGCACAGAAGGAAAGGAATAATAACTTACACAGATGTGAGGTCTGAAAGAACGAGAACACTCTGTGAATGAGGCCTCAGGAGGCAGGAGGTGGCCTTGAGTCAGCCAGGGAGGAGTCACAAAAATGAGGTTTGTATTTAGTTGCCCAAAGGGAGCTGGAAAAGAGTGTGAAAGAAAGACAAGGTCTAGCGGGAACAAACCCTGGAAGGAAGGCAGTTTTGAAATTAAATGAAGGATCTCTGTTTCTGTTGCAAGAATGACCCTTTGACTGCAGCAGGGCCGTAGCAAATGGAGTTTGGTTTTATGGACACAACTCATACAAATCTGGGCTGGAGTGCACGGGAGAGGCACATAGCTGATTCAGCAACTTTGCTGGCTTTTTCACTTGGAATTCTTTGAGCCCCTTTTAATTTTCCCCTTTGGTCTTCAGGATGGGAATTTCAGCATTGTTTAAAACCTTCTCAATCACATCTCTGAAACCAAAACCTGGTATGAACTATTGGGAAGGTGGTTTTGTAGAGCCTCTGTTCTAACCTGGAAAATGCCTAAGTCTCTCTGTGTGGGCCTGAACCAAGATCCATAGAAATCAATCTTAGGCTTGCTATGTACTTGAATAGAAATTGGACCAAATTGCAAAAGCTTCCTATTCCTCTGGCCTGTTTTGGTGGATTTCTGCCCACTCAATTTAAAAGGACAATTTATGTCATGAGAAACAAACCACTTTTGTTGTGTTTTTCTGTGTTTGGATTTTTTTGCTTAATGTTCTTTCCTTACTGTTACTGGCTGAGAAATTATGGCTGTGACTTTTTGTATTGTTTTACTGTGACATAAGGAGGAAAATTTATTCAAATACTTGCTAAAGGAAGTTTTCTCACTCAACTTGAAAGTGGAGAGGTTGGTGTGAAAGATGCCCCAGCTGAGTACTCACAAGAAATGAGATGCCCACCATTTGATGACCAATTACTGTGCAGTGTCTGAGGCTTCAGGCTGGAAAGCAGCAATGCCGTGGCAGAAAATACCATGCTAATTGAAGGCAGCTCCTCTCTGTTACTGGTTCTTCCCACCTGCATCCACCACAGTCCTTTGGGACATGGATTCATCAGACTGCACCAAGTGACTCATCTCTGCCTTCCTTTCACCCCTTCACAAGGAGGAAACCCATTGTGTCTCAGTCTCCTCTTAATGAAGGGGACTTATCCAAGCCCATATCAGGAAAGCTAAGCCACATCTTCTGACCACGAGTTAGTGACTTTACCATTAGGTATGAACTTTCTTTCTGTCTTGCACCATTGCAAGTCAATACTGAGACACATTGGCAGAACTCTTGTATGAATTAGGGCTGGAACAGCAGAAAAAAATCTATGAGTGGTTGAGCTGAGGTAATCAGTTTTCGTTAGCTGAGGCTGCAAACCTCTGGCATTCAGTATCTTGCAGTCTACTGGATTTTTACCGCCCTCACCACCGTGGGTCCTCAGCACCTAATGCAGCTCTGGGCCATCCGTGCAGTTTTGAGCTCTGCTGCACGTCAGGATCTGGTTGTGTTGTTACACTAGGGAGTTCACGTGAAACGTCCACCTGCTAGCAGCCAGCCTGGCCACGCTTCACATTCCGCCCCGGCTGTGAAGCCCAAACGCTGCCTGTGCAGAGCAGAGCAAGGGGAGGCATCGTCTCTCCAGCGTTTGTGTCTCTGGGACCAAGTCCTACATGGATGCCTTCAGCCTTCCCTTCACATCATCTGCCCAGTCACTTCTTTTCGCAGGGCTTTTAGGAACACAAATGCTTGGAGACCTCTACCCTGTCCATCACCTGTTGTAAGAACAGGCAATAAGTTCAGTAGCCTTGAACAAGAGGCTGCAAAACTGACACAGGGACAAATGCATTCTCATCCCTTCAAGCTTCTGGTGCCTTATACATTTTAGTTTCAAGAATGAAGAAATGTGGTTGAAATCATCTACTTACTTCAGCGAAGACAAAAATCAGAATAAACTCAGGAGTCTTTCTTCTTTCCTTTCCTTTCCTTTCCTTTCCTTTCCTTTCCTTTCCTTTCCTTTCCTTTCCTTTCCTTTCCTTTCCTTTCCTTTCCTTTCCTTTCCTTTCCTTTCCTTTCCTTCTTTCCTTTCTTTTCCTCTCCTCTCCTCTCCTCTCCTCTCCTCTCCTCTCCTCTCCTCTCCTCTCCTCTCCTCTCCTCTCCTCTCCTCTCCTCTCCTCTCCTCTCCTCTCCTCTCCTCTCCTCTCCTCTCTTTTCTTCCCCTTCCCCTTCCCTTTTTTTTTTCCTTTGCTTCCCTTCTTTCCTCCCTTCCTCCCTCCCTCCCTTCCTTCCCTTTCTTTCTTTTCTTTCTCTCAATTGCTTTCTCTCTTGTTAACTTAATCAAGCTTGTAGTTTGCATCATATTTTTGACAGCTTGTACTAATACCGTTGTACAGCGTTCAGGATAAATGTCCACTGATGGAAATGAGATTAATCCTTTACATATCCTGCACATATGTCACGAGTAGCCCAGGACCCTCCTGCTCAGTCTTTTGTGGTGGTGCAAGTGTGGTGTTTCTTGTTTGGGGTTTAGGCTTTGGAGTTTTATTTTCCATCTTAATGTACTAACTCAGAAGTAATAAATATTTTAGAACAAAGTTGGAGCAGCTCATTTAGGGTGAGATCTGACCATAAGCATGTAATGAATAGACTTCAATTTAAATGCCAGTGGTTGGGGTAATGGCAAGCGGCAGCTGCAACTCAAATCCTATGGCATCTACATGTTCCAGCCACCATGGACCTCATTTAATAAGGCAAATTTAGTACGGGTTTAGCCTGGCCTCTGGGATTTCTGAAGGTGCATTTAAGAACCCTGATTAAGGACAAAGGAAAGATGCCTAAGTAAGTGTGACTCTCAGAAGGAAATGTCTCCATCAGCCATAAG
Organism: Caloenas nicobarica; assembly: GCF_036013445.1. Classification (NCBI taxonomy): domain Eukaryota; kingdom Metazoa; phylum Chordata; class Aves; order Columbiformes; family Columbidae; genus Caloenas; species Caloenas nicobarica. The sequence continues at coordinate 101,199,597 of NC_088284.1, read as the reverse complement.
AAACTGTTAAAATTGCTCCTTCTGAGTTTGTCCCTTCAGCCAATTTTTGTAATGTACAGGCAAAGAAGGCAGGAGTCCCTCACTTACATGGTGTAATCGATGGAATGGTGTAGCTTGGTGTAAATTAATCAGCTTGAAAGAGTTACTGCTAGATTATACTAGTGAAAACCTGAAAAATATCACCTGTAAATAACTGATACGAAGGCAAAGGATGCTGAGTTCTGACTTGGCACGGCTCAGTTTCAACCAAGCCAGTATTGGTCTGAGATGAGTTTTATTGACACGAAGCTGCTCCAGTGTGTTTCTCCTCACTGACAGTGAAGCCAAGATGTGTCTCTGAGCTGTGAGTTCTGCTAAAGTCGAAGTGGTGGCATTTCTTACTTGAGCCTCTTCAAGGAAATGCTGAGTGCTGTTGGGTTATTTGGACCTGGTCCTTACAAAGCTCTTCTGATTTTAAGATTTGTCATAATCTTCCTTTAAAAAGGTTGGATTGTGTTGCACCACTGACCTGAGAGGGTACAGGATTGTGCCCTGGCTGAGGATCTCGTTCAGAATATGAATGGCGAAGCTTGCTATTATGAATCTATCATTATTATGACTTAGCATGATATTAAACAACAAAGTGATGGTACTGGGCAGCAAGGGATCTAGAATGTAATAATCACTGATTTAGTGCTTGTTAAATTGACTGTTGGAGGAAGATGAGCATTTCCTGAGCCTGGCCTTGCCATTTTCTATTGAAACACATTTTCTAGTGTTAGCCTTTTGCATTTGAAAGCCATATAAGCCTTTTGGGAAGCAGTGGGGAATCCAATAACTGTCGATCTTGTATAAAAAAATAAATAGACTTTGTCATCTATTGCAAGCACTGTCACATTGGTTTCCATTTACGACTGAAAAAAAAAAAAGGAGGCTGAAGACTGTTTATTCCTATTATTTTCCTTTGATTTGTTTCTTTCAGTGCTTGCATGTGTGGGTGGGTTTTTAAAGTTTTCATCTTGCTTCATTTTGTAATTTTTTATGGCCCACATTCTGATGGGTTACAGCTCAACTTAAGGCTGCGAGGCTGGAGCACACGAGGGTGGGCAGTGTTTAATTTCTGCTTATAACCCAGTTAGTAAGTGGGTAGGTTATATAATAGTTTTGGCAGTGGAAGAAGACAGTAAAAGTAAATGTTTGGGAATTTTTCAAAATGTCCAATGACCACAGTTGCTATATAGGAGGAGATGTCCTTTCTGTCTCTCTCCTTCTTCCATTTCTGAATGGTTTTGCAGAGCAGCTGTGACTAAGGCTTCGCTAAACTGAAAGTGCCACAGCCTGGAATGATAATCAAAAAAGATGCATGTCGTTATAAACACTCAATCATTTTCCTTCTTTTCTTGTGGAGTTTTTATTAAGCCCAGAGGTTCAGAAGTTCAGAAATATAAAGGAATAATTTGTACAAGAAAAGAAAGGAGTCTATTGCACAAGCCATTGATGCTTCCACTGGGAATTAGCAGTAGCTGTTAGAGTAGCCGAGGTCATACAGAGCAACCATGCATTTTGCTCCCACTTAGAAAACCCCTAATTTTTAACTTTTAACAGCCATGGGCTTACATTTCTCGCAATGAAAAGTGGAGGCAATGTTTGAGGAGCTCTTATTAAAAAAATAAACTTCAAATGATGATTGACTCCCCTTTTATGTCTGCAGAACGTGGTCCATAAATCTCAACAGTTTTTCTCTTCAATGGCTACTTGTTCTTTTTGGTTGGTGACAACTTTTATTTTAAATGAGCTCAGTTCTTAAATTAACCCTTGCGTTGACTCAAGCCTCCTTGTTTGTCTTTGCTTGGCCTCCCACGGGTGGAGAAAAGCTTTGCATATGGTAACGGATCCATTCCCACTTCATGGTTGACATGAAATGTGGGCATCAGTGTGTCACTGGAAGAGGGAGGAACCAGACTTCAGGAGATCTGCTTCCAAAAAAAGCACTGAGCTCCCAGTTACTGAGACTCCCCTTTGGGCCCTTGACATAGGACACCCGATAGGCAGATGAGCACTAAATGTTTAACTTATTTGAGCACAAATATTCAAATGCACGTGTTGGCATTCAAACTCCCAGTCCCATCCAGTATGGACGGGTTCTGGCACTCCCTCCTTTATCATTCTTTTAATAGCAACTATAGGGACGTAGCTGTCCAGCAGTCCTTGGATTTTTCCCATTTTTAGGACAAAATCCAACCTTTGAAGCCTAGTAAGGACATACCTAATATAAAACCCATAAAAATCTCAAGCAGCATCAGCCACTGAACCTACCAGGAGATACAACTGAAGAATGGGTTGACAAGCAGGAGCGCTGTGCCCGTGGGTGTCCATCGGCTCCCGAGTCTCCGTCACAGGTCTGCAAGCTCTGGGAGCCAGCAATGACCACACTCCAGCGCCTGCCTGTGTGTGGCCAGCCAAATTTGGAAGCTCTATCTTATATCTTTCTGTCAGTGACCTGTTATACAGTCCTGGGGCCTAATGCTTGTGTCAACATGAGCTTAGGTTTCATGGCATCCTGAGCAGAGCAGGAATGTCCTGGCTTATATTTGTCTCCCCAGGAGAGGGAGAGGGTGAGAGAGAAGCATTCAGCTGCTACTGGGCAATCTTCTGCCATCTCTTGACAGGCAGTGATATAAATCAGGGGCTTGAGTGGGACACGAAGGCAAGACCTCATTGCTCTGTTTAGATCTCTATCAGCCGTGATTAATTCAGTGCTATAGGTGGAAGGATAAACGTGGCTTCCTGTAATCTTAATTGTTTCCACCAGCCTTTGAACTGATGTGCCCATCTGGTAGCATTTAGTTGTGAAAACAAAGGGTCAAACTATGCCCAAGCCTGCAGGGTGGGCAGTGGGACTGGCTCAGAGAGAGGCCAGTGCCAGTTGGGAATTGGTCTCTTGGTCATGCAGCACAACTGAGGCAAGGGGACTCGAGTTAGTCCTGAATAGGTGGCTTGCAACATCATCTGGAAACTTTCAGGTGCTGGAGCTTCTGAATTTATTACAGAGGAGACTGGCAAATACAGAGGATGGCTGGAGATGGACTGGAGACTTCGTGTGATGCTACAGGGACTTCTGCTCTGCCATTCCCAACGCTCTTACAGCAAGTCCAAAGAAAAGACATTGTGGATTGCTTTTCTTGAGCAACTCCCATTGTCATTGAAAGAGATTTTGCAGATCTTTCACAGAACTACTGTCTTCTTGCATCAGTCGTCCATCCCCTCCTCTCAAGAGTCTCTTTAGTGGCTTAGGTCTGCAGTCTTTGCAGTGACTGACTCAGACACTCATCCATCTACCTTCAGCGCTGTGCACAGGGTTGGCTTTGCTTTGACATTCCTGTGTGCAAAGTATTCCCATGATAATAACTTGAAAAATACCATGCTAGTTTTACTCCCTCTTTAACATCACCATGTACCTATGGGAAATTCTGAAGAGGGCAACAGTCTTGGTATATTTGGTGGAGGGGGTGTGTTTCAAAAGCAGAAAGATCTTTGGCAAATGCAGCCTGCAAGGAACAGAACTAGCTTATTTCAGCTGACAGCTTTGCAGAAAACCAGCATGCTAAGTTTCAAATTAGTGTGGGTAGACACTAATAAGAAAATTTAGGGCTAGCAATTCAGAGGGAATAGTTTATTGCTTTTTGGTTAATCCCCTTTCAATTTCTATCAGCATAGAAAGAGCAGAGCTTTTTCTCTCAGTCATTTGTGCCCAAAGCAAGATGCGATGAAAACAGGCAAACTAAAATGTAATTTAGCTTCCTAAAAGCAAAGAGGAGAAAAAAAGAGTCAGAATTTGCAGTTTAAACAAGACTCCATGAAGTCTTTGTCTTAGTAATGTTTGTATCCTAATGTTTTGAATCCAGTAACATCTAGTTACCAAAGCTCAGTAAAGAATGTTTCCTGGGTAACTTCTTTTGCAATCTATTCAATTTTTGCCTCTGTGTATTAACTGTCTGACATTTTTCTGAGATTTATGCATGGTTTGGAATCATTTACTAAATAATTCCAGCTCATTTCTAAGTGGTCCTGAGCATTTGCTATTCAAAATCTAAGCTAAGATTCTTAGAATTTGATAGTTTTATTTCAGAATTTGATAATTTTATCTCACTTCAGGGAACAATTAAATGGCAAGCATAACTGCTCTTGTACAAACTATAAGCACGAGGCAAAATTCCCTGTCAAGTTAATTAGCAAAGCGTGGTTGGGGGACACTAAGCTGACCAACTTACATCTGCAAAGAACTTGGTCTATAAAACCACCTGAGCCGACTCCCCTTCTTACCTACTTTAGGGAAGGTAAAAAGATCGTGAGGGGAGAAGAAATGCAGGGCAGATGTTATCCTCAAAATGAGCTGGTCCTCCACCAGTTTGGGGAGGATGTCATTTCCTACCCCCTGCATCATCCTCTTCTCCTCCTCCAGGGCCGCAGGCGGGATTTCAGCGGGTCTAAATCATCAGAACTACACTAAATTACACCAGCTGTGACTGGCTCTGAAACTCCTTGTGCTCCTAAGAGTTAGGCTTACAAAGTTAAGTCAAAGCTGGAAGTGATCCTCTGTGCCCTGCGTAGTACCCACACCACTTTGGGGTTCCTTGTTGGATGTCTTCCCAAGGTGGAAGCCTCTGAGCTCCAGCACCACAGTCACGATAGTACAAATATTATTCTTTGTCTATATTACCCCAGGGCAACAGCAAGGAGATGTGCTTTGGGGAATTGCTTTTTTTTTTTCCACTTTGGGGTCTCCAGGACTTGCTTGAGCCGTGTCCCCATGTGCCACATCAGCAAGGGCTGGAGGGTTTCTGGGAATCTCCCTTGGGAAGCACAACCTGCTGAATATTTACGGAGTGTTTCAGTGGATGGCAGCATGTGCTTACTTACATGTGGGTGTATTTACAGAGCACCGGTATTAATCAAGCAAGGAAAAAGAGGGGAGGGGGAAAGGATTTGTTTGACTCTACTTCTGGGAGTGCACCTTAGGAGTGAGGAGACGTGGCTAAACAGAGAGAAGGTGAACCTGAGGTTTATCTCTTTTTCAGGTATTTTCTCTGCTGTTTGTTTGCATGGACCAGAATGGTGCCTGAAAATGATATTAATTATCTTTTTTATTATTATTATTTATGTGGGAAGTATCCCACATTCAGGGATATTTGAGTATTCTTCTAGGTTCTTTCTTCCTAGTTAGAATAAAAAAAGAAAAACAAAATGTAACTTGAATGAAGTGCTTTCTTCAGAAATCGCCAATCTATGTAAATGTTTTATAGCAACATCAGATTCTTGGCTCTAGCTAGGAGACCAAAAATCTCTGAATACTTTATGTGATTCCTTAGTAGCATACCCTCTCCAGTAGCTGGTTTCATAGGTGTTCTCTGACTGGAGTGGAGACTGCTTAGCCTACACTTAAAAAAGGATCAAGCAATCTGATCTTCTAGTCCCAACGATAATCAAAATAAAAGTTATAGCTAACCTCCCGTAATTCATAAACAACAGAATTACACCGAGGGAGCCTAATATGCAGTAGAAAATAAAGTGTCTGAGTTTATCATTCTGACCTTGAAAGCTAATGGAGTAGTTTGTTACAAATAATTAATTGTATAAATTTCTTCTATCTTGGCAATTTGACTGTGAATAGATTGCCGTTTCCTTGAAGCTATTTGTTAGCTGAATTTATTTGCTGAAAAAATGATGTAAATAACTCAGTGAATAGTAAGTAATTATTCTTGGCCTCCGCTTAGTTTGAAGGCAAGTGCTTGGCAACAAGTAGATGATATTAGAAATTTGAGCTGCTGTGATTTGATGGGTAGGTCACCTTCTTTCCCTGGCTAACTGAATATTTAATAGTTTTTATGTAACTTGCTCCTCCCAGGCAAAAATCCTGCAGACTGCAACAGGGCTGTAGCACTATACAGGGAGTATACAGCTCTTCCCGGGCCATAAGGGCAGCAGCGTATGGATCTGATGCCTCCTCCTCTTCGCCCGGACAGTCTTGCCCGTGTGCCCTGAGCTCTGAAGTGACTTTTTTTTTTAATCTCTACGTTTGCACTTTGCTGTGTCTCCCTCAGAAAGGCAAAGGAGTTGCTGCATTTATTTCTCGCTTAACTCCTGGCTGTGTCCATAGCTTTTCCTGTCTGTCCCCTTGGACAGAGGACCTGCAGTTGAGATCAGTGGTTGCTTGCAGCAAGCATTGCGGTGGTTTTGTGTTGAAACATCCACGTATCAGCCTCAGCGTGTGGATCAGCGAGAGCATTTGAGAGAGTCCATTTTCGGCGGCAGGGACCCTGGCAGGCTGCCTTTGAGGAGCGCGGGGGGTGTAGCTCCAGCCTTGCCCTCCGACAATGCGCCTACTTGTCTTCCCGGTGAATTATGATTGATCACCTTTGGTGCCCTTTCCCAGGCTGTGATAAAATATGCCTCCGAGCAGTTGTCCGCAGGATTTTTGTGGCCATCTGTTGTTACCCAGGACTGTGACATCACCGCCTAATTGCACAGGCTTTTTGCTGGAGGAGGAGGTAGCCCAGGGCATGGACTGTTCACTCGCGTGCTGCTTCTGCACCCAAAAACCCTCTCACTGTCAGTGGGACAATCGGGGTGAACCCTTCCTTTTGGGACAAGGGGCCAATGCGGCCTCTTTATTCACAAAAATCATGCCGTTTGTGCTGGGCTCTTTCCTCTGAGACTTTTAAGGACATGAACCTTGAGCTTGGGCTGCTGCTGTGATGGGCAGTGCCCTGCGCACCCCTTGGCCAGGCTCCCTCTCCCAGAGCTGCTACAGCAAACACAAAGGGCTGGAGCCGCTGCCGGTGCTCCCCAAATTACGTTCTTTATAAGGTCTGCGTTGCAACCCTGAAGCTGATCCTGAGAATGTAACTGTGAATTTGTAGGAGGAAAGAGGGGTTGCCCTGGTGAGGCCACCCAGGGATCGCCGTGCCCCGTAACAGGTGGTACAGGTGGGATCCCATTAGCTGTCCTGATTAATGACACGTTGGGTTTTTTTTCTAAGCAAGGAATACCTGAAGTGAGCAGGCTGCAGATCAAGCCCTGTGTTCATTAGCAGACATGGGGTACCCCATGCTTGTTCACCGTTTCCTCCAATGGTAAGACCCTTTTGCATAGTAAAATTTATTCAAATTTGAGATAATGCTAAGCTAAGAAAAAAAAAAGAAAAAACCCCAAACGACGCGAGAGCTTATCCCCGATGAGTTAGCTCCCTATGTCCTCTTGAAGGCTTCCTTTTCTCAATTTTTTTTTCCTTTTTTTCTTTCTTTCCCTGCTGCGCTCATGACAACGCAGTTACCTTCAGGCTTAGCAAATACTCCCTTTCTTACAACTGCTGACTCAGTTGCACTCACGTGGAGACTAGAAGACTGAGACATTTGTTGCCCCAAACTGTTTGCCCTTGGCCAGAGGTTGTAGCTCCACCTGCCTCGCTGGAATCTCTCCCCTTCCTGATGGGCTGTGATTTACACTCCAGCACACTGATGTACGTGGCAATTGGCCCCTGTTTGTGCCTATACCCAGGGCTGGGAGTTGGAAATTCAGTACATATATCTTTATGTCCCCTGCAGCTGTTCTTGCTGCAGGAGCTGGCATCGCGAAGTGTAAAGCTGGGATGGTTGAGGGAGTTAATCTCCTGCCTCACTGTAATCTAATAGAAAGAAAAACATGCTTGTGGGGCTAGTCCATTTTACTGTGTAGCTTCAGCTGGTAATTAAAAAGAAACAGTTCAAAATTAAGCAGTAATATGAATAAAACCTCAAATGAAATACACCCAGGACGGGTTGCATTTTTCCATGGGTGGATGCTTAGTATATCATGAAACTGGGCTTTTTAAAAAAATATCTTGGGCCGAGTGCCTAAAACCGGGAGTTCCCCAAACCCCCCAGAGCTTTGCTTTTTTCTATGAGGGTGCCCCTTTCATTGCAGCTCACTCGTCACCAGGGCTGGCTGGGTACGTTCTGCTCAGGGCATGTTCCCACATTCCTCCTGTTACGGTGGAGACAAAAAAGTAAAATCGAAACCCCACATGGGCCTGGTAACAATTTTACTTGTGAGTCAAGAGCGCAAACATGGTGTCAGGTTCTTGGGAAGGACTTTACGTGCCCCCTTTGAAGGTGATGATCCTGAAGGTGAGGACAATGTGCCCATTTAAGGTGGAGGAAAGCGCGAGTAGCAGGATGTGACCTCCTCTCTGCCTGGATCAGGCAGCTGGCTGCTTTTAAGTGGAACAATGCAACCAAGCACGGTGATAATTTTGAGGTAAAGGCTGGGGAAGCGGGGAAATGGGTGGGAAGGAGCGATAGAAGAGGTGTTTTCAACCACAAGCTCCACAACTGGCGGATTTCCAAAAGATGGGAAGTGTTGTCTGAAAAAAGCTCACCCTCTGCTTACCTCATTTCTTACATTCTTTCCCAAAGTATCTGTTACCGGACACTTTTGGGGGGTGTTAAACTTATCTGGGATGACTGCTTTTGTTTCAGTGACACCTTTGGATTGATGTGCTACAGCCCCTGTGGCACTTCTCCTGGAGCTCTGCTCTTCTCAAACCTGCACACAAACTTCTACTGCCCACAAAACTCTTCAGTTACATGGAGGGATTCCCCTGACATGGAGGCAGCATTTGGGTTTCTGAATGTAGAGGTTTGCTTGTAAGTGGTGAGATACTCACAGGGCAGGAGTAACTGGTCAAGCCAGCCTTGCCTGGGGTGGTGGCACATGAAGGGACAGGACCAAGGAGCATGCAGGAGCTGGGCTTGCAGCCAAGCCCAGGGCATCACCATGTCCATTTTGTCCTGCTGGACCACTGCCTGCTTTGCCTGGCGGAGAAATGTCTCTGCCTTCCTCTACGCCTATGGGTTTCACATGGTCTGGGGGTGTTGCTTTAGACAGCCGTCACCTGGTGTCCCCCAGTCCGTCTCCTTTCTCTTATCGGAGTTGGGTCCATTCATGTCAGTCGAGCACCCCAGCCTTTTGTCCCTGTAAAGTTCTTTCCAATATCTTTTATTTGAAAACCGAATTAGTCTGTTTAAAGTCAAACCCAGCTGCTTATCCCTGGAAGAATTGTTTTTCCTCTGCCATAGATTAACTTGAAGGGGGTAAAGAAAGAAGTGGAAGGAAACAATTTACACCATCATGCCTGACTTAATTAAAAACTAATGTGGGAATTTTATGTTACTGGTGGGCATTTCATATGTAGTGTTTTGTTGTCTAGCAGGTTAACAGACCTTTAAGTCCCATAACCAAGTAGATGAGATGAGTTCCAGGGAAAAGCTGTTTTCTTCTGAACGACTCTTGGTTCAACTGTAAACAAGAAAAAAAGAATTTAAAAGTCTCTATTCAAGAGTGCAGTCTCATGCCAGGGGTATGCATTGATTTTACTGTCTGTTCACCTTTTTGTTGACAAGATCTAAGGCTGCAGTCTAGAACTATAACTGGTGGCACTTGGACCTGCAAGCCCTCGCTGCTGGGCAAGGAGTTGGTTACTGGAACTTGTTGCACTTCAAGCAGAAAAACACTTGCAGAATTGGACTGCTCAGAGCACAACTCTTTCATTGCAAATATTTAGCATTTTAGGTAGGTTTAGTCGTCAAAATTAATCTGCCGAACTCAGCACAACTGAGGAACTGGACCCGTGCAAAAGTATTGGATGCAAGTAAATCCTGCACACAAAATCCACAGAAGCCATACATTTAGGCTGCAAATTTAACAGAGGTAATTCTATACCTTCCAGTGTTTCAGTTTTGATTCAGCTGCAAATCCTTCGTCTCATTATTTCTCAATTTATTTGCCTAAGCTTGAATTTGGGCATTGACCAAAGCAGAGAGTTGTCCTGCACAGTTACTGCTCACCCTGTTACTGGCTGATGTCAAGCTGAGTTATTGGCAGAAGAGACCGTGCCGATGATGTGGTGAGGGCACTGAAACTAAAACATGCTTCCACCACAGTGTGGTGGCTCACAGGAGGGGAGGGGATGGAATTTCCATATCAGAGCTCTATTTGTCCCTTCCTTTTCTTCTAAATTAATCTGGATTCCATGTACTTAGAGAAAGTGACGCATTTCACTACATTTAGAAGAAAAGGTTTCAGGTCTTACCCTTCTTCCAATGGTGTTTATAGTACAGCTGCTGTTGACTTCACTTTACATATTTAAGACCTTGTTTTGGGGCGTTTTGACCTATTAAAAGTGGGTGTGGTATTTATAGTACATATACAGAATGATACAATGTTTCTAAAGTGCTGTCAAGATGGAAATTAACTGAGATGAGCCAGGAACTCGGTGGAGAATCAATGGTGAGGTAGGGTCAGCCCAGGGGATGCTTGAGAGCTGCTGTCAACCAGGAGAGCCCTTCTCTGCCTTGGGTTTTGGGGCCGACGGAATGGGGGTCCCATGCACATTGCAATGGTTTTTTGTTTATGAATTGTTTCTATTGTTTTCAAATGCCTTGATTGAATCAAACACAAAATAGCAAAAAAACCAAACCAAAACAAAACACAGATTTTGACTTCTTCAGTTGAAAGTTCATCATGGGAACGTTGCATGAAGAGAAGAGTCAGGATGCTGCAGTCAAGCTGCTAGAGGTCAACGTCAGCAGGAGCTTTGGGTGTGCAGGCTGAAGGCTGGAGCCCTGATCTCCTGCAGCTTTGCCAGCGTCTAGAAAACCAGCCTCAGTCCCAGCGCCGTGACTGCTCCGTCACCAGGCCGTGCCACGTGTCACTGTCGTGGCTAAGGCGGTAGGATCGGTAGTGGTTAGGGGTTTCTCCAAGCACCTCGGTCAGACTCAAACTGTTTTATTAAACTGGTTAATTGGCAGTTTGAAAGGGAAGGGGGAAAAGCGAGGTCCTTAGGTCTCCCTGGTCAGTGCCAAGCCGCAGACTGTTAACTACTCCTGCCTTTCAGAAGCAATAACTGTGGGTTTGGGGAACATATGGAACCAACTAGCCAAAAGGCTTTTATGAGGAGCTTTAACAGGGGGCACTGTTTTGTGAGCAGAAATTCCAGTGGATGAGTTAATAGTTTCACTTTCCTTAGCTGTCCCTTTATAGGAACAACAACAACAAAGTTGGGCGCGTTCCTCCCGTGGCCCCGGCTGTACAATGTGCCGATGCATCCAGGGTTTCGTTTGGACACTGGGGGACTCCGTTAGCAGATCCCTCAGGAGCTGTTTTTTCGGAGCCATTTCCTGGTGCTGACTGCATTAGGTGAGTTTCACAGCTCACTAATTCCTTGCAACAGCACAAGAGATTCAAAGAAAGGGGAAACCCGTCTTCTAGGAACCAATGGAATTGAACAGATTTGGGCAAACACTTTTATTGCTTTTTGTTAATCTGGAAAAATCAAGGACTTAGTTTTTTCTTAATTTTGTTGTTGTTTTCCCAAGCCACTGTTTTGAGCTGAAACTGTCTATTTTATTTTCTATTTGAATACAGAGAAGGATAACAACAAAAGAAGAACCCCTGAAGAACTGTATACCTCGATGTTTATGTTGCAGTTTGTTTAGAAGCAGGCAGGAGAGTTGGAATTTATTTTCTGGAGTTGCAATTAGGGTACTGACAGGATATAGTCACTCAAATGCTTCCAGTAATGCTTATTTAGTATTTGCATTGTGGTGGCATGTGTCCAAAAGAGAGAGCAAATGAAAACAATAGCCGCTTGCTCAAGAGCTGACATCATAGTATGAAACTTAAGTACTTGTTTTTGCGGTATTGTTATTAATCATGGTTCTATGCAAGGGTCATCCTGTAACTCCAGCTACTGGAGTCCCGTGAATGCAATGTTTGTACTTCAGCCTTAGTCAGTTTAGGACTGCAAAGTCATTTCTCCTCCATCACCCAACAGTGAAATTTGTCTGAGCATAAAAGTTTGGGCTGAGAGATTTCTCAGGGTTGCCTTTTGTTCTCAAGTCTCCTGTATAGCAAATGCTCCAGAGGAACACAAGTCTATTTCTCTTCAGCTTGACATAAAATTTGTTTCTTCTGTTGTAATTCCTGAATTTGTGATCTATTTTATTAGCAATATAATTCATAAGAAAGTTTGGGACTGCTCAAGGATTTTATCTGGCAAAAAGGTTTCCTTGTCTTATTTTAGAATGGCCTCTCAGATGCCTCCATGAAGCTGTTCTTCCATTGTAGCACAATTTGGGTCCTGAGTCAGACAAATTGAAGAGGTGGCCCTGGTAACCCTTCCAGTTGGTTAGAAATCCATAGCATTGCCTGCTAGACAAGGTGATAGGCACAGAGTCAAGCACCACCAGAGTTTGTCAGGAATTGGTTCTGACAAAGCATGTGAGCATTCAGGATGATCAAACAAAGTCGACTCACCTATACAAAAGTATTAAAAATGTAGAGATGAAAGGATACAGCTAACTCTGAATCCTTGAGCTGGTGTTCAGTGATGATCGTGGCAAAGACTCCATGTACTGAGTGACATCTCCTAGAAAAGCAGGCATCTTATTTCTTCTTTCATGCCATTCAGGACCTTATGACCAAAAGACCTTACAAGCAGCTGACATAAAGGGAGGGGAGAAATCCTGTTTGAGAGTCAAGGCAATCAGTAAAGCCGTTAGCTATGGTCTTCACTGGGCTCATGTGGTCTCTAATCGAGGCTACATGGGTGGCAAAGGCTGGTCTCTGCAGATTTGGTTGCAGCTGAAGTGCCCAAGACCACAGATGCAAAAGAGCAAAGGTCAAAGGCAGCAGCACAGACACTGTTGGGTGATGGTGAGAACAGTTGGCATGAACATAAGAAATGGCACAGTCTTGTTCACTAAGAAATTAAACTTGCGGCTTCTGTACCCACTCTCTCAGGCAGTAAACCAGGACCCATAGGTCTGCCCTAGGGGCTGAGCTGGTGTCTCCAAACACCCAAATAAAATCTGTGTGTTGGGTTGCTGCTTTGCACAGGAGAATGATACCACTTGGATAAAAAGGCTTCCTTCTGGCAAGGTGAAAATCCTTTTCTGTTGTCCATGGTTGATCAGTTGCCAATTGAGGCCAGAGAAAGAAAGAGAGAAAGCCATGCAAAAATGCTTTCAAAGCATGCCGATGTGAGGACCATAAATTGCGTGAATAAAAATGCACTTTCCCAGAGCTGAAGTCATAACTTTCCATCACTTCCCAGAACAAATACTGTCTGCTATATTTATTAGGTGGGACTGTGTATAGGCAGTCACTCTAAGTGTGTTTATTTTGAAGTCATCAGTTGTTCAGTAATCTCAGGCACCTCGGGGAGATTTAGCTCAGATAGGGGTTTAGGCTGGAGGTCATGGGGTCACTGATATTAAGATAGAGGGAAGGGAAGGAAACAGCGTTGTTTTTGTGGCATTATCAGAACAGTAAGGAAAAATAAATTCAGGTTTTAAGACGGCTTTAACTTGACTCTGAAGGAAATGGTCTACAAATCCAGCCAACGAGCAGGTGGCTACAACAAGACCCTGCTTCTCTTTACGTTTGTTTTGAAGCGCCTGACCAAAAACCATGGTGGTTATGGCTTGATTAAGCAAGACTTCTCTAGAAATCTGTTTAAGTGGTTACAGTTTTCCCTTTAGCAGATTCAAGTGTTTCAGCTTCTAATTTTAACTTCCCTCCTAAAATAAGATCTCTTGAGTTGCTGTTTGGGCCGCAGTTTGAACCCAGCGATGAGCTCCCACGCAGTGGTGGCAGTTTGGCTGGTGACCAGCATCACCTCCAGGTCCCAAAGCTGCTCAGGGGCAGAAAGCAGGGACATGAGCATCCTGGTGCTATGAAATCAGGGGCCTGGGGGTCCAGCTGCTGTTGTAAACTACAGATAACTCATTCCCTCTCATAGAATCTTTGGTGTCTTATAAGAAGTGAACTTGCACTGGGGGCTTTTCTGTGGCCTGGCACTCGTATTCAAGTAACGTATAGACAATTTTCTTTAGGACCTCTAACCCTCTGCAAATGAGACTGAAATCAGCAAATAGGTTCCAAATATGTTATTATGAGTCAGGCAGACAGACCCAGAGCATTAATGCACAGGACTGGTTTCCCCAGGAAGCCAGAATAACAACAACCCACCCCCCCAAAAAAGGCATTGGGACTAAAAGTAAGGATTTGTTATATTTATGGTAAAACACACTGTCTTATCCTCAGGGTTTGTTGGTGGTTTGTATATGTGTGTGCCTGTATGTATACATATTTTTGTATATAAAAATCCAGCAACATCCATTGTTTAAAAAATAAAAACTGAGAAGGATTTTACTAAAAGCATTTTGGGAAAACCTCTGCTCTCAGTTTTCCTGTCAACCTTTTTCTAAGCTTTTATTTTTATTAGCCAAAATGTTTAGAATCCCCAGGAAATCCTGGGATGAACCATTTCCTCTTCGAGCTGTAGCCCTTAGGGGGAAAAAGAAAAAGCTCAGATCCTTTCAAAGGTTTGAAATTTTTCAAACTGTATTTTTTGCAGATTTTTTAAATTAGAGAAAAAATGAATTAGGAAGATGCTTAACTTCATCCTGTGGTCCTGTGGTTCTCTTTGTAGAAAAGCCTGAAGAGACCCTTAGATCTAGGCAAGGAAATCTTTTAGGCTCAGATCTTAATGAGGAACCGATTGCTGAATTGAGGTACAACAGGTTCAGTTGAAAGACCATCTTTATACTTTTTAAAAGTAAATTAAAAAATAACATTTGCTTTTCCTCAACCACTTTGTGTATACTAGTTAGCATGTCACAGCTTTGTATTAAGAGGCTGTTAATGCCCTGGAGATACGTTTTGCTTTATTATTGTAATAATTATTATTATCATTATAATCATTATTATTATTATCATTATTATTATCTCGGATCGCATTTATTTGATACCTGAGGTTTTGCAGGAGTGAATCCATTTTACTGTTTCCTTTCCTTCCAATAAACTTCAATGGGAATCATAATTTTGAACTATTAAGAACTTCCGTCCTGCAAATACATATGTACATTGTTAAACTCCTCTGGGGTTCACTCCTTAAAGTGGGCTCAGTTGCTTAAAGTTAAGAAGCCAAGTAAGTAAGAATATGGGTCACAGGCTGCGGCTCAACTGGGCGAGCTGGAGCTCAGCCCGAGTTAGTTTACCCAGGTTTTGAGATGATGGTTATTCCTTGGAATGGATAGGGCACTGCTGTTATAAATGAGAGAAGCTGAAAATGTGGTGAAACACAAGGCTGAGGGATGCAGGAGTCTTTCCGTGAAAAATGGCACATCAATATAATTTTTCAGAACTCCGAATTTGCAGTCACTTCGTATCACTTTATTTTAGGAAAAATATTTTGGCTTATTTATATAATTTGTGACAAACTCTCTTAACTGACGTTCTTCTGATTTATTCATCTGCTTTTTATCAAGTTTCTTTGGAAGGTTCTTAGAAGGCGGAATATGAAAAGCCCAGACTTAGTGATTCAGTAACTGGTATAAATTACTCCCACAATCTATCACAAATATAAAAAGATTTGTGGTAATTAATGTGAAATTTGCTAGCCTTTTCGTAATACAAGGAAATAAATATAATCTTTAAGGACTTTTTTTTGTTTTGTTACCTAAATTACATAGTAAATAGTGCTTCTGCTTTGTTGGTATTTTCAAGTTTGGAATGGGGACATTCTGCTAGTCTGCTGGGACAGTGTTACAATTCAGTATCTCTGTCTACTTTGCAAAGGAGTGGGTGAAGGGGAAAACACTAAAGGAGGAAGACTAATAATGAATTTCCTAACATTTCTGCTACTAGAAGCATGCAGAAAGTCCTAATACTACAACTGTAACTTCAGAAGTTTGGAAGATTTCTATTTTTATCAAAAACCTCTGAGTTTGGGCTTTGGATTTAAGCTGGTGGTCAGAGAGGCAATAAAAGCTTCCTAATTTAAGGACCTTTTTCTTTTAAGTGTCTCTCATGTAGCTGACTAGTCAGCAAAGATAACCTAAAAGTCCTCAAACCATGATGTCTAGGCAATATGTGTATGTGTTGTGAAGTTATACTTTACGAGGAATATTAAAGGTCTTACAACAAGGTCTTCTACTAGTAGAGGACACTGCATCTGATCCACTTTTCAGCTGCGAGTGCCTTAAGACCAGCCAGGATGGGTCAATTGACTTCAGGTGCAAGAGAGTTTTTCAAAGTTTTGCCTTTTAGTCTTTGATCCCTAATGTCTTTAACTCCTCCGTGTTCTACCTGTCTGTGTTTCTACAGGTGCTGTTTGCTCTAAACCAAACTCTGCTCCAACATGAAAGCCTCCGAGCAGGGAGCTTGCAGGCCCCGTACACCACTGAAGATCTCATCAAGCATTATAACTGTGGAGACCTGAATGCTGTCATATTCAACCATGACACTTCTCAGGTAAGCAAAAGTGTTGCAGATGGGCCAACTAATTGAGAAAAATCTGCTGCTTTAATAGTGATGTCCCCTACAGAGCCAGGAACCGTCTCCTACCAAAACCCTAATCTAAAATTTCTACACTGGATATAATAATCTGTATTCATTAAAATTGAGGTGGGTTGAGGTACAGAGAGATTAAGAACCTGGCATAAAGTTTATCAGGTGCCTATAGCACAGCAATAAGTAAGGCTTCAGTCTCAGAGTCATCACTTTATACTCCATCTCCTCTTTCCCCTCTTCTTTTTGATGCCCTGTGTTTTCTTCCCACACGTATCTCATTTGCCTGGTGAGAGAGTGAGGTTTCCTTGGTATTTTTGGAGCTCTGGGGAAGGGACTGCCTGGAAAACTTTCCTAGGAATGTACCCGAAAAATAGTTAATTATGGATTTTTTTTTTTTTTTTTTTTTTTGGGCGGGGGGGTGGGGGCAGGACAGGGGCTGTTGAATGTAGTCCCCTCATTAAGAGGGGAAAAACATCTTTGTAATATTTGAGCTTATATATGAAGAGGAAGTGAACCTTATGTAAATACTCTATAAAGTAAATAACTTCTCAAACATGTCATAATTCAATAATTTTTGTATGTGTCTCAGGCAGCCCTTCAGTCTCTGTTTATCTTAGTTATCCAATGCTATTAAAACTCTCAATGGAGCAGAAATCTGCTTTCCAGACCAGTTTGATAGTTCATGGCAAACTCTGAGATTCTCATTTAATACGTAGGTTCCTCTTTCTCCTTTCCTGTTAATTCTATGGAAACTTGGTTTTTGGATGTCATCTCCTACCTCTCCTTTTTTGATAAATGTTCCCAGGTTCCTGTCTCAGGTGCAGTGACTTACTTGGAGGGGACCTGTGTAAACTTTGGCAGCCACAATGTTATATATGCTTTGCCAGTGAAAGTCTATTGAATCATGATACGCGTTTACCATTAGCAAGCGCAAATCAAGGATATGTGACTTCAAGAGAGAACTGAGAGAGAGGGTAAGCTCAGTCTGGTGATTGAGGCAGAGGTCTCTGAGATGTCTTATCTTGCCATCACTATCTTGAGTTGTACAGTGCTCTGTGGGTCATTTGTTTCACAGAATCACAGAATGGTTGGGGTTGGAAGAGACCTCTGGAGATCATCTCGTCCAACCCACCTGCTAAAGCAGGTTCACCTGGAGTAGATCACACAGCAATGCAGCTGGGAACATGAGGATGGCCCCAACCTGGCTGTAAGGTGACAGAGTCTCCCAGCCACACTCCACGACATGGGTGTTTTCCCAGAGGTCTTCTGTGCCCCTCTGAGAAGTTCCAGGTAGAAATGTTGAAGACACCCAGCAGAAGCTGCAGCTGCTCTTCCATGTCACCCATCACAGAACTAGCCTGTCCCTTGACAGGAGCAGAAAGACATCAGTTTGGACAAACAGAGGTCCTTAAATTCTCGACAAATGGTCATGTCTCCTCTTTTTCCCAATCTGGTTAACATTGTCAAGTAGTAGAAAGAGTGGCAGATGGCGATGAATGGAATAAAACCCTTTTGCTGTCCCAGTTAATTCAGTCCTAGACAGTGAAGCATTGTTTTAGTGTGACTAAGCAGGACATAACAGGGCGGTTAATGTGGCAGTGCTGAAACAGAAGTCTGTGTAGTACCAAAGCTGCCAGAACTGTTCATTCTGGGCAGCCTTGCACTGAAAAGGGAGAAAGCAACTCAGGTAGGATTATATCTCTAAGGACAGGGTGTGTGAGTTGGAGAAGGTAGGGAGCTCATGATTTTAGAGGATCCTGGAGAAGTCAGTGGTTGTAACTATTCCTACAACGTCAAGGCACAGCACACGAGATAAAGTCATAATGATTATGTAGAAATAACTCTTGCAAGGTGTGGGGGTGTATTTGGCATAGATGCAAAGAAAGGACTACTAGTAGTAAAATCATCAAGACAGTCCTGGCATCTGAATGTCTCAAGTCATCTTTTAATCTCTATCAGGGTAGTTTCTCCAGCAATAACGCCTTTGTCCCCAAGACAAGTCGTGGCCATTCACACTGGTTGCATTGACTCTCAGACATCTGTGATTTGTTGACACAACATCCTGTAACAGACCTGTGGGTTAGACTTGAGAGGAACAGATTGCTGTAAAAACTTCTTTATCCCTGCAAATTCTTGGATCAAATGTGAGTTTAAAAACAGTGTTAAAGAAAGAAGAAAGAAGCCAACAACCAGTCAGAGTTCAAGCACTGGTGTTAGTCATGGTCCCAGAGTGCACACAGTTGATAGAGTTTATAACACTTAGAGGCCATGGAAAATTAAAATCCCTGTATGTATACTAGTCCCTGCAGAACTCTAAATGTTGTGAAGTATTTTCCTCTCACAGTTTGTTGTTTTTAATTTGGGTAAAGAGGTTTTTTGTTTCGTAGTGTTTCTATAAACCAGCTTCATACCATTTATTTTTAATTGCAAGTAGAACAAAATAGAAAATTAAAACCTAAAAAAAACTCCCTATTCAAGTCAACTTTTGCCAGTTGTAGCAATTCCAGGGTTTATTCTATGTATTTTTTTTGCAAGGATGATAGACTCTGCCATAGAGAGTCTTTGCCATTTGGTTACCCAATTAGATTAGCCTGGCTTAAATATTACACAGGAAGCATCCCCCATGGGATCTTTTTCTTGAGACATTAAATGTAGGCACAGGAATTTATCATGGGCTGGGAGTGAATTGCAGGTCTCGTCAGGTGACAACAAATGATAGGCCTACAAGTGCAGAAAAACTATAAATGTATCAAGTGAGATGTATCATCACCTAAACTTCAGGATGGGTACCTATGCCAATCTTGGGAGACAAGAGTGTCACACTCTTTTTAGGTATGCTGACTCTTCCATGATGTCCAACTGCTGTCATAGGACTTCAGAGGTCTGGTAAGTCCTTGCAGCTAGAACCATTAATGTGATTTTGAAATATCACATAAGAAGGAGCAAATGATCAGGAATGGAGTTGTAAGATTTAACACCTACGTGAATGATGGAGGCCAAGAATTCAGCTCCATCCCGCAGGGGCATGGAGACATGCAGAAAGCTGTGACCCTCGCTCTTCGAGGATACTTTTGGGGGCGTGTTTAAAAGGTTACTAGTGCCTGCTTGTCCCTTGGAGGTTAGCGGGAGCTGCAGAACCTGTCCATCAGTTGCCTCAGTTCAGAGCCATTGGTTTAGGTCATTGTAATGAACTGAGAGGTAGCTGAGACAGAGCTGGTGGTGGTGGGGAGTATATATTCAGGTGCGGTAACTTCCTAAATTCCTCTAGCATGAGTCTTGGGAGACAGAGCATCTTCAGTATCCATCTGCAAGATGCTGAGATGCCTTTAGAGCAAAATTCATCCTGGAGCAGAAAGAAGGACCAGAAGTGGAAATACTAATACTGTTGGCTTGAGGTTTTATGGATGAGTTTCTTGAGCCCCTCCAGCATCTATAGTATAACTTACTAGAATGATGTCAACCTTACCTTGAGTTGCCTCTGCAGTTCAAAATCCAATGGATTCATGCTGAAACACAGTGGTTGGGCAGTGGGTATTGCCTTCTGAAAAGCATATGATGGTCCTGGTAACATGACAGTAGATACCTATATGCAAACACCATGTCAATAGTCAGCCTCCCTAAACTAAAGAAGAAAAGGTTTTAGTGCATCACTTCACAATGCACTTGGTGTTCATAAGTCACCAGGTTGTGTTTTATACTCCTTTAAAAATGTTATCATCCTGCATTTAAACCTGTTGTTTGAGATTTAAGGGTCCTGATAATTCTAATTACATCATTAACTTGCCCCGTTCTCATTCTGGATAAAATACAACTGGGTTTCTGGCTCACTTCTCAAATCAATGAAAACTATCTGTGGAATGCTCCAGCTTCAATAACTGCAGAAACACACAGCTGAGACCATTAGGTAGAGTGTTGAATGACAAGCAGACCTAATTTGTCCAAGGAATGGAGTTTTATCTAGGGCAAAGGGAGATAAATCCATAAGCTGAAGGCACAGCTATTGTAACACAACGCTTTGGAAGCATCTTATCATTTTTCAGCTGTAACAAAGTGCAGGCGAACTGGCACAGCCTCTCGTCCTTCCAGGGAAAATTATTATCGGCTTTCCAGTGAACCGAGTGCAAGGTTGTCCCAGGCGCTAACGGAGCCGGTCCCATGAGCTCCTCGTTCTGGGTCCAGGCAAAGGGTCAGCCACACATCCAGGAGTGTTTGTTAAAATGACATTGATGGCAGTCCCAGTGCTGCCTGGTGTTCAGTGATGTGTGTGCTCAGAGCTGCTTGTGCCCCAAGAGTAAGTCTCCCACCTCCTCTCTTTGGGCTGTGGCACAAGGTGCTGCTGGAGAGATGTTACCTTCCCAACCTGCGGTGGTGGGATCATACGTACTTTCCACTTGCACCTGAGTTACAACTTTGCGTCTTGGTATATTGTGAGCATTTGGAAGTAAAAAAAAAAAAAAAAAAAAACCCTCAACAAAAAAACAGAAGCGCAGCCAAAACTTTCTGAGTCTAATTTTTGTATTATGTCAGAACAGGATTCAAGATTGGAGCAATATTACATTTTGGCTTACGTATTTCAGAAAATTGGTTACAGATCCAGATTGTGAGAGTTAAGTCTATTTGTTGATGACAGTGCTGGGGAAAACACCGCAGAGATTATTTTCTTTATTGATAATCTGGAACATGCCCAGATAATTTTTATGCTACAGGTTTTGAAAATAGGGTCTTGCTTGAAAATTCTAATTATGTGTTTGCGTTTAGAGTTGTCTTACGTTGGAAGTTCCTTCCTTCCTCTTTCCAATTTCCATGGAGAAAGCAATGGGAGAGAAAGTTGGAGAAAAATTGGAACAAGACATTTAAAGGCAAAGATCTTTCCTTTGAAAGACTGCTGTGTTATTAGAAAAGGAACATATTCACCTACAGAAAAGGGCTGATTTACATTAAAAACATTTAAGGATTGTTGACTACCTGTATTTATTAGTAAGGGAATAAACTATAAAAGAGTATGAAAGAGTGATTGGGAAAAACATTTGGAGTTCAAGGTAGTAGCATGCTGTTTTCTATGCATTGCTCTATGTTTGCTGTAAAGCATATTTACTATCCCTTCTTTTTAAAGAGCTGCTTTATGAAGTGTTTCTTGGAGAGACTTGTTCAAGAGAATTGAGAAAGACTTGCTGTTTTTTTAAACAATATCTTGTGGACTGAATGTATAAAATGCTTTTTCTCCCTTTGTGTTTTATCCAGAAGATGTATTTGTCACCTCATTAAGACCGGGGGGGGGAAAGAGACAAGAGGGCAATTTGGTTGTCTTGGCTGACTTGGCAGGTTTAGTATCAGCCATTATCCGAGAAGACCGTGTTCTTCGGTACTGCTTGACACAACATTTCTTGGTCTGGCACTATTATTGTACACCATGTGAACACCACAGATAAGGTTCTCCAGTGTAAATTGGTTGTGCTCTCTGATGGCGACTTCAGACTTGGAGCTTCTCTCCTCTGGGAGTGATGATTGCTGATAAACCTAGAGTCAAGACTTGCACATTTCCACCAGCTTAGATGCATTTCAAGGATAACTTGATTTGCCTCTACTTCATTGATTTAATCTGAATTATTCCCTCCTTTTCTCCTAATTAGTCCCTGTTCCATTTCAAAATGCTTTCTTGGAGATGTTCTGCATCTTTACCTCCTATACTAGACCTTTCAAACTATCCCACCTTACAAAATAATTAAAGCTAGTTTAAAAGTAGTCATCTAATTTGTGCCAGATGCCAGCATGGCCTGGGCTGGTTGGACTGGGAGTAGCCTGGAGTCTTGGTAGGGCTGGACAGACGGACAGGGCTGTCCTACCGCACAGGACATCCCTGTGGTGTCAGCTCCGGAGGTATCGTGTCCAGTCCAGCTGCTCTTGTGTTATTACCAGATTCCCTTCTAGCCTGCTCTTTGCTCCTTGCTAAGTTGTGTGATATTTTGCAAACCATGCCTTTCAGATCACACTTGCCTTGAGTTAAAATCACATTGCAAACTTCACGTAAACATTCAGGCTTTCTGTAGTGTCTTACTAAACAGGGGTGGGAAGAAACTCACTGAAGAGCCCTGTGCAATGTATATTCAAAACAACCAAACCCGAGTTTGTACCCACTACTGACCAGCTGTTCTCCCACTGTGTAACAGAAAGCAAAATGAAAAATACCTTTGGAAAAAGAATTGCAATACTTTAATAAACCAACCCCAAAACCAAACCTTCTGGCCCCAGTTTTTCACTTTATTGCCCCGCTTTGCCCTTTGATCAGTATCTTTACTTGGGTGTCATGGCAATATAATAGGTGATGGTTTTAGTGTCAGAACAGAAAAAAAAAATAATATTGTTTGTCAAAGGAAACAAAGCATTTGGAAGGGAAATAGAAAAACTTGAACTTTTCCATATGTTTGCAAGCTCATGAAAGCCAGCCTCAAAAAATCGCAATGTTACAGGGGCTTTAAATGGGGCAGGAGTATCATTAGGTAGTTAAGATTCACCCTCCCCACTGAAACCCAAACCTTTATTTGCATACACTGCAGGCTTGTCATCCTTATTCAATTAATGAACAGGTCCCTGTAATCTAGTCCTAAATATACACTGCATAGTTGGGTGAAGCTTGCAGAAGTGGGACTGGGATCATTGTTCTGGCTGTGTTTTGTTAAGACTTCTTTAATCAAAACATTCAGATAGAGAGGCCGGCTGCATATTTTGGCATCGCTACCAAGGGGAGCAGGGACAGGGTTGGGGTGGGGAGGGAGGCCTTGGAGGAGGGGTTGGGGTTGCTTGCTTTTTATTTTTTTTTTCCCCCCTAAGTGCTTGGAAAGCAACTGTTTAACTGGTGTAGAAACACAAATAGAAAACATACATGACTTCTCAGGGATTTGTTGAAAGCCTTTTTTTTTTTTTTTTAACAGGGATAAAAGTATCATCCTCCAAGCTGTTTGTGAGATGCACGACCCATCCCTGTGCCCTTTCTGCATATTTTTTTTTCCCCCCTTTATTTTTTTTTTAAAACACATTTTCCTTCTGCCCAAATGTATGGGAGGAGAAGGTAAAACCAGGCAGGGCACACTGTTGTCGTCTGGCCGGGTGCCACCTGGGAGGACAGCGATGTCAGGGTGGTTTGGGGGCTCACAGGAGGGGTCTCCGTGCAGATGCGGTGGGGGGTGATGCTGCAGGGACATGGGCGTGCGAGTGCTCCGCGGGCTGAGCCCACCTTGCCTGCAGGCAAGTTTACACTCAAGCCAGCAATGATTCCTACAGCTTTTGTGTCACCTGCAGAGGTGTTTTTTAAAAGCATCATACACTATCCATAGAGACTTCTCGAGCTTTCGGCTTACCTTCCTCACTTTCCATCTCCTCCTATACTTGTAGTTTTCCTCTATTTATAACTTCAGATGCTCCAGTTGCTCACAGAGCTGAGCTAGCTAACTTGAACTTCAATTTCAAAGACCTCTGTTTTCACACTCAAGCTGCCATGCCATGCTGAGCAGTACCCAAACTAGCTTTACATCAGGTAGGCCAATTACAGAAAGCTTGCTGGCGTGAACTGCAATGTACCTGCAACGTATATGGACCCTGAGCAGTGGTGTGTGTGGGCAAGGATTCACTCACAGCCAGAAGTGGCTCCCCAGAGCCGGTACCAAGAAATGTTCTTGCTCTTACACTGGCTTTCCTTGTTCTCTTGGATTTTCTTTCCTCTCTCAATTCCCTTCAAGCAAAAAGCATTTTTGCCCCCCCCCCCTTTTGTTTCCCCCTCCAGCCTCATCCAGATATTTTTTGTGGGTTTCTGGTGCCCTGCAATATTGGGTTTGTGAGAGGAGACTCTTCCTCCTCATCCTGCCATTGCTGTTCCAGGGAAAAGGGTACAAGCTGCTGGGGCTCCTGGCCTTGTGCCTCTGTCCTCTGAGGCAGCAGATGAAGGAAAGAACGTGCTGGAAAAGAGCAGAGCTGTTCTCGCTGGTGTGGGGCTGTGAGACACCCCGACCTCAGCCGCTGCCCCAGAAGCCTGAACATCCCCTGCGGGATGGGAACAGGGACCTTATCAGTGCAGTGCAGCCCGGCGAAAGGAGTCCTCAGCCTTTAGCTCAGAGAAGATTACACATGCCTGAGTGGTGCAGAAACGCTGGGAACTGCAGCAACATATCCCAGTTGCAGTGAATCAGAGCCAGAAAATAGTTCAGGGTTCACTAAGCCCCCCTCCATTAGGCGCCTGGTTCGCACGACCATACTTTCCAACGAGGGAGAGCTGGCTGTCCCTTTGCCTTGCAGTTTTTCAGGGATGTTCCCTGCTTTTGGAGGTTTGGGACACTACAGACTCCTGCTAAGCCGAGGGACGTGGTGGAAAATCCATTCCTGCTGTGGAAATGCTGAGTTGGTCCAAACCCCACCAGCTCTTCCCAAAAGGCTCCGTGGTGGGGTTGGCTGTGGCCTGGCAGCGTGGCTGGTGGGTGAGTGTGGGTGGGAGAAGTGTGGCTGGTTTTTTGATGTGCACTCAAAACTTGGAAGCTTCCAGCTGCAGCAAGAGTTGTCCCTGGGGAACTGCTCTCCTTTCCGCAAAGGGATAGGAACAAAACTGGATGAGCACTGACTGGGGTTAAGTTTAACCTTTCGGTGACTTCAAATCAGTCTGAGTCTGTAGCAGAGTTTGGTGTCAGGATATGCTTCTAATAAACCATATTAGCAGCCAAAAATCCACGAAATTGAAGTACCTATCCTGACCACAACCTCCAAAATGTGCTGGATGTACCTGTAATGTATTCTAGAGTCCCATCTTGGATAGATGTTTGCTCTGGGAAAAGGAAAGGAGTGTTGGAACTGACTTACTGTGAAGATCAAAGACTCCTTTTACAGTCCACTCAGGCTTCTAATATATTATTTTAAATGTTGGTGCTGAAAGCAATAAAGGGTTAATCACAGCATTCTTGACACCATTTGGCAGAAATCCTTCCTGGTTTCCCTTTTCCATAACAAGCTGGAAGCTCGTCTTCTTGGCAGCTGCCAACTTTGGGCTAAATCAGATTGTGCAGATACCTCCTCGTTGGCCAATGAAGGTCTCCATCAGGGTGGAAACTCAGGAGCACTGGAGGAAAACCAGCTGACTTGGCAGCAGCATTTGTCTCTTCAGCAGCCACCTCCTCCTCCACCAGGAGACACTTGGTCTCGCAGCCCGTTCACTTTGCGCTGTTTGAATCCTCCATATCAGAGCCTGCAGAAAGTGGATATTGCTCTCCCAGATGCCAGAAGGGCCCATAAATCAGAGGGAGACAGGTGTTTTCCAAGTCCAGGGCAGTATATTTTGCAGCACAGCAGTAAAATCCACAATGCCCTGTCAAGGCTGGTTAACAGGAGGGTATCCTCCCTTCATAAACGAATGATAACTCCAGCTCAGATGTCACCCTCTGACCCAAGAAGGGCTGGTGTGAATTTAGGGCTGTTGAATTTGTCGGAGGCGGCGGCAGGTTTCAGGATGCTGCTTTGGCTCCCTGGCAGCCCTCATGAGCCGTGCTGTCAGCTCTTGAGATCCTTATCTTGTATAGTACTGTCGACCGTATAAAAGTTCCTGACCTGTGTGGTACAGGCAAAATCCTTCAAAGCATGATCCCTCACTTGTCTTCTGGCCTCTGCCCACATAAAGCTCATAAACTAGAAGACTAATAAAGAAAATCCAACCTTTATCATGCTTTAAAAAGAATAAATGCAGTCAGCATGGTCTGGGAACAACTCCCTGCTAGCAACTGGAGATAAGGATTAGCAGAATGAAGGCTTAGCTTTTCTGCCAGAAGATGGATGGTTTTTTATGTAGATGTTGGACTGGAACTCAGGAAGTCGATGGTCATAGACATGAGCCTTGCCATAGACATCCCTGGGTGTGCCTCCTCCTGTTTTCTCTGTTTAGCCTGTGGGCACCCTGGGGAGAGAGGGAAACATAAGGTGTCGTTAAGAGATTCCCCTGCAAGGACTAGTGATGATGCTGGACCTGTGGCAGACTGCAGTTCGAACGTTGCACAGGAGGTGAGGCCGGAAAGCCATTAGTTATCTGATGGGGGGAGACAGGAGTCTGAGAAGACAAGAGGGTTGACCAAGACAAAGGAACATAATGGCAGGAAAGGTTTTTAGATTCACTGTATTTTCCGTGGCAGGGGTTGGCTTCCCATTTCCCTGTCTCAGCTTCCTCTTCTCCACCTATAAATAGACTTATGGATGAAGACCACATCTGCTTGCACACAGGCAAGAAAGCTTTGCCACATGCCCCTTTATTCTGATCTTGATAGTATTAGTTTTTCATTGACATAATCTTACAATTTGAATGCACATTTCAGAAATAGGCTAGCACCACTGGAACAAAACGAGGCTAAAAAAGGGTATTAGAGGATTGGGAAATGTGGTGTATAGGTGCAGAAATGATAACATTGTTCTTCCACATCTGATTGTGATTTGATGCTGGACTGAATCTAGAACAGTTCCACTGTAGCAAATAGATCCAAAGCAGGAAAAAAAATGCTAACCAAAGTTGATGTTGCTTATATGTGTCCAATAAAATTATTTGCAGATAGATCTTCACAACTTTGGCAATGTGCCTCTGCCCAGAAAATTTGTCCAAATATTAAAAAACAGTAAATAAGAAAATGTACTTAAATGTAGTCCAGTGTTTATGAATTTTCAGCTGAAGTTTGGCAGTAAGCCCTAAATGTGATAAAAGACTTTGCACCAATATATTTTGCTTTTATCTATTTTTTTTTGCATTTTGTTCTCTCTGTCTATGTAGACAAAGCTAGCAGCATAGCACAGACCTTGAGATATGGCTGATGTGTTTTTCTAAGCTAAAGTGTATTGTTAGCTCTTATGCTAATGATGGAAGCAGAATCCCAACCTCCTTCCTCAAAGTATTTGTGGGAAGAGAGGTTACCGCTGAGCATTGTCTTGGACTTCGGGTCTTCCTTTGGGTCCCTCAGCAGCTAGATTCAGCCAGCGCCTTGTGTCTAACATCTGTTCTCAAATCGGAAAGTCTTGCTGTCCCCATTTTACAGATGGACTTTTGAGAGACAGGAGGAATAAAGCCAAATGCTTCAAAGATACTTAGTGGAGGTTAAGTGCTGAGTTCCCTTTGAAGGTCTAAACCCAAATGACAAGCTTGTGATCATGCAAGAGATTTGTATCGCCCATGGGAACAGAACCATTTTTTTGGGGTAGTGTCATAACCACTCCACAATCCTCCTTCTTTCTTCTTCCCTAAAACTCCCACTGACTTCAAAGGTGAAGAATTATGGCCCACATCCCACAGCACTGTAAGCTTGGATGTGTGTGCAGAGCTTTACCCACACATATATTCCATCAGGGATACTGACTCAAAATTACACAGGCAGTGTGGAGGGGAAGAAATTTCTGCAAGACTGGGACTCATATTCTCTTCCTTTAACCTCAAAAGCTCAACTAAGAAATGCAGGGTGTACCTAATGACTGAGTTTGGGGTCCAGCTATACTGTCCATAGGAGAGCTGTAACCCAAAGTAAATAGGAATAGGAAAAAGAATGAGTTCTAGCTGATTCAGTCAAACAAAATATTCTTTCTTTTGAACACCCCTGAATGAAATATATTATTGAGTTTCCATGGGAAATATGTAGCGTGTGTGTATTTATATATGTATATATATGAGTTGGTTGGATTCTCAGAAAACTGCATGGCTCACTGTACAGAAAGAATCTATTTCTCTTTTCTCACGTGTCTGCTACAAAGTGAGCACGTCCCAGGTGATGGGGAGCACAGTGTTCTTCTGATGATCTGGCTGCTTCTCTCCTAGATGAACAGCAAAATTAGAAGTTACAATTTTTCAACAGTCACATCATCCACCCCACTATATATTTAAATTCTAGTAGCAGTATTCAGCAATTATTAGGTGGTCGGTCCTCACCCATTGGCTCAGCAAATGTTTCATCCATTCACTCTCAGTTCAAAACACCAAGTACCTATCATTAAAATGTTAAAATTCATTTTTACGTTGAATGGAAGCAAAAAATATTTGATGAAGTGGAAGAGGGAAGGTGCATCCCTCTGGTGCATTCTGTAGCTCATCCTTTTAAAACAACAGGGGTTTTTTTAGAAAAAAAAACCCTTAAATCCTGGTTGCAGTTAACAGCTTTCTAATTGCTTGTGACTGTTTCTTGACTTCCTGATCCCTGTCTGGTCGTTAGGAATCCAAAGGGTTTCTTAAATCATCAGGAGCAGCTGCCTCCTTGAAGCCAGGCATGGTGTATGTCACCGACTGTGGAAAGGAGCTGTGATACGGGGAGGAGCGGAGGTGATTAATGGGGCCAGTGTTGTAACTCAGAGTGTGGTTGCACTACTGTGTACAGGCATACTTACTTCAATCATTTATCTTCCGTCCTCTGCCACACACACACACAGAAACAGACAGGCATGTTTTATTTTTGCCAGTGATGGAGCAGTCATTAGAAATACAGGAATGCACAAGGTGCAGCAGGACCTGTAGCTGATGATGTGTCTCTCAAGGTGATGCTTTCCTTTGTCTTGTTCTTTGGACAAGCATGAGAAATGCTGACAAAACCCAGTCCCTGGTTTTAGATTTATCTCTCTGCCATTGGCAAACTCTTTCCCACAGAAAAGAGAGAGAGAGAAAGAGAAAGAAAGAAAGAAAGAAAGAAAAGAAAGAGAGAAAGGGGAAAAAAAATAAAAGCGAGTGTATTGCTCTATTTTTTGGCCTGTATTTTAGGAGGGGGAACAAACTGGGTTGACTGTGGACACAGGGTTGCATGTGATGGAGTTGCACAAGCAGAAGGAAGGAGCATGCCTTCTTGGCAAAGATCATCTTGCTCAAGGTCTGAACACAACTTCTGTCCCTGAGCTGTCTAGACCTCCAGCATCAAAGCTGGTTGGAGTAGGATCCACAAAGCTGTTCAGCCCCCAGCATTGCTGCTCCTGCTTTCTGTAAGAGCAGGTTGCCCTCACAGACAATGCTG
Organism: Caloenas nicobarica; assembly: GCF_036013445.1. Lineage (NCBI taxonomy): Eukaryota > Metazoa > Chordata > Aves > Columbiformes > Columbidae > Caloenas > Caloenas nicobarica. Next base: position 101,170,231 of record NC_088284.1, on the reverse strand, counting down.
TACTGTGCTTTCCCCAAAGCATCACAGGTGATTCAAGACCAGGTCTTGTCAGTTCCCAGCCTTCACTTCCCTTCAGCCAAAAGCGGAGGAATAAGAGACTTCGGATATTCCCAAAAAATTTCACCTTCCATTCTGGTCTCTGAAGGCTCCCCCGACTCAGCTGCATCAACCCGTGAAACACAGAACCTCAGTACAGAGGAGATACAAAGGTTTGTGGTATCTGCATGGACCAACTGATTTACAGCTTTGTGTTGCAGAGGTTATTGCAATGGCTACTCATTCCTCAGACTTTATTCCTACCATAAAAATCTCTCCCTGCCTTTCACCAGGAATCAAAGCCACTACATCCTTTGCTGCCAAAGCCAGGAGCATTTTGCCCCTCCGACACTGTCAGGGTGCTTCTGCGTCCCTTTGAGACAAATGCACATTCTTCCCAGACACTGAGGCAGCTTCCTTGTGTATTAACAGGAAAGTGGTGTCTCCAACAGGTCTGTCTTAATGGGACTTATTATTTGTTGAGTGCTGGCAAAGGGCTAAGCTGAGAACAAGATGCAAAATACTTGCATGCTCTGAGGAGTTCACAAGATCTGCTGGCAAAGCCAAGCCATGGCGGAAAGCCTGGGGAAGGAATGACTCGAGGAAATGCAATTGAACCCTTAAGGAGGGACGTGTCTGTGAGAAGTATGGTGGTTTGGCAAAACAGGTTGGGAAGTTGTGATGTCTGGAAAATCAAAGGTCTACCTGGTCCACATGGACCAACAGGCTGGGGCAGGTCGCTGCTGGCAGCAGGATTAACTCCAGTGACAAGGAATTCCATAGCTCTGGAGATGTTCTGTCCATTTCTGTCTCACCCAGCTGGGTACAGCCTTTGGTTGGAATCCAGAGCAAGGCCAAGACTTGTCCTGCATAATGCATGGTGAGAAATCTCTGCTCCTCTGTCCCCAGCACATTAGGAGAGCTGTAGCTGAGGCTGCAATGAAAAAGCTTTAAAGAGAGCTACTGGGAAGATGGAAATTATTTCTCTCCCTAAGACTTGCTGAAAGCTTTTGGAGAGGCAATATATGTGAAGGGGGTGGGAAGAGACAAAAATTATTGTCATAAAATATGTGGCCAAGTGGGAGGGACTAAAGGCAAGTATTAGAAAATGAATACAGGAATTGGGTTTAGTAGAAAACCAGAGAAAGAATTAACCAAAGTAACAGAGTCCTTGCATCAAGTATTTCAGCACAGTGAGTGAGGGATGTTCCCCTGATGGGCTGTGTATGCAATATCGTTACCACTGGCTCAGATTAACGCTGGAAATCCTGGCAGCTTTACATGTACCCAGGGACTCAGAAATCTGAATCTGGGTTTTGCAGCTTAAGCTGCTTTCCAGTGGTGAGACACAGAAAATCACCGGAAGGTACCCGGGTCCTTTTAGCAGTTGTCAAACACTGCCCACCTTCAGCACTTCCCACAGCAGGTCCCATAGGCTCCCAAACTCTCATGGTAGATCTTGGACCCTCACCATGTCAAAACAAGCTGCCTGGCCTAATAATCAGAGACTTCTGACTTGTCTGTCCTTTATAGCTTAAGTCTTGGCTCATTGCTGGTTCTGCTGCCCTGACTAGAATAGTCCTTAACTGTTTGGGTTATTAAAAAAGTGAATATACAAGCCAGATCTTGCAGTCCTTACTCAAGTTCACGGTGACCTTGGCTGAGAATAGATTACAGGACTTGTTCTGGTACTAAATAGCCAATGAACTGTGTTGAACATGCAAAGAATAAGGGTTTTAGTAACTCACCCAAAATGTAGCACCTAAAACTACATTCTCTTGAAGGAACAGAGAAAAGTCAAAATGAACTTAATTTTCATTTAGTATAATACTAGTTTCACTTTAAAAAAAAAAACAGCAACAAAAAAACCAAAACCAAACCAAAACCACTAACCAACTGTGTTAGCTGGTGTTGGGGCATTGGTTGTTTGGGTTTTTTTCATTGTAGAGATCCCAGCAAACTCTAGTGTTATGGTTTGGGTGTTTGTGTGTGTGCTAATGATGCTCAGCTGGTTTAAATAAGAGTAGATTAAAACAACCTGTGTTTTGGGACTTACTTAACCACTGTCACCTGACCTACAGTTTCTTTCTCTCCATTTCAGGTCCCTAACTTCATCAACACAACACTCCCACCGCACGAGCAGGTAACAGCTCAGGAGATAGACAGCTACTTCAGACAGGAGCTTATCTACAAGAGGAACGAGAGGATGGGGAAGAGAGTGATGGCGCTTTTAAGGGAGAACACAGACAAGAGCTTCTTCTTTGCCTTTGGAGCAGGTACAATGTTAATTTCTCTGTTTTATTTGGTTATTGTGGTTGGAAGTGAAGTGTCTGAATGCTTTGGGATTTTGCCTCTGGTCCTGCAGGAAGATTTCTTAAAGAACTTACTTTTGAAGCAGAAAAGCTTTTGTTTGTCTACACCTGCTTCTGAGATGTAGTGAGTTGGTGTAGCAGATGAGTCTGGGTCTGGCTTCTTGCGTTATTTTTGCACCATAGTTGTGTTTGTGGCTGCAGGTGTAGGAGATGGTTCAAGCGCCTTTGAATTTGCAAGCCCCGGTGCTAAAGGCAGTGACTGTGGGAATACAAACCTTGCTGTGGCATGGGCACATGTGTGGCTTGGGGTTTCAGACCTTTTGGGGTTGCTCCAGGTGCTGTCTGTGCAGACTGGCTGTTCCTGGACCTTGCACAAGCGCATGAGTTATGCATGTCACTAAATACCAGCATTTTAAATCATTGAGTAAAGATCTAATGCATCTCTCTGTATAAATTCCCTTTGTGAAATCTGCAGAACAGAGATGTCTGTAGTACTTCTGTGAGTCTACAATAGTACGTGCTACTGTCCTTTCTTTCCCATTTTTTTTTTCCTTTCTAATGGAATGCACATTTCTGTGTGATATGATTATAAAAAATAACTGTTCGGGCTGTAGTTCAGCAGAATCCTGAGCACTGTCTTAAGTGGCTCTTCGAGCTCCTCCAACTTCAAGGAAGCCCGAGATTGTTGTGCTGAGAGGCGATCGGCTCCTCCTGTTCCTGGTGCTCCCTCTCTGTGACAATTTCTCATTTTTGACAGAACTTTCCTTCTCATCTCATGGCTCTTGCTATGAACTTTGGCAACAACTTGCCTTTTGCTGCTCACTTCAGTGGGAATTTTGATTAAAGACTGCATGGTTTAGCATGCATTTTGATGTATGCATTTCTTGAGTGCATCCAGACTGAATTTTCCCAAGCTTATTTAATCTCAGGCTTGCCTGATATCTCTGTCCAAGGAATTTTGCTTAACTATTTTTACAGTAGGAAAATATATCACGGTGGTTTGTAACTGGACAGGGATTCATAAAAACGAGCTTGTCTAACCCATGGAGTGAGGTTTATCAGAGGCTATTGAACATGATGGTTTTGATGTGGTCTCCAGTTTTTGAAGTCCTTTAACCAGTATATACAGGAGCTGGGAGGATAAACTAGGCATCGTTAGCTGCTTTCTCTGCTCTGTGTGCGCTTTTCCTGGGCATCAGTTACAGCCCATGGCTTGAGGCAGGATCTTGGATGAGATGGGCGCTGGGTCAAATCGACTGCAGCTATTTGAATGAGCTAACAACAGAAATTAAATTAAGCAAATGGATATGAATTACACATTGCTTTCCCTAGAAAGTCGTGTCTAAGTTGTTGGAGGTTTGAGCTTTCATTCCCCGTCCCCATCAGAGAGCATCTACCTGAAAAGCTGGGGCAGCATTGCTGGGGAAAGCTGGCTCGTAAAGAGCAAGTCTCATTTTGTCCTTTTCACTTTTGGTGGTGTTGAAAACCGCCTTTGTCGCTGGGTTATTTCTTTTTCCCAGCACTAGCTGTAACAAGACAGAGCAGACACATGCAGCAGGATTTATTGAAAACTGCTTTTTGTTTTGAGTGCTTTGTTCCAGCATCCCTTTGGCCTTTCTCACTAAAGCAGGACATGCCTGCAGCCCATCCCCACTTGAAGTACAATTAATTCCTCCTCTCCTCCTTGGGCTGCTTTTTTTTTTCTTTATGCAGTTAAGTACTGAGAAAATTATTAATTGGTCAATGCCAAAACATTTATGTGGCCAAAATGCAAGCAAGTTCATTTTCTCTTATGATCCAAATGCATTTTTTCTCCTGAAGGGTTTGGTTTGGTTTTGTTTTTTTCACGCACTGAATTATATGAGCGGCTTTTTTGATACATTTTGTATTTTGCATTCTTATATTTGTTTCTTTAAGAGGGTTTTTTTGTATGCACTTATGTCATGAATTCAGATTTGTTTTCTAAAACCTTGAGGGTTTGGTTTTGCTTTTTATAAAACTGAAGGGTGTTTTTGATGAAAGATGAGTTTCACATATTCCCACGAATTCTGAAGTGCCAAATTTTAGGAATGCACCTTTGGTTAGGATAGACACGATGGAGTCTGCAGGAGTGCATTTGCTCTCTGAACAGTGCAAGAGTTATTTCACTTCATTTAAGACCCTCTGTATTTAAGACTGACATGATGGATGGGAAATAATTTGAAAAAAATATTCTGGATAATGTACCCTGTCCTGAGACAGAGGGCTGGTAAGGGGGCAGGCATTTGCATATTCATGCAAGCTGCAGTAAACCAGTTTTTACATCCACAAAGTGAAGCGAAGCATTTTTGTGCTGTTGAAAGATAGGGTTTTTTGTTGCTCCAGTCAGAAGCATTAAAAAAAAAAAATACATAGCTTTAAATGGAGCTTTTCAGTTTTCTGCCATTTTAAAAAATAAAAAGTAGACTTTTCGATAGATTTCTCCCTTCCCTGCCTTCCATGGGATTACTCACAAATTAAATGCATTGGAGCAGTTCAGACTTTTAATTTGTTCCTTTATAAAACATGTAGAAGTGAAAATATCCATTTATTCTTTCTGCTTTCATTACTTTCTCCTCTCCAAGAAAAACACAGGCTTTGGGTAAAATGGGATCCAGCTCTGTACCCAACTCTGTACACTTTATTCTTCTTCTGCCAGGGTTTACCGTATTCAGACTTAATGCAAAAATCTCACCATACCTATATTCATTGAAACTATAGTAATGAAACAGCATTTATTGTTTGTGCAGTTAAATGATATTTTTCCAGTAATAGGCATAGTAATTCTTCCCTTTGAATGAACAAAGGTAGCTAAATAGACTACTTTCAATTGAGGGTTTGCTTGGTTTTTGTGTCTTGAAAATCCATCCTGGCTTGCTAGGAATTATTGATCTATAATAACAGTGAAGTGCCGCAGACCTGATATATACAAGCAATTTATAAAGGTCCATTTACAGTCAAGAAAGACGCAGCCAAGAGCACATGGGCTGTTAAAAAGAGTTAATATTTTGGCAACTAAGACTACACACATGAAGTCAATGTTTAAGAAAAAAATCACTCTGGTTTATTTCATTTTTATGGGCAAATAATTTTTGAGTAACACTTATGATAACAGATGGATAAATTTATGTCTGCAGTTAATTTGAACGATAATTTCCTTAGGATGTTTTACTTACTTGCATTTCTTTCTTTCTTTTATGAGAGCTGTCAGTTTTGTAGCTGAGAGCTGGATTTACTGCTTCAGAAATTCGGATGCTGCTCCAGTTTGCAATGTTTATTAGCAGCCAAATCAGTAGGCTTTAAGACAGCATCTTTGGCTATTTAAAATAATAAATATATCATGGAGAATATTCTTTCAGTGCTGAGAGAGTGAGTTGGAATGCAAGTACCACAGCATCTCCAGCGGCAAAAGGGGAATCAAACCATCTCTGGACCACAGTCCTGCAGTGGAGGAAAACACATGTTTTTCCCACCCCACCAGGTTCAGGCAACCCCCTGAGATGACCTGAGCTGTTGTCCATGGTCTGGTGGAAGCCAGAGCTGGCTGGTGGCCACCACTCCTAACAAAGGCGGGTGCCTACGAACAGGGATGGATGTGTGTGCAAGTGGGACCTCTCTTGCTCAAGCGTAGGCTTAGGTGGCTGAGATTGGGTGCCTACTTGTTGATGGATTAGGTTTAAATTTCTGAGATATGGGCTGTGTTGAAGATGGCTGTGTGCTCCTATGAAAGCAGGAGAATTTGTCCCAAAGTGGCAACATCAGAAGTAGATTTTAACAGTTTCTGTGCTCAGAACAAGTGAATTTCCTTTCCATCCTGCAGTTTTCTCAGCCAGCATTGGGCAGGCAGCATCATCAGTAATGATTCTGATCATCTTTAATTAGACTAATGTTAACAGTAATCATGGAATAGTTTGGGTTGGAAGGAACCTTTAAAGGTCATGGAATCCAGCCTCCCAAACAATAATGTTACATGTCGTTTCCAATGTCTTTTGTAAATGTTAACTGGAGGTTCTTCATAATGGGACTCGGAAGTGGGTTGCACTGTGTTTTCACTAGGGACAATATTATGCAACTTTTCTGTAGGATGGGGTTGGTGTAAGAGCACAGCAAGAATTTAAAATCTCCCCTTCCTGGTCCTCAACTCTAGCTCTTCCCCTTTTGTCCTCTCTACAAAGGATTCCCAAGGGGAATTTTGGCACACATCATTTTAGAGACTAGAGATACCGAAGACAGGAACAGGCAGACATCTCCATAGTGACTTGGGTCTTGTGTGGTCTGGATCACCCCTGAAATAGGCTTATTTTTCTCCATAAACTAAAGAGCACCTGGGGAGGTACCCAGGTGATACAGCTGCTTTGAACATGCTTCATCCACGGCTAAAAAGGTGACAAATGGCTGTTGAAGGAGGGGAAGATGAGGGGGAAGTGGAGGTGAGATTTTTTTTTTTTTTAGTTACTGGAAATCATATTTCAACTCAATAGTTTGGGAAAAGAAAGGAAGTCATGGATACTACCCAAAACTTAAATACAAGTAATTAAAATCCAGAGAGCCTTTGTGAAAGCCATTAGCACCTGCCACCAGATCTAGCACTCAGGTTCACATATGTTACTTGAAAGTACTTTTTCAAAAGGGAAATGCCTTGAGGCCACCATCCAACTGCACACTGAGGACTCGGGATTAACAGATGTTGAATATGTAAATAGTGTTTCGCACTCCCAACCAATGTAATCTTGGGTGCAAATCGGACACAGAGTTACACCCACTCTTGTGCTACTGAGAACCAGCTCAGCCTGGCATCACAGATCTGGTCCTTTCTCTTCCAGAATTGTGTAGCTCTTTCCTGTTTCCATTCTTCATCTTGGATCCTCTGTAGAACATAAAAGGAAAAAAAGGAGGGGAAAAAAAAAGGGAAGGAAAAAGAAAAAACACTTGCAGGCTGGAATATAAAAAGACTTTATCCCTGGGGTCAGGCATCCTGGTCCAACACTGATTAGTGGTGCTACTGACATCACTAGCGCAGTTCATCAACGGGTTGTCTCAATGGAACAAGAAGTTGGCGACCAGGAGATTGAACTTGGCGAGCCTACAAAAGAGAAGAAAAGGGTGAATTAACAGTTTGCAGATGCAAGAATTCCCTCTATTCATGTTTATTTGGGCATCCAGATGCTTATAGTGAGGTCGGCCTGTTTTGTGTATGGAATTCTTTTACTATTAGTTTTTAAGGCAAAGTATCACTTTGCTTTTAAAAATATACTTGTATGCTAATTTTGACCAAAGCCATATAACTGACTCATTTAAAAGTCTGCATTAAACAGTCAATGCCTGATTCTCTTTTCAGACACAGTGTTGTAAATCAGGACATACTCCAGTGGGGAAAAGCTTGTTCCAAGTGCAAATCCAACCTGTAGCCTTTTAAAATAAAAATGTAAAAGGGAAAAAAAAAAAACAAAACCAAAACACACATGCACACAAAGGTGGGGGAACTTTGTTTATTTACATTGATCTTTTATCATGTGGAGGTTTAGAAGCCTCAGAATATTTGCTTTTTTCACGTGAAACTTAGATCGTCAAAGAGAGAGTGCCTGAGTTGGAGAAGCCAAAATAAACCTCCCTGCACTACCCTATTGTGAAAAGGGAATTGCCATTCTGCAGGCTGATTCCTGTAATTCTGATTTAGAGAAAATTCCTGTTCTATAACAAGATACCGATTGCATTTGCTGTACTGTGTTTCTACAGTGGTGAGACCTATCTTGAGGCTGCTGTCACCTGTACCAACCAAGGAAGGCAAGAGACGTAGCAAATAAAAGAACAAATTAATGTAATTGGGCTTGCACTTTGCTTTTTCTCCTGGTGTTTCACCACCTAAACTGTTGAGGGAAGCTGGACAAGCCCTGGACCCTCCACCCTTTGTTCTGGTGGAGAATTCCTCACGTTCAGCAGTCCAGCCTGGCCACTTCTCACTGTTTCCTTCATCATTGCTCCCCTGAAGCAGGGTACAGTCCCAAATCTATTTTTGCCAACTGCAGGTATTCAAGCGAATGTTAAAAGCAAATAAAATGGGCCTCGTGAACCGCAGTGTATATGTTTACCATCTCTGGTGTAATTCTTCCCATGATGAATGGGGAAAGTTGCCTGGACACAGTAGGATTTTGGTTTAAAGAAATGCATACATTAATGTCAGCTCCTCTGGGTCCTTGACATTTTCATATCGTATTTATTATTATGTGTGTGCCAGATTCTACTGTAGAAGTTTAATTCTGCCTGCCTGTTCTCAAAGAAAAGAAAGCTATATTGGCCCCTCCTGTCCTATAATATAGAGATTTTGGCTATGCCCTTGCTGTCTTTCTCTTCAACATTTGAGATGTAAAAATGCAGACATAATTCAGGAAATTTTCTCTTTTCAGAACTGCAAAGAATCATGAAAGATTTACACCCAGGCTTAAGCACTCTGCTGAACAGGAATGGGCTCAAGCATGGGATGAAATACTGTTTCATCCCCACACATATGCAAGAACTTGCTGTGGATCCACAGGCCACCCTGCAAGCTCTCAGGAGACCAAGCAGAGGTCCCGTATAACTCTAGATTTCATAACAGGAGTGTTGAAATTAATATGTGGATGCCAGACAATTCATCACTTTCCATCCCAAAACTGTCTTGTCAGAAAATTCCCAACCAGCTCTGACAGTGCTGTTGGGAAGATTTTTAGAAGTGCAGTATGGAGAACTGCAAGACTGGCAACGTTCCTCTAGTACTGATGCTTCTGTGGGATGCTCGTGTTAAAAGGGAAACGGGATACAGATTGCAAAGGATCCAAGGATCTGGTCTCAGCTGGGACACATTTCTGGGCTACCTGCAGTGACTGAGATATCTCCACACCCGAGTGCGCCTCCAGTCACTCTACTGCATGTCATTGTCCTTGGGCAGAAGGAAGTTTGGCCACTCAATTTACTTAAATTCAGAGCCTGGCGTGTTAGTGCAAATCCTTCTGTAGTGTTTCAGGTTGACACAAGTTGGTGGGGTTGATGTGGGTTTGTGGTTCTTTCTGTTGCCCCCCTCGCCTGGATGCTTAAGCCAGTGGAGGAGCAGGGATGTCCCAATGCATCCTGGACCACCATGGCTGCATCCCCTGCAGCTCCCCTGGCAGAGCCTCAGGCTACTAGAGCAGGAGCTGGGAAGGGAATTTAGTAGAGCAGGGAACCAGTTTGTACTGCCTGTGGTGTTGGACTTCCACAGGTTCCAGCCATTTCTGACCAGTCTTAGGGCCAAGGAGGACAGCATATGGAGAAGAAACAGTGATCTTCTGGAAAGACAGGGCATGACTGCTGGCTAGAGTTAGTTGTTTTGCAGAAGTAGATGTAAAACTGAAAGCTTGAAAAAGCCTGGCTGTAATTTATGTGGATTTCTTGAGGATTTTTACTGGTATGGAAACTGGGACTGGAAATCTCATTAAACTGGGCGTTCTTGTGAGAGTTCCAGGTTTTCTTGGTCATGGTTATGCCAGGAATACCATCAGAGCAAACTTGCTGAGAAAGGATTTATGGATTTGGGATCAGATCCTATTCTCACTGAATTAATGGTAGTTCTGCAACTGACATCAAGGTGACTAGCATGTGCACCTGGATGAGACAACATTTCTTTGTCATTCCAGTTCTTTAATCTAGGCTGCTACTTTCACATTACTGGAAAACATCAATACCCTCTTAAGCCTATTAAATCCCAGTTCCATTGTTATTTTATCTGGTAGATCAGAAGAGAAGTGTTAAGGAAAAGAAAATGTGTGTGCAATATACCTCTGCCCAAAAAAATATTTAAATATCAGAAATGTAAAGTGAAGATAGAGTTACTTAGAGTGGGAAAGGGGAAATAATTAGAGCTCTGTCCAGCAAAAAGAGATGTTGTAAACTTTAGTTATTAACCTCTGGTAGATGTTTAAAACACAAACTCTGCCACTGTTGAGCTGTTTGATAGAGGCCTGTAGAAAGCAGCAGAGGTCTGTTGGACAAAATTGCTTTGGTGGCAATTAAAACTGGGCTCAAACCCAAGGCTAATAGCTAAGCTGCCATTTGAAACTTGAAGAAGTTCAGGTTCATGCCTGAATCTTGTCTCCGTTTCTGCTCTGTGCCATAGACTTAATGAAATCCTGAGACTGGACTTTACTGTTGGGGAGCGAGATGCAGCTCCAATCTGTGGAAAATGTCACCATTTCAAATTGTTTTCTAATAAATATTAATAACAAAATTTGAAAATATGGGGAATTCTTAGCAAAAAACACTGGTGTGTTCCTCCTGGGGTGCTTCTTTTGGTAGAAGTTCCAGAGCTCTAGCTCTTGGGGAGCGGTTTGCTAGAGTTGTGAATAGAAACATGGCAAAAATATTATTTCAGAACTACCAGGCTTCACTCCCGTTGGGGTCCAGGCAGACAGTGGGAAAGAAGAGACAGATGAATAAGCAAAAATCCAGATGAATCTGTCTTGGAACTTCTTCTGTTTTTCAAGAGATATTCAATGAGACCTACCAAATGCTTTGATTTTGATAAACTGTTATTCATTAACTGAAAATTATCCTACCAGAGAAATTCCAAACACCTTTTTCATCTAGACACAATATTTTGGTGGAGTTCAGTTTTGGATCTATCCTTGGCAGAAAAGTGAAATCTCCATCGTTTTCCTGGAATAATGTGGCAGGACTGAAACCTATGTGACTTGTATCTAAAATAAATAACTTAAGTATTTTTAGTATTTTACTGTGCTTTAGTATGGGAAATACCTTAAATACTGAGGTTTGCAAACTTCTAAAAATTGTATTTATACACTGAAGGTAATTGGAGAGAAAAATCGAACGCCACCACTGGGTTAACTCAGTATGAAATTTGGCACCGGTTTTCAGTATTTATACAGAATTCACATTCACTTTGCGTTTTTCCTTGAGGTGTTTGAGGTTCAGTGAAACTGCTGTGAGGTTCTTATCACTTAGCGATCTGGTCTGGTTCCAGTTGAAAATTTTGTAGGACCTCTCACTGGGAGGATTGGTTTAAAAGGAGCAGAAATCTGCCAAAGAAATAAAGACTTCATTATTGACATCAATGCTATTTTTAATCTGGTTTCCTAAGGAAATGAGGCTTAAGCAATCCCGGTGTTTGTGAGTATGTGTGTGTATATATAGGTGTGTGTGCAAATGTGTTTTCCCCCTCGTAAATGTTTCATCTGTTGGTTGATTATAACCAAACTTGACAGATGGCTAGAGTCTCAGAGATAATAAGGTCTTGCATGTCTCATGAAAATAAGAGATTGGATAGAAGAAAAAGAAATTCGTAGTGCTCATCCACTGAAAGAGCACAGCATGAGCTCAGCTTTTGCTAGATCTCAGGAAATCCCTGTGGGAGAAGGAGGTGAGATACATCTCCATAGGCAACTGCACTTTTTTGGTTCTGCATGGGAGATGTATTGTATGGTCTGTATATCAGTCATTGCATCGTTTGAACAAAACAATGAAGTTTAGAGTAAGTAGCTATTATCTGGAGTATCTCAGGAGGCACATATTACCTCTGGGCTGCCCTCTAATGAGGTGTTCATTCTCAAGGCCAGAGCACTATCAAGGAGCAGGTTTGTAAATGTGACCGAGGCACAGCTCCAGGACTCTATAAACCTAATGAGTCGTGGGCACTCAAACTGTGCAGCCTTGCTACTGCTAATTGGCCAAGTGTGCTATCAACCGTGCCCAAAAAATGTTCTTAAGTAGCCAAGGGGTGAAAAGAGCATCAGAAACTCTTAGGAGTCCAGGAGGCAGCCTGGGGCAGAGTTCAGGAATGCTTTTGCCAGAACGAAGGTCATTCCCTTGAGAACTGAAACAGCTCACTGGCAATGGAGAACAAAATTAAGAGACAAAGGAAAGAGTAAAGCATGACCTGGAGGAAAGCGGTTTTGCAACATTACCTTATCAGACAAAGGGATGGTTGTCACTTAGCGGTTGGAGAGGATGCTCAGAAAACATTGTGATGAGGACAGTACTTGAAACCTTTCCAGAGCAAAATACAGATAGAGGTCAGAAAAGCCAAGCCAGAGTTAGTTCTTAATTTTATTTTTTTTTTTCCCCTTGAGATTGAAAATTATGTATCTAATATCTTGGTAATAGTGGTAACTGTTGGGGCGGGACTCTACCTCTTGAACTGTAGGTGTCAAAGTTCAGTGCATCTTCTGTGTAAGATCAGCAGGTTCCTTTCAAACCCACAGAGGACAAATCCTCCCACTTATCTCAGATGCATATTTTAAGATGGAAGGAATTGCCCTCTGGAGACATCTTTCCACTGACTACAGAGGAAACCTAGAAAACTGGCCTCTAACAAACGCCTGACTTTTAGATGAGGGGGATTAATTGAACCCTGAGAGCAGGAGTCAAGAATTCAGGGTGTTTTGTCCTTACCTCTCCCTGACCTTGAGCAAGCTGCTCAGCGTGCTAAGAGCTCCCTGAGCAATGTTTTGCATTGCTGCCAATGGCAGAGCTGTATTAGTTCTGGGGAAAAATTGCAAGCAGAAGACTGACACAGGATTGCTTTCCATCATGCCTTGGAGAGCATCTTGGCGTGCACTCTAGGGGAAGAGAACGCCCTCTGCCACCAGCTCCTCATCTCTGCTCACTGCTTGGCTGGAGGGAGAGGAAGCCGCTTTGGTGTGAGCGCAGTCGTTCCTAAGCCTGGTCTACCTGGAGCTGTGCAAAGGAAACAGAACCACGGAAAAGTGAGCAAGTTCTTGTTTTCATTCATCAGGGACATTTCTCCCTTTTGCAAGGGAAGGAACAAGCAGTTGAAACAAAAAAAAAAACAACACCAAACAAACAAACCCAACCAAAACAAAAAAAAACCCAAAACAAACAAACAAACAAAAAAGCTTTGACATACCATGTGTCTGATTATTTCTTTTACTGGTCTCTTAAAGCAGCGACCAGGCTAATTGTCTAAGTGCTGTCTGTGAGGAGTGATTTAGACCTGGAGACCCTTAAAAACAGCCTTCTAATATAACTTGTGCTTTTGCACGCAGGACTCAGAGAAAAATAGGAAGGTATGTGGGTTGGTTTTTTGTTTTTAGCATTATGGAGAGACACCAGTCAGTCTCCCTGTGGGGCCACTCGCCGAGTCTGTAGTATTTATTCAGCATCTTTCTGAAACACCAGCATCTTAGAAGTTGTCTTCCTGAATTTACATTCCTGGTTCAATCATCTCCCGCACAATAAAAGCTCTAGTGTTGGCTTGCCTTTAACTTCTGTGCTGCGCAGCGCTCCTGTCAAAAGGCAGCCTTTCCTCCTGGCGTTTTTGTTTTTCTTAATACCTGCCAATCACCCCGCTCGCCTTTGCGCAAAGTTTGTTGTCTTTGCAGTTGGTCACAGCGTGAGCTACCAAAAACCTCGCTGAGCTTGACGGGGAATTCTGTTAGCCTAACCCTAACATGCACACAAAGGGCCTTTTCACCGGCCCACCGCAGCTCGAAGATTTCATTTCATGTGTTACAATTAATCTGTATTTATTGCCACTTATCTTAAATGGCTAACAATATCAAGAGTTTTAAAAGTGCTTTTAATGTCAAACTGGGTCAATTAAAACTCTACTTAAAATATTTGCAAAACTCCTAGCCTGAAAGTTGCCCCCTCAGTCTGCTGTTAAACAAAATATTTTAAATAAATACACGCAGCTTGAGGAGACTGACATTTCGTAAAATTCCCCTTGATATTTTAGTAGAATCCAGGATTAATTTCCTTACTCCTACATTCACTTGCCTTTTCATAAAAGGAGAAAAAGGAATACTATTTCAGATTATTATAAATATTTGAAAGACTGTTTTGATCAATTAAAAAAAAAAAGTGAGCAACCTCAACTTTTCAGGCCAGAAAAGGCTGTTAGATTATTCAATCTGATCTGGAATTTTGTCCTGTTCTTCTGTGAACACTAATAGTGTGTGGCTGAGCTTCAAACTATTGGCCACAGGTAACAATTTTATATCTTTTAAACTCCTTTAGCATTGCATATCGGCACAGGAAATAAAGTGCTAGAACATAAAATATTAAGAAGTTAGATAATGAAAGAGCAGCTTTACTACTGTATGTTGGGTTTCGCAGAAGGTTGAAGATGGCTGAAGGAATCTGCTTTTTCTCCTTCCAGAAAAGCCCTCGGTTTTGCCTTGCACTTTTTATTTTTTAAAAAAAAAAGCTCAGTTTGCAGAAGGGCCTTAATAAATTACGTGAAGTGCTGCTGTGCTATGCATGAGAGCACTGAACTCTTACGTAGTTCAGCCAAGGTTGCTCTGGGTTAGGATGCTGACACACCTGACACAGAGAAATCCCAAGAGAGACCCCAGATAGAGCTTGCTTGGGTTGAATGCAGGAGATGCACAGAGTAAGTGAGATCCCAGAACGGAGGAAGTAACTGCTTAAACTGAAGGTCTGTCCACATGGAGTTATTTGGACTTTAAGCTCTGATCCTCAAACACGCTTTCCATGAGCAGTGACATTAATGAAGCTTGGTTTCCTATGTTTTTAGGTCATTTGCTTGTATTCCCAGCAGTCTAATAAGGTTTGAACTGTAGCTGAGGCATTTCTGTTAATTAGGGCATTCATATTATCTTTATGGGTCTCTGATGTCCCTAATAAGGCTCACCCTGCAACTTTTCTTTCCGCAGGAGAGTTCAGTGAGTCTCTGTCCAGCCATCTGTTTTCATAAAATATGTAAGAAAGGATGTCTTGGAGACAGCTACTCTTCTGTCTAATAGATTTGAAATGCGCCCATGTCTTCAAAATATTTCGGGGAAATAAAAACAAAAGCATATGCACAAAGGGACAGCAGGATCCTGTAAGCCTCGTGTTCTTTGGAAACAAGGTTAAGATGAAGTTGTCATATTTATGCAGTGTAAATATTGCACAACTTGACACCAAATGGTTTTGATCACTACTTCAGTCATTTCTTGTAGAATATTTAATTAAACAAATTTGACTGTCTCAAATTATGTTTAAGTCAATTTTTATAGGTTAGGGATGGAAACACATCTTGAATTGCTTTTGTGTAATAAATAACATGGTTTTTTTCTGCTTGCCATCCATAAAAAGAGTGTGATTATGTCAATTTGGTGAAAGCTATTGTTCTTTGGTATGAGCGTTCTAACAAATGCAAAGATATTGGCTCATGGAATGTGCTTTTATTGCTCTTTAGTTGCTGTCCTAGTTGTTATTCTTTTTGGTTTTGTTTTTAATCTTAGTCACTGTATCAAGAAGCCAAGCGATGCCGATGACTAATTGCATCCCAAGAATGGCAGATAACACAAAGCTGACAGCTTGCAAACAAGTCATAGATTGAAATATGTTCACATGAACTATTTTTTTTTTTTTTAAATGGTTGTGAGCAGGTATGATGCAAGTTTCCCATTGCTGCTTTTCCCCCTCAGATTGTGGAGTCCTGTCAGCCTGGTTTCAGCCGTGTAGCACAGAGCCTTACGTGGCCATGATTCGTTTATATTCTTCTCTTTGGATCTGACAAAAGTGTGTCTCGTGAAAAGGTCAGGTTTGAGATCTTTCTGAAGGCCTTTGCCTTTGGCAATGTCAGTCAAGGC
The DNA here is from genome assembly GCF_036013445.1 of Caloenas nicobarica. Taxonomy (NCBI): domain Eukaryota; kingdom Metazoa; phylum Chordata; class Aves; order Columbiformes; family Columbidae; genus Caloenas; species Caloenas nicobarica. The sequence continues at coordinate 101,154,276 of NC_088284.1, read as the reverse complement.
CTCAACAGGCTCTTATCCTGGACAAGGAATGCAGTTAAAACCTTTCAGTTCCTCAAAGAGCCATTTAGAGACCGTGTGTTGTTATAATATTCAGAGCTCTCTTGCATGGAGTTACCAAAGTGCTCTAGGCAGCTTCACAGGAGGCTCGTGATGACGGGCTGAGAAGTGTAACAACGGGCAGGTAAAAACTCTGAAATTTGGTGGCAGTCTGTAGTAGGGGAGGAAATTAGTTGTGGTTTCCCATCAGATGGACAAGCCTAGCTCTATGCATCTCTGCTAGGAATACTCAGACTCATAAGCTAATTTACCTTGGATTTGGTGGAAGGTGGAAGTTCATGTGGTTATGTTGCTATTTGGAAAGAGGTGGCTTTGGCCAGAGGAGGAAGCTTCTGTTAAAGTTCCCCTTATGGAAAAGGCCGTGATGTGAACTCATACTCACTACTTACTAGGTATTGGAAAAGGAGCTCATTCTCCAAATACAGATCAGTAGGAAAACACACTTTGCTGGTTCCACTGATCAGGAAGAAACTTGAATTTTAATGCTATTTTCTACTAAATTTAAGTGTTCATGATTCTGCAGTCTCTCAGCTTCTCATCTGCTTCCATTGAATCCGGAGAATGAAATAATAAGGCTTTGCCAGAATTTGGCTGAAAGGAAGGAGATACTTAATTGAGTCTCACTAAGGGGCTGGCAGAGGGGAGGTTGGGTACCAGTCCAGTATGGCACGAGCACCAGTCTAGTATTAACAAAATATAAACACAATTGTGTTGAAAATCTTGTCCTGCTGAGTGAGAAAGGGAAATGATTACAGGAAAACAAAACTTGAGTCTTAAAAGGGAAAGGGCTTTGTTAAGTGCAGTCTAGTTACAGCTTTGGATCACTGTAACTGTGGGAAAATATGATGAGACAGTGTACCCAAGTACCCAAGCCTTTTTTTTTTTTCTGGTTAATTCTGTGCTGTTGTGCATAAGGAGGCAATGATGGATTGTCCCGGAGTTCTGTGCATAGTATCAAAGAGAGCTGGATTTAATTGTCCTGCATTTATTGTGCAAAAGGAATGAATTATGAGCCACTTTACAGCATCTCCAGTGAAAGTGATTATCGGCGCTACTCCTCGCCAGAGATATAACTCTGTCAAGCAGGCTCCATCCTCTCTTGGGTTCCTTGGAAAAAACTCGTGAGTTTGCTGTCTCCTGCCAGTGAAAGCTCAGGGTGAAACACAAAACCAAAAGCTGCCAATAGCTATATATTCAGTTCAGATGTTGTAGGAATTTCTTATTCCTTTTTTTTTTTTCTTTTTTTCTTTTCCCCTTTTGCTCCTGAGAGCAAGATTAGTCAGGATTTTGGGGGCATGCAACTGAAACAGTGCAGCAGCATGTTTTCTTGGTTGATTGCTCTTTTGATTTTGTAGGTGAGCTGTGTGGTTGAGAAGACTTGGCTGTTGGCTTTAATTAGCTTTGACCTGGGCTCATGCACACTTTATAACACAATTGGTCCCGATGTCACAGAAGGCATCCTTCACCCCCTGCACCCAACCAGATCTCATAGCTGTTTTCATACTGCTCCTCCCTGCAACACACAGATAACCTCAGAAAAATAGGTTTAAGATGAGGCAGATGTATAAAAGGAATGTTATGAGCTCTGCCTTCAAGACTGTACAATAACGCATGTGCAGAAGAGCAGGGAGTTTTGCTCTTTACATTTTCTATTGATGACTGTGGTGTAATAAAGGACAGCAGCATGAATTGCAGGGACTGTAACCTTGCCTGCCAGAAAGGTGTTTTGGGAGAGATGCTCCCCAACACTGCAGAACAACAGCTGCAAGAGGAGATTTTTGTCTCAGGGTTTGCTTAGATCTGCAGAAGTATTTTCAGTACCTTCAAGAGAGCTGGCTTGCACTGTGTGCTTTGGGGAGCTATGGGTCCTGTCCCCTCTGCTAGTAGGTTGCTTGTGCTGCCTTTCCAGACAGACATGAGATTCCTGGGTGCTCACAGATATCTTTGTGCCTGGGATAGCCCAGATAAACATGCGAATCAGTACATAGAGATAACAATGTGTACACAACTGTGCAAACTCTTACAAATGAGTGCCTTTCTGCACCCTTCTGCATGACCAGGTTTCACATGGATATATCAACAGTTGCCGGAAAGTCTGTTCTCAAAAAGAAGAAAAGTTGGGGTGGGGGGGAGGAGCAACAAACCACCTGTAAATAGCCCTGGACTCTAATGGGACTACCAGGTAGCATGTGCAATTCATTTAACTACGTGTCTACAAATGTGTTCGCTCATAGCTATGGTAACACTCATGGCAGCAGTCCCCAGGCTGAAAACCGTCCTGATAATTAATAACAGCTAAGAACAGAGGTTATGTGGAGTGTCATAGTGACAGGTCGTGAATTAGGAGAGGAGCATTTGTGGTCACATCTTCTGTATGCAAAGAATTAGAATATTTTTGAAACAATTCCCTATGCAACTGTGCTCGTGCATTTTGGAAAATCATCTGTTTAATGCACAAACTAGTGATGAGTCTTTCACTTCTTCCACTCTGTCGTTCAATTGATTTATTTGCAGTCCCTTAACTGTAAGTCAGAGGAGTATCAGCTGCAACAAAGAGAAAACTTAGGAAAAAGGACTTGGAAATTCACCTCATGTTTTGTGGACTGAAAAGATTGCTTGAACGTTGGACACAGTGGCTGGGAAAAGTTCTGCAGTTAAATGGCTGGATGAGCCTTCCATGGCATCAGGATTTGTGGGTGGCCACTTGTTCATTATCCAGAAGTGGGCCAGAGTCTTCTGGGAAGAGCTGGATGATAACCTTGTGACAAAATGGTCCTTCACTCCAGAATGCTAATTTATGGTGGCTTTTTATAGGAATATAAGGGACAAGTTGTTTGGGAGGTGGGTGGAACACAACGCGTTAGCATCATTATTTCATGCTGTGAGTGTTTTCACTTTTTCCTTTGCAAACAGCTGTTTGTCTGGTGGTTGCTAGGTTCATTTGGGATGTGGGAAACAGAAGTTCACATCCGTTCCTGATTCTTGAGCTAATGCAAGGAATTTAATGTTTAATTTGCTTTTGGACTAATTATTGCAGGAAGACGACAGCAATGGACGAAGCATCCCCAAAAAGAGCTATTCCAGCTTATTGCGTGTTACCTGTTGTGGCTGGTTTAATTGGGTGGCATTGCTGCTTTTAGGATTCAGAACATGCAGATCCAAGTGCTAGATTTCCAAGTGCCCAAGATATTAGGACAATTTGGCTTGCTAGTAAAATAGAAGTTCAGTGTTCAGTAACCAGAGCCTGTGCTGGGGGCTGTGTTTTCAAAAGGCCTGAGCACTTAGTTTTGAAAACTTGGCTTGAATTTCAGTGGGAGCCTGGCTTAAGAAACCTCTTCTATCTTCATTGAGCACAAAGGGACAGACTGTCTTGTAAGTTCATGCCTTCATTAGGAGGAACCGAATCCTATTGATTTGGGTGTGTATTATGGCTGGATCAGACCTCCTCAGCGTGCGAGCCGGTAGCGCCACACTTAACAGCACAGCCATGGCAACGGGGCAGCAACCGCAATGGCAGAGGAATGGGAAATGGCATGAGGTGAAGAAGGGGCATCCTCTTCTCATTGATGGACCTTTCCCCATAATAGAAAAGGGGGAAAAAATAACTTGATAAGTCAAGTGGCTTGATTCATAAGTGAATTTACTCTAAAGTAAACACAATGCCGTATGTGTCTAATTTGCCAGTGAAATCATCTGTTTCTTTGTTAGGGAAGAAAATGTGTTTCCCTTCCAAGTCCGGGGCCACTCAGGCAATTTACATGAACAAATAAAGATGAGGTTTAGCAGCACTAAATAAATAAAATACAAGTCTAAGTGGCCACCAAAGAACAGAGCTGCTCGAATGGAATCGTACTGGGACGTGAGCCAAGTGGCTGCTGTTTGCCATGCCTGCTTACGATTCCCATCCAAGCACTGCTCAGATGTGTCTTGCTGAGGTCAGGTTTACAGCTGTAGCAAAACATATATTGGGAGATAAACAAGCCATGCTACAGATGAACAGCAGGGCAGAGAGCATAAAGTAAACCTGTGTCTTAGCCATGGCCTTTACAGAAAGTGGTTGGGCTCTTGCCAGAGCAGCGTGGATCTGGGCTGACTAGGGCAATGAATATTCCTCTCTCGGTAAAAGAAGTGGACAGCTTGTTTCTGATGTATTTTACCAGCTGCATCCTATAGTTCAAATGTATTAAATGGAGTTGTTCCTAATTTTTCTCCTCTTTGAGATTAGGATCTGACCACCTTTTATTTCAGTGCTTCTAGCCATGGAGCAGGTGCATAAAATATCTCTCACATGGGGGAAAATCAAAACACCCCAGAGCTGTATTTCTTCTTGGATTTACCTAACATGTAAAGGCTCAAAGTGCTGTTGGTTCATTGTTATTTCCTCATCATATCAAGAATTTACGTGAGTATGCGATAAGACTTTCTCCTTCCATCTCCAACTCAAACTGCACATCCTCCAGTCTGGCACAGAACTGGCTACTGCAAATGGGGCACCATGACATCCAAGGTGTTACTAGTACAGCCTGGTTTTGGCAGTGAGACTGGTGCACCCTGAAAAATCACCACTTTATGTAAAACTGTTAGCCGTCAAAATGCATTGTACCACTCATGAGTAAATCCCCCTGTGGTCTGTTCATTATGTAGCTTCCCTGTGTAATTCCAGGGTCCTGTTCTGAGATGGAGTCACATCCAGAGTGTTTATCCAAGCAAACAGAGATGGGTCTCTTTGTTCTGTAGTCATGATTTTTGGCAATAGTGATGTGTTAGCTCCACCCTTAGTGACGGATTGACTATGGCTTCTGAACAGATCCTTATTTCCACTGAGTGGGAAGATGGTTCATTTTGCTATGACCAAGTAGCTGAGTTAATGCAGAAGTGGTTTTCTGTTCTGCTCTAGGGTTGAATGCCATAGCACTTTCAAATTTAAACCAGAGGAGCAGACGTGCTGTAGGGTTTATTATCCATTCAGCATCCATGAACATGGCTGAACGTGGTTGAAACTCTGCAATGGAGAATTGGTCCACCCACCTTGTCCACTGCAAGTGAGATGTTGCCTCCTGTACTTGTCAGGATCTCAGGTCCACAACTGTTTCTGGAATGGATTTATCTCAAATTGAGTTAGCTACCTAAAATGCAGTGTTTCATCAGTAGCCAGCAGAAATGGGCACCTCCAAAGTTACTTCACCCATCCTAGTACAATTCTTTAAGATGCCAAACATCAGTCTCTGTTTGCATTTGACTGCTTCCTCTGACAGCAGAGGAAGGCAATATGACTATCTTAAGTTAGACATCTAATATTGAGATGGTTAATGTTTAGTGGGATTAATCTCTTCAAGAATACCCTCTAATCTGAGTTTCTTCTCTACTCATAAGCTGTCCCTGACTTTCCAGTCTGAAAGTCATTTTGTGCAATCTGAGCTTAGCTCAAAGGCAATTAGCCAAATGCCAAGTTATGCTTTCAGCATTGTAGCTGCAGTGTTGCTCAGAACTTCTTACAATATATTTTGCCCTGATGGAACTGCTGTGCTGGCCAGCTGGGCTGGGGCTTCTTTTAGTTCATTTATGGGCTTATTTATTTGCTCAGGATTCAGGAGGAAGTCTGGTTTGACAGCCCTATCAAACTTCTGTTGAGTTACATGCAGAACTAATTTTTGATCCCATCATTCTCCTCTCTCGCCTTCCTTGCCCCCGTCTCTTTTGTGCCTTTGCACTTCCAGCCCCACCCCACCACTGCCCCCCCCCCCCCCCCCCAAAAATGAATTTAAAGGAAAACACCTAGACCACATATATATTAATAGCGTTTGACTGTGTACATAAGCTGTAATTAACCTAAACTGCACCAAAGTTCTTATTGATGTTCTTATTGATAAGTACTATTAAATCAATGAAATCTTTCAAAAGTTGAGTTACTTATACCATAAATATAACTGGTGTGGAAGCTGTGGCCTGTAACCCTTGTGCAGGGTGAGAGCTGGGTGAGAACATTGATGGGAAAGTCAATGTGATGCTAGAAAGGCCAGCGCTTTGCATCCAGGCACATTTTGCCTTTGAGTTTTGCATCCGCTGTCCTCCAGCATCGCTGTGAACACGCTTGAGTCAGTTACCCTTGTCTGCAGCTCAGCAGATGGGATGTAGTTGTTCAGTGCTGTTATTGGAAGTATTCTTTATATTACCCCATTGTTTTAAATGCTAAGGCCTGGGATATTCATGGTAACTGACTCCAGGTACTTGTGCAAGGTAATTACATTAATTACTTAGACATTAGAGGATTTCTCATGTGTATCTCAGGGTAGGAAGTATACCTCTCCAGGGAATGCTACAACTCTTAAGAGACTGATCTCATTCTCAAACTGTCTCTCTGCATTGACTATAATAGAGCCTAAGCAAAGTGCTGTGGTTAAATACCTGAAGTTAGGCAAAATGTGGGCTGGGAATTAGTACATCCCAAGGACCTTATAAGAGGGACAAACCAGCGTATTTTCTTTCTGGTTGACAGATAAGGGACTGAACTAATACACCCAAAGCAAAACAAAAAGTCCATGGCAGATTTAGGAACTGATCGTGGGCGTTCTGAAGTTCAGTTATGGGGTTAACCATTTGTGCACCGCTCCCGCTGCACACAGCTGATGTCTTACACCCGTCTGAACAAAACAGATATTTCTCAGATATTGTTGAGAAACCTGTTTATTTTATGTATGTATAAAACTATGCTGCTAAGATACATCTGTACTTCCCTGGTGCCATGCTGCCAGATTGGTGTTATTGAAATGTACAATTTTTCACAAAAAAAAAAAACTTGTTAGGTCCAGCTCAGCTTTGGCTGATGTTGGATTGGAAATAAATCCACTGAGAATTACTGAATCCAAAGACCCCACCTGCTCAAGAAGCCCCTGAGCTGCAAAAGGTATCGGGGAAAGGATCCCTACAGAGCTGCCTTGGTGTTTATGCTCCTCACTAGACATCTGTGTTGGCACTGATGGAATGATGAGTTATATGGACCTTTAGTGTGATCCTGTACCTCTGCTCTTAGGTTGTTATGGTAGAAAATATTTATTTTCTGGTGGGCTCAGTCTAATCTTGATGAACCCTTCCTATGTCACAGAAAACAGGTACAAGTTGGCTAAGCAACTTAACCCAGAAAAAGCAGGAGTTAGGAGACTATTGAGCATGAATTCAAACTTTTGTTCAACTTCCCAATAACTCAAGACACTCAAGAATCCAACATCGACAATCTCATGGGATGTTGTGATGCTGCTAAATTTAACATAAGACTTATTTTTAGCATGAACAGTTAGCAGAGTCCCACAAATCATATTGAGAGGCATGGTTCTGATTATAGATCTGTAACATGTTTGCAGTGATATAAAACAGAGCTATGGCAGGTGATCTTGTTAACACACTATTTGTACACTTGGGTAATAGATGCACCTGTGGCCAAAAAAAGTTTTAAAAAAAAAATCAGCAGTTGTATTTTACTAGCAATTATTCATTTATAAGCTGTATCAGAAGAGTAGCTAGAATCAGCGGCAAGACCTGCTAGTTTGGAGGTTGGGAAGTGCTATAAAATGAGGAAAACTGTTCCACTCCCAGGAGAGATGTCCTTTTTCCCCTTTGCTGACTCTCCTTGACACCTGCTGCACTTCAGACATATGCTTACCTTCAACTTCATTTTGACATAAACATTGCTTAAAGTTTAACATGTGCTCACAGGCTTTGCTGGATAAAGATGAACTTAGGTGTGTGCCTAAAAGTTTCATTAAATTGCCTTTCTAAATAGTTTCTTTTAAGGGTGGTTAGAGAGAACTTCTATCAGACTTGCTGATGCTGGTTTTGTAAGGGGCTGAGTGTGCTGGGCGATGCTGGGAGAAAGGACCCTTCTCAGCCTGGTCACCCTGGTGAATATTTCACATTCATGACATGTTACTGCCAAGGACCAGGTTCTTAGCCTATATATATCTACACACACACACAGTTGGCTGCAGTGGACAGCTTGGTATGGGGTGAGCCAGTATTGGCCCCAGGTCACTGGGCAGTGGGGATGCTCACGGGGTTCACCACAACCATGGATGATGGGACGACTTGTAGCAGTGGTTTCTGGTTCAGTTTGTTCTGCTTCCCTTTGGCTCCAGCCAGCTGTTTCTGCAACTTTAGTGTGTGTCTGAACTAAATAGGGCCGTGAGCTTTAAAGTACTTTGAGTTTAGGAGACATGGGGAAAAATACATGAAGAAACATACTCATTACTTACCTCACCTGCCCAGTCCCCAGATGGTGTAAGGATTTACAAGGAGCTCTCCCAAGAACAGACATCCTGGCTTTTATGGGGCTGAGTTCGCAGTTTGTGAGATCAGACAGGGAGCACTAAGTCCTGAATTTGATTCAGATACTAAATTTAAAGTCTGATGAGCAACTTGGGATTTTTTTTTTCTTGCTGAAGAGTTTTATTTATTTGCAAACTGAAAACAAAATCTGGTGCATGAAATTCCAGGTAATAATTTTCTCCCAGAAAATGTCATTTGCTTAAAATTAAAATTATTCATAGACTTAATCTGGCAAAATTATGCTTTGTGAAGGAAGTTCAGTCAGAGGTTTTACATTCCTTTACTGGGATACCAATATGAGCAGTTCTACTTGGTAACTGTAGAATGATCTTTCATCTTGAACTTCAATTTTACAACATCACATATAAAAAAAAAAATTAGTTCAGAAGTGCACATCAAAAGCTATTTTCATCCTTTTGGGCCCGTGAGATACCTTTGGCATCTAGACATCAGTCTGATTTCTTGGCACTTCATTATCAGCCACATGGCACTGTTTAGTCAGCTGCTCCCTCCTGTGATACCTCCAAGATAAGCTCATGCCTTGGTGAGGCAGAATTGCACAAATTCCCGGTATCCTTGAAATGCAACTTGTTCTTCCAGACCGAACCTGTCTTGGGTCCACTGGGTGATGTCCTGGGAGTTCACTTAAGGAGTTTTTCCAATAAATGTAGCTACCTTGCTTTTGTGTTGATCACATTTGAAGAAGCATTTTCTGGCTCTCCTTCCCTTTGTAGGTCTTCTGTATCCCACTTGCATGAGCTCTGGCAGGCTGATCTGTGACTTAGTTTTTCTTTCTTTAGCCCGGGTAATCCTAAACTCAGCCCTGCGAATCTGAGCACACTCAAGCTGAGAAGCAGCTTGAAACCGAAATCTAGACCAGCTGCTGTTTCCATAGGTGATCTCTGAGGGATGCTGTCAGTACTCCAGGTTGTAGATGCATTGTACAGTGTCTCATTGCCCTGTAGGGAGGGAAGTGTCTGAAACTGAGGTCCAGGTGTGAATTTGAGGCTGTTTGCAGGTACTTGTTCAGGTGCAGGTTGTGTGGCTGGTGGGGTCGCTGATACCTCTTCAGGCCTGTGACTTCCCACTCGATAAACATGCTGCAGCCTCTGATTACTGTGCTCACTTTCATCTCTGAGGCCCTTGTTGATGGCCTGGGGAGATGCATTGGGAGCATTTAAAACCCCTTTGGGATGACTCCTGGTAGCTCTGCATCCCACAGCCTCTGAACCAGAGACTGCAAGCCAGCTCCCCCTGAGCTGAGGGTAGTGGTGGCCCTCCAGAGCCAGTCTGCCCAGCCTCGAAGAACCCAGTGGTGGGACTCTGAGTGAAAGGAGATGGATGGGACTGCATCAACCAACAGCAAAATGGCCTGGGAGAAGAAAGGGCTCCATGGGGTTGTGATGTTTTGTTTGGGATGCATTTGTCTTCCACCAAGGGGATACAGGACAGGGACCAATGGCTCACATCTGCAGAGACAGAACATCAGAATCCACAGTGGAGCCAGCCTCTCCCCCTTCCTATTTCTTCTTCCAAAAAATGGCTAATGTAAATAAATTGTCTGTTCACACGTGTTTTGGCATCTCAATGGAAACACTTATTTGTGCACTCCCGCCAGACCCACTCACTCCCTCTCTCACTGGTTTTGCTAAATGAACTTTTCTTGCTCAGCTTCAGCTCAACCCAGAGTTATTGTGTGGGTATTTCCCTCTTGGACTGATAACGAGCCAAAGGAGCAGGCTGTAAAGCTAGTGACATATACCAGCCCTAATAACGTCTGGGAGCTAGAAGGTCCCCAAGCCCTGGTATGTGCAGCAGATAAATATTGGGCAGGGACCCAGGGGCTGCCTGAAACCTGCATGTCAGGCTCTGTACATACCCCTCTGCTTGCTCTGGGCTCTGTAGGAGCTCAGACTTGTTAAAACTCTTGCCTTGGCACTAGCAAAAGTATGGCAATATCCATAGTGTTCTTGGAATGCCAGTCTTGCATAGAAATTCTTGATGTGCTTATACATTAACATTATTGATAGTAAGTTACTGAAAGGTAAGATAACATATATTTAATAATATAACGTCATTAAATGATAATACAAATAGGTTATTGCAGAGAGAAATACTCATACAAATTCATTTTGAGCGGGTCACTCTAACTTCAGGTTGTTTTGCACAGACCGGGAAAAGAGAGGTGGTAGGTCACACGTTGCAAAATGCTTGAGATACTTCCAGTTGGAAAAATAAATATTCAGGGAATTACAGTGCCCCTTGTTAAAGGAGGAGATGGAAACATATTGTCATCTTCCTCGTGATGTGCACTTCCTCTGCTGCAGGATAATCAGCCACTGAGACGTCCTTAATCTTGTTGGATTATTTGCAGCTGCACCTGCCTGAACTTTTTCTCTCCTGATTAACATTTGATTAAATCCACTTTTAAAATGACAACATGACTGCAGCACTGGGGGGGCACTTGTGGAGTGTGCTTTGCTCTCCATCCTGATTGCATCTGAATTAATTATGCTATGTGCGATGAAAGGAACAATATTGATGTAATAGGAGTTTATTAGGTCGATGTGGTCATTCAGACAAAAGGGCTGTAAGCAGCTTCACGTGCTTCAACTGTGGCCTCCCATGAGGAGAAAATGTCATCTCATTATTATTCAGATTGACCTGGTTTGGTTAATTTCTTTCTAGGAGCAAGGTAGTTCTGGAATCTCATTAGCTTTCTGACATTTGCATGCATTAATAGAGTTCTTGCTTGTTTTCAATCCCTGATTCCTTCCTTACCATTGCAAATGGGAGTTTGGGTGAAAATCAGGAGTTGAGTTGCAGGGCTGAAAACTTTCTAACTGCATTTTGGACCTGCTGTGCCACGTTCTGTTCGTGGACCCCTGGCCCCGTTGTGCACCATTGTGGGAAGGTTTTCTCTCCCCACAGACTGGGGCTCCTGCCAGGACCCAGGATTCCACCACCTCTCTCAGCCCTGCCCCACTGCATGAGCCATTCCTGTGCTAGAGGGGAAGAAGTCCCGATTTCATCGTAAGGACACGTAGTCTTCATCACATCTGGTTTTTTTACCTGTATTGTGTTCTTAGACACTGGTGCCCCCAGTGTCTCTGAATGTGTCTGTCCTGCTGTATGAAAATCCAGGAGCAAATCCTGCCAGGAACAAACGTCTTAAGAACATAATCCACGTTCAAGTACAGTTATCTCTGGCGACAGAGTTGGTGGGCTCCCCTTTCAGCAGGCTGTGGTGTGATGGAGGGAACAACCATGTGCTGTGCTGCACACAGACATCCTGGGGTCAAACAGGGGCTTCTGGAGCGTTTGGCAGCTCCTTGTAGAGGGAATGGGAAGCCACATCGTGGTCTGCAGCCACGTGCTCCGGGTTTGGCAGGTTTTGCTGGAGCCTAGAACTTCCAAATGCCCGTCTCCGCACTTACTGCGGTGTCAGGCAGAGCTTTGCATCCTCAACAGCAGTTCTATTTTACATCGTACGACGTAACCGTAAAAATCCAGCCTTGTGTTATTGCCCTTGTGCTGACAGGCACTGGCCCAAATCCAGTTAGTCTACCTCGATGATCTTTAATAGAATATGCTGTGACTTTAGCTTCTCACAGCCTAATATTCAATAGATAAGTGCTTGGAAATCCTGTAAAAGAAGAGCTTTAAAGCGTTTTCTCAGACCTCATGAACATTTGTTTGCTGTGATTATTTTTTTTCTACTAACAGGTGTTTGAGCATTATTTCCTTAAAGAAGTCGCCCATCTGCCAGGCAGCCTGTCATGGGGATGTGAGACACTGAGCAGATCTTGTATCTTGGTCTGGAATACCTGTTTCTGTTCTTTCAGATCCTGTGGCCCATTGGTATAAAACCATAGCTTTTTCTGAAAAATTACACAGCAGCTTTCCTCTTGTATCAGGTGATGTTTTGAACCTAAAACAAGCTAGGAAAGGAAAAGAGAAAGTTGTTTTTTCTCAAAAAAAAAAAAAAAGTAAAACACTACTTCTAAATGAGTAACAAAGAGTTCTTCTTCCAAATACTTTAGATTTTTTTTTCCCACTCTCCTTTCTGAAAAGGAAAATGAAAAATCCAATAACTCATTGAAACAGAAACTTGGGGCAACATTCTTGAGGAAGATTTCATGGGGGAAAGGGAATATCTGTGGGTTTTTTTTTTTTTTTTTTGCTTAAAAATGGCCTATTCTGTAACCCCTGTGCTTGGAACTAAAAATTAATAATGTTTGTCTGTTTAAAGAATGCTTAGAAAAATTGTTTTCAAGCCAGCTACAGATTAAAGGCTGGTTTTAAGGTGGTTGGGTTTTTTGCATAGCCTTGCTGGCTGTTTGCTGTAGACTCATTTTCCTTTCTGCAGCTTCTCTCATTACTGAAACACGCCAGTTCCATTCCTTCCATCATCTGCGCCTTGCTCAGACAAAAGATCCTGCAGTGGGAGTTGCCTGGACCTAATTCCATAAGGCAATGCCTAGTTCACTCCTGCAGATCTCTTTAGTGACTCTACATTTGTTTTACCTTTTTCACATGAAGCCAGTGAGCTATTTTTTATAGTTTTGGAAGGGGTCTTGACTAGTTGTTTTCTTGCCTAATTGCTGGGGGTCGAATGGGTGAACAAAAAGATCTGGACTAAAGAAAAATTAAAATAAGCCTATCTGGATTATTGTTAGCTTGTTTATTGAGCTTTGAGTCTCTGGCAAATAGTTGACTGTAGCTATTTTAAATTACCTTCTGCAGGTATCTAGTCTTCATTTGTAACCCAGCATTATAACTTGCTCCATACTGATTCTGCACCTAGTTCCCCTTCTACAATTCCATTTTTGAAACATGGGCCTTTTACTGAATTTTCTCTCATGATGGTATGGCTGATAATAATTTTTTTATCACCATTTTACCTCTCAAAGAGGTTGTTTGTAGATTGGACCTTTTGCTATGTTGTCTATCAGCATTTTTGTCCTGCATAATCAAGCAATGTGTTTTTGCAGTGGGTAGTTTGTTCAGGGAATATTTCTTTCTCACTGGTGATATGAATTACTGAAAAGAGAAGCAATACAAAGAGAACATAGCAGGTGACATGTCAAAGCAAAATTGCTGCAATTGATGCATTTGCAGTATGAAGGCAACATTATGTAAAAAGATCTTTCGGAGCTCCTCTGGAGGTTACTTATCTGCTGACTGTCAGGGTAGCAGCTTTCAGATCCATTCACGGACCCTTTCTTTTGCATTTCTAAGTCAGCTCTACCACATGAAATGGTAGAAAAGCATGGCATGGTGAATACAGAAGTTGCTAAGCTCTCTCTGGCTTGGTTTTCCACCTTGGAGAGAGGAGTAGTTCCATTCTTGTCTGAATTAAGAGTGAGTCTATGCTGCCTATCTTCATTTACTTTCTACTGTCCCTAGCTTTGGGATAAGCCACCATGCTTTCCTCCGCTTTGAAGCTGAAGACGCTTAATGACCCGGATGACGATCAGTAGGACACAAATGAAAACTGCATCATCGAGAGGCAAAGCTTTGTGCCTCATGCTTGTTCTTCACTGCCTGTATCTGGACCTGTCTGGCAGGGCTGCCCATGGTTGAGCTCTTCTTCGTTGGCTGGGAAACCTGAGGAGCCTCACTTGGAAACATCTAAGCAGCATCTAACTTGGTGCAAAAATTCAGTGTGAATAACCTGAATGGGGCACCACAGTTCCTGTGCGTCTGGTGCTGGGATCCCTGTGCCCAAATGCAGCAGCATGCCCTGAAGGGCACGCTCTTTCCTGGAGAGCTGGTTTGGTTAGTAGGAGATGTGGTGAAGGTTCCTGTGCTGGCCACAGGCTTTGGGCTGAAATATTTCATTTCTGCCTTGGCTTTGGGTTATGAATATGCGTTTGTAGTGTAATCTAAAGTCATACGTTGAGGTTCAAGGAATTACTGTGCTGTAGGAGAGTAATAATTAAAAGGCTGCAATCTCCTTATTTTATAAATAAGTTCCCAGTATGGGAGATGTGCTGTACCTTTTTAAGCAGCTTTATTAAAGGACATAAAACTGCAGGTGTTCATTAGCTTTGGCATTTATTCTGGAGAAATCTCTACGGCTGTGCCACCAGCGGAAAACTCTCCTTGTGCTTTTCTAAACTCCTTCCAAGACAGTGGTTGAAAATCAGGGGAAACAAATGCCATTATCATCACCACAGACATGGGATTTTGAAAAGCAGCATTTCTCTTTTCAGGGAAAGAAATGTGTTTGTGGTCTAAGTTTAATAAAAAAAGCCATATTTAAAAGGTTTTGGAACAGAAATTCCAGCCTGCCCCAGAATGAACCTCAGTAGAAACCCTACTGTGTTTCCCTCTTGACAATGACCAAAGTCTGCCAGGCATTGAAGATAACAGGTTAGCCATCTTGCAGAGGATCATTTTATCATTTTGACATTGACATTAATATTTCAACATAACAAAGCAGTCAACAGTGAATGCTATTCAAAAAGTAAATGAATTCTATTAGAAAGAAATTATGAAAATTCTAACGATGATATGGTAATGTCCAAGTGATTGAAAACAAATTTTCGTTTTCACTAATTTTGTCAAAACTGATATGTTCAGCAAATGTTTTGGAGCTGAGACAGCATCTCCCAGGAGAAAAATGTGGTTTTAAACAAGTTATTTAATTAGGCAGATTCAATGCACATTATGAAAATTAATAGTTGTTTAGGTTTGTAAGAGAAAAAGTAATGTAGAATTTAATAGCAGAATGTTCTAATGAATTGCATCTTTTAATCAATAAATTACTATGATTCTGGTTTACCATCCTTCTCCACCTCCTCTAGCAGCTGAATACCAGCTGGGTTGGAAGTGCTGTCATTGATATAACTGAATGCAGACAGCTAATTTGGTAGTGTTTTAACCTAGTTCATAGTTGTCTTTCATTTTCACATGGCCTCCTGCTACAAACCATCCCCTAGATGGTAGGACAAAGAGAGATCTGATGAGATCTGTGAGTTTACAAGGTTGAGTAGCTAAAGGATTGTTTTCATTACTAACATCCTGCTGTAGTAAAAGATCAAATTTAATACATATGACAATTGTTACATTACTTAATCCACTGTTTGCCTTCTAATTGAGCTTGAGTTTGCCTTATTATTTGGTATGTTAGAGGAAGGCTATGATTTAGCTATTTGGCATACCCTTCTTATCATCACATATACTTTAAATATCACGTGCTGATGGAGCCTCCAGCTGTAAGACATCACAGGATAGCAATCTCATCAACTTGTCCTAGCTGGCTTGGCGGGGAGGATGCATCTGGTGTCAATTTTGTCAGACCTCTCCATCAGAGTTTGGCAGATCTTTTTGGTTTTGGGAATGCGGGTACACAAGATGCCATGAGCTCTGCTGGGAAGACAGGTGTCTGGATGCTGGGTTGCATGCTTGATGCATGGAGACTACAGAGTGGGTGGATGTCTATAGGATCTCTGGTCACATGCTCGTGAGCTGCATCTGTGCTGGTTTTCTGGTTGTCTAAGAGGGTACCTTCATGCAAGGCCTTCTGTGATAGTGTTGGAGAACAGCAGAACTAAGTCTTGTAACCATACTGCCTTCTGGGAGCAGTTCCCAGCATGGACCTTCCCAGACCCATGCCCATGTGTCATACCTGGGGCAGTATAAAGCAGGGCAAGGCATGAGATGACTGGCACCTGTCATGGATGACCTGGTGCTCAGGAGAGCTACGTGGCTGGTTTCTGTGCAGCATTGCACACATACCCTGTCAGAAGAGAGCTCTGCTGGGAAGCACTGAGCTGTAGCTTTTCTGTGGCTTTAGGGCTTTGTGCAACCAACATGACTCAAAGCTTAGGAAAAGCCACCAGACTGTATGGTAAAGACCAGAAGCGCGAGCAGCATGTCTGGGGAAGTCAGTTCATAGATCTTCTGTGATTTTTGGGAGGCTGCTTTTTATTAAACTGGTTTTTATCATGCTAGTCTGCCAAACCTGAAAGCAATAGAGACTTTGCTTTCATACTTTAGAAGGCATGAGAAAGTAGAGCCAGGCATTGTGCTGTTCATTACAGAAGGGCAAGTTGCATCTCCAGCAGCAGGATGTCTAAGTGAGCTTTACTCTGCATCTTCAGGGGCAAATCGCATGGAATCCTTCACCTGCCAAGCAAGCTCCACAGCAGGATAATTTATGAGTAAGGTCCTTCTCAGGGCCTTGAGCATCATCCAGCCCATGCGGAGGCAAGCCTGGCTACTGCTGGTAGGAGGAATTGCTATGGGAGTGATCTGTGGCATTGCAGGACTTGGTGAGGTTGATGGTGTTTGTAGCTTGATATCATGAGTTGCTAGAAAGGTTTTGAACGGTGCTGAGCTTCTGGTTCTCGTCATTTCAGAGTCTAATTAAACCACTTCTATAAGTGTAGGCAGGCAAATTTTGGATTCACTGAAGGAGATTGAACTCCTGGGTCACTATTCCAGGGTGCTGTCCTGGCTACAAACCAATGGGCAGTGGAACACCACCTCAAATCACATCCAAATCTCATGTGTGGGGGGTGGTGGTGGTTTTTTTAAATTTAGTTAAATACAGGAATGGTTAGTAAATAGCTGCTGGGATCCAGGACAATGTTACAATGTTTTCTTTGTTTTGTTTTGGTTTTTTCTGGTTTGTTCGTTTTTGGTCAGTTTTTGTTTATTTGTTTGGTTTTGTAGTGGACAAAATGATTTCAGTGGCATTTTTAGGAAGAAAGTCACATTGCGTAAGTGAAGATATGATTATGAGACTCCCTTTTATTTTGAGGATAAGCAAGATTCAGCCCATCAGAGGTGAGATGTTTGCATGTGACCATTCCATTTGTGTGCCACACATGTGATCAATTTAACCAGGGGAGGATTTAGTCAGGGTGTGGAGGCTGATGTTTCTTGTGACATGTGGAATGTTAAGCCACAAAAATGCAACCACAAAATCAGCAGATTAGAATTCCCATTTGTAAGAAATAAATAATCATTATGGTGAGATAGTCCACAAGGGATTAACACGGCTGCTTCCAATTCTGTTACTCTGTTGTTCGATGTGCTGTGACATTTTTTCCATGCACGTATCTTCCTCTTTTTCTTTTTTTTTTTTTTTCCTGGTTGGTATTGTAGTGCTCATTCCCATAAATCATCATGACAACAACTTTGCGAGGTTTGTCTCTGTACATAACTCTTGTTTTTCTTCTTGCTTGTAATTATGTTATGCACCTGTTGTTCCCCATTGGGGCCCATGTGCTCAGAGAACTGATACTCAGGTTGCAGTTCGTTTACTCAGTTTTTACAACAATTGTTAGTTGCATCTGACAGATCTATTCTGGCTTTGTGCCAAAGAGCTGCCTAGCAGCATAAATCATTCTTGCACTGAAGAGAAGAGCACAGTATCTATTTCAGGTTCCCACCCACCCACCCTCATAAATCTATGCAAATGTTTCTTGAAACAGGTTTGATTGTTTAGAATGAGCTAATGCTGCAAAGCTCTTCTTAGTCCTGAACTGAGCCTGGACTCTGACTCCCCAGGCTTATAGGGTTAACTTAGATTTATGGGATATGTCTACATTGTTCTTAAAGAGCAAGCTTGAGAGCACTGGAGAGCGTGTTGGCTTTTCAGCTCCACAAGCTTCTCATCTACACCGAGGCCTCCCTGGCCACGTGTCTTGGCGCTGAGTACCTGATGTGATGTTAACGGCTCTGTTCACCTGCCTGGCATACGCAGCCCTGTGCGTGTCTGCATCCTCTGACAGAAAGTCTCCAAACAGGGGTGTTGGCAGCATTCACCTGCCTTTTCTCAAAACATAATGTGTGTGTATCCTTACTTTGCCCTTTTAGCCCAAAGGCTAGGGAGGAGTCATAGGCTGCTTTATTAGACAGGGGGAGGAAAATGTACATTTCTAAGGGTGACCTTAAATACTCTGAATTTCCTTCAAAGGAGCCTTTCTTCTCCACTGGAGGGAGGCTGACCTCCTAACCTAGACCTGTAGTAGGTGTTGCGAATGAGGTTGGTGGTACTACCCTTTGCAAGCCTTCAGGGCCATACAGGGCATTTTTGTCTGGGGTGAGAAATCACCTGTGGTAGTTCATGATTTACAGTTCTTCTATGGCTTTCTGATCCAAATTAGAAGGATAACCCCATGCTTATGGTGTTATTCTTTATCCCACGTAGATCTTACCCAGTTTGTCCTCCAGGTAGTCACTCTGCGTTTCGCGGATCTCTTTTGTCCCAAGGGAATTCTTGGAACGTGAAAAAATTATTTGACTTTCAGAAATTTTCTGATCATCCCTTGATCAAAGATTTGCTTGCTGGCAGTGTCTCTGTTTGCAACATTTTACTAATGGGCATTTTTTTTCCTCTTCTAATATGGTCAATGCAACTATTCCCAAGTGAGTAAGGAAGTCACTCTTTTGTCTATCATCAAGGAATGTGTCAGCAGTTTCATAATTATCTTACAGCTGTTTTTTGTATAAACTTTACAGGGGACTAGTGCAGGAAGCAGGAAAAATGTGGTTAGGGTCTTTAGGTTAAGTAAATCAGCATTTGGCAATGTCTCTGTACAGATTTCAAATGTAATCTATAAGCTAAAACAAGTTGAATGTGAAGAGAGCAATTAATGAAGATCTGTTTGCAGCTGTAGTGATTTCTCCAATGCCAAAGAGGTGGTCTCTTTTGCACCAGTAGTTCCAGTGAGGGAACTGATCCGTCTGGTCTTTTCTACCAGTGTGCCCATTTTGATGAAAACTGTCGATATTTAGTGTTTCTGAGACTTCTGCTCTGCTTTTAAACTTTGCTGAAGTGGCCCAAGCACTTGAAGGTCCTGAACAAACACCTGGGGAGAACATGATCACAGAATCTTCATTTCCATGGGAAGTCAGACTGAAAAATATCCCCACGGTGAGCAGTGATTTGACTGGTCCTGGCTGTGGCTGGGAAGCACCTGTTCACAGCCTCCCTCACCCCCCGCAAGCAGCTCTGAAGCGGCACCTCCAGGTATCTGAACTTGCAAAGCACAGTCAAGCATTTTATGCAGACTTGAAGTTATTTCCCTGGTGTTGGCAATGATTTCCAAGACAAGATGCATGAGTGGTTTTTGCTATAAACCTCCAGGACTGGCTTTGACATTTGCTCTGGACAGGTATGAAAGGCCCCTGCCATTTGCTCCAGCTCTAAGTGTGCAGACCCATGACATCCAGGTGCAATGCTATAGACATCACTCCACTTTGCACTCCAGACTGGTGCATTTTAGCTGATGCTAAACCAAGGAGGTAAGGGTGGATCTATGGCATTTTTAAAGGTAATTATTCTTATTTAAAGGCTCGCAACTTCATAATGTAGGTCCTGCACCCGATACTAAGCTTGAGGTATTTATATTCGATGAGCTGTGTCTGCAGTACTCTCATTAGGGATGGGCAAGGGGCCATGGGTGATGAAGCACCCTTGGGCTGTGCTAGAGAGGTGGGGCTATGCAGTTAGAAACCAGGCAAGTACATCTGACCACTGGCCCCCAAAATGTAGGTGACAAAAAGAGGGAGCAGTTGCAAGCTCTGCTACTGTGAAACTTCTGGAGTCCTAAATGGAAGAATAGTCTTCTAAGAGAATTTGAGGAAGTTTTACCTCTTGTGCTGTTTATGCAAACCTCAGCAAAAGAGGAGGACATGCGGTTGCAGATCATCACTGCTTTGGGATATAGCTGTGTCAAGGAATGAGGGTGCTGGTGAACCATTTTCTATTAATTGCTCTCTTTTTACTGGCTACAAAGAAAGTTTTGACACATTCATAAAAGGCAAGTTCACCAGTGGCTCATTAAAGTTATGACTGAGGTGTAACCTCTGGTTCAACAATTCCCTAAAGCAGAGAGAGTGGAAGGATAGGCTGAGAAATGCTTATCTGTGACATATGTGGTTTTTCTACTATTTCTCTAAGCATAGATCCTGGGCTAGGGAGGCTGCTGGGAAAATGGCTTCCCATTGGTTTTAAAATATAAAATCCTCCGAGTGTTGTTTATATCACTAAATGTAGTAAGAGAATTGCTGGCTGTCTCTGTACTGTAGCGTCCTCTGTTTACAAACAGCTGTGTTACTGCCCTAACTGGGGATTTAGTATAAATTGATCAAAAAAACTCCACCTCAGTCCAAAATTAGCCTTGTAAAATTCCCATACGATTGCCTGACAGAAAACTGGCCAAGTACCTCAGCGATGTTCCCCAGCCTGTGATTTGGAGAGACGACTAAATGAAAATGTGCCCTGGCTTGTTAAAGTGTAGAGGACTCTTTCCTCTGCTATGTCAGAGAAGCTGTGGCTCTGTCTCTGAGGCCACGAAGCCAATTTTTAGGCTCTCAAGTAAAATACTTCATTACTTAACTATGCATTGTCTTTGGGGAGCACCTCTTTCCTCTCCCATCTCCCCTCCCTAATATACTTCATCATAAACCTCTGCAAAATGCATAAATAAATAAAATAATCCAGGTTCCTTTTTCTTAAACAAAAATTTAATTAAATGGAAGTTAGATCCCACTGGAATACAGAAAAGCAACTTTAAAGACACTCTAGACATTGGCTTTAAGGATTTCCTTCCCTCTTTTTGCCTAATAGACTCCAATCCTAGGATTGTATTTCTCTGCTTCAATGCTAAAAGACTTCTTAAAAGAAGCAATATTCAAAGGCCTAACCGAGACATTTTATGGGATGTCATACATTTTCAGCTGTTCATAACATAAAAAAATAAAATAAAATACTGCAGGTTACTTTATCAAAGAGAAAGTTGATTTGTAATTCCCAAGGTAGAATTATGAAAATACCTTGAGAGCATTACAGGAACAGACATTTATGAGAAGTAATAAAATTAGCTGACTGCAGTACAAATTTGCTGAATGCTTTTGGAGGAGAAAATATGTTCCTTCCCCCACTGCCCAGAGAAAATCAGATGAAAACTGTCAGTTTGTGAGGCCTTTTCTGTGACAAAGCCCTTCTTTAGCAGCGTAGTGTTTCTGCAATGTTACACTGGGAAAATGATGTAGACCTGATCTTCCTTCTGCTGAAACAATACAAAAAGAGCTAATGGTATCAACAGCAGCAGTACTGAGTATTAACAGAGCTTCATGTATGGGGATGGGGCTGTTTTCTGGTTATCTTCCATCACCAGGCTGTTGTTTCAGGGGTTGAGTTGACTTGAGGATGAAGTGGGGGGAGGATGGGAAGACTTAACAGGGGGTCCAAAACCATCTTTTAGTGGGTACCAAATGCCTTCAGGTCCATAGAAAATTCAGCTTACAGCACTACCCTGTTCAGAGAGCAACAGCAGAGGTTGTCCTGTCTTCTTTTTGAACATAGATGAACATATGTGATTCCATCCCTGACCCAACCCACAAAGAGACCCATAAGAGTCAATGGGAGTCCCCTGTGGAGATGCATCCCATGCAAGTCAAGAATGTGGTCCCAGGGCTGGCAGATGCCACAAAAAATGCCGGAACCAGGTGGGGCACTGTCACTTGCTCTTGCCCTGCACGTAACTGGTAATGTGGAGTCCATTAAAATGTCTTTGTGGCTTCTGCTGTTGTTTTAAGGGCATTGAGGGATCTCTCTGTGCTTCCCTCTGATAAGTTCTTCCAACAGTTTTTACTTGCAACTGGCAAAATAATTAACTAGAGTGCTTTCTCTCTCTATTGAATTTGTCTCATGTAGTTTCTGACTGACCAGATTGTGCCTTTTTCTGCTAAACTGATGAATCTTTCCACACACACCAGTTTTCCTAGCAAATATGTGTATAACTGCAGTCAGTGCATCTCCGTCTTATGCTCAACTGACCCAGCTACTTAAATCTCCTACTGCGAGACCTGTTTCCTGGTCCTTGAATTATTCTGTTGATCTTCTTTGTATTCGTTGTTTCTTAAGAAAACAAGGCTCATGCAGGTATTTTGAAAGTGGGTTTATGTGTCTGCCTGCTTCCCTCCTTCCCCCTCCTTGTTAACCCTTGACTAATTTCACAAAGGCAGGAAGAATCTTAAAGATGTTCAGGCTGCACATGTTACCTGGAAAAGTGGGAAATCCTGTTAGTGCTCTAATGAGGGAAAAACTGGAGCGTTTGTGCTCAGCCACTATTGGACATCCGAAAATCCACAGTGGAGTGGCCTGCCAAAATTAGTTTTCTTGAGTTACGCTGCTCCTGATGGTGCTTCTTTTGAAGGCTGGTGGCTGGAGCTGTGTGTGATGGTCATGGTTTAGTCTTGCTGTACTTGGATACCAGACAAGGTATGTTGTACATCCAGCCCAGGAGAGCAGTGTGCTGAGAATTGGGGTCTGTGGTCACCGATGAGCATCCAAGCTCATTGTCCAGGAGCTCTAGTCGGTATCCTGTGTCTGCAGAAGTCCCTCTGGGTGTTGGTTGTGTTCCTGTCTGCCTTGTTTCAGGAGGCAAATCTGTTCAGACAACTCCGTCTTCATAAATCGCAACACTTGACAGTCTGTCTCGTGTGTGTAGATTTTGTTGGCAGCATTTTGAGAACTTCCAAATCATGGATGAAATTGTTGACTAGTGTTGGGCTCGTTACCAATCCCATTTTTTTTTTTTGCTAGAAAAAGCTCCCATCTCAGATGACTCTCCATTTTTACAGCTGCTTTTTGAAATCTTCCAGTATAGTTAGTTTTCAAACTATTTGAAGTGTATTCTATTAATATTATGAAGTTCTAGTTCTGTACGCAGAAACTTAATCTCCCTTGGCTTACTACTGTAAATTGATGCAGTTTTACCAACTAATGCTGAATAATCTGAGAAAGGAAGGGAATTGTTTTTCTTTGATACGACTATTTTCTCTGATGTCCTATTGATCACTACAAATGATCTTCTTTCCTACGGATCTTCTCTGCTCGGTGAGTACTCTATACCATATTCTTGTTCGTCTTTGAGGATTTATTCCAAACTAGTTCATTCAACCAAGGTCAAGTAAATTGATGTAAAAACTGACTTAAATTTGAATTTTTTTTCTTTGCTTCCTCTGTGTGCTGAGCACAGTTTGCTTGCTTGCTTGCCTCTGAGCCTTGTAATGCTGTAGGTGGCACTGGAAAAAAAACAGGATTTGCAATATCAAGTACTTTAGCAGCACAAGAAAACTGAAACTTAAATGTATTTCCTTTTTTTTGATACAGATTTAATCTTTATTTCTGAGTCTGTGCCGAACTTACTGCACAATCTCTCACTTGTTCAATTAAATTGTGAGTGTTTAGCAAAATTACTTAAGTGAAAGAGAGCATATGCCTTCAGGATATGCGCGTGTTCCCTGGGCTAAATAGGATTTCCTTTTTGTCTTCCATTGATTAATCATTTTGGTTTCCCTCTCTCTAAATCTAATTAATGAAACAACTTTCTTTAATCCCATGTGAAATTTCCTGTACGTCACATCAATAGGGTTATTCATAAATCTTGTGTTCCCCTGTAGCGAATAAGAAACAACAGTCCAGATATCGTCCATCATCTCCACTACAGGCTGGAGCTCTAGCTAGAGCAATGGAGGGAGGGAAAATTACCGCATTTCAGCATCTCCAAGCAGAGTTGTTTAGAGATGAGATTGAGGTCAGAAATGCAGAAAGACAAACTTCAGTCTTTACCTGAAACATCTGTGGAAGTAAATGAGAGAACAGTCTGCCGTTGGTAACGAACAATACGACCAACATGGCTTATACTTTCAGGCACTGACTTTTTCTAATTTCTTTTGTTAAGCTGGAGAATTTTCATCATCGGATGTATCCTAGCCTAGCACTGTATTCCTCTTGCCATTTTTCCTCAACGCACTGCTTACTGAATGGACACTGTTATGTTTTATTTTCTTGGTGCGGAAGCAGCTTCCCCATGTCACCCTTTCTCAAAATAACCTTTTCAGCTTCATGGAAAAGATGTATTCCATGTCTGCAACCCTGCAGCACATATGACCAAAGAGTGAGCACAGGCCCATGTTTGTGAAGGGTTTAAACGCTCAATCCATGAGTGTCCTTGGACCAATACCAAACTGAGGACCTAGAAGACAACTCGCTTGAAAGTTCTTCTCAAGCAGAAAGGACAGATGGGGAGTATGTTTGCTACAAAAGGGAGGATGCTGAAGACAGAAGAACCTTTTTAGCTCAAAGGCAGTGTTAACAGAAGACACAAGGGATGTAGATTGGCAGGGAATTAAGGCAGACCAGATGCTCTTTCAGCATTTGGTGGCTCAGGGGTAAAACCAGATGCCTTGGGGAGAAGCTCTGGGCAAAACCAGGTGGATGTCAGCTTAATTATGAAAAATATTGTATAAAGCCATATCTTTCACGGAAAAAAAAATATATTTCCTACATCTAGAGGGCCTCTTTCACTTGAAATACTGCCCACTTTTAAAAGGTTTTCCTGCTCAGATGGGAAAATCTGTATAGCATTCTCTGATCTTCTGCTTAAGCTTTTCCACCTCTTCCTCAGTCTCTTCCACCTTCCTTTGGTGCCTACATGTCTCAGAAATAACAGAAGAGGAGCTGGTTGTCTCTTTCATTAGTGAAATTTTAGCAAAGGAAAATATCTGAAAAATAGATGTTAAAATTCAGAGGCAGAGTCTTCACATCACTTGGTGTTTTCTGTAAACTCTGTGTATATGCATACATGTACGTAAAATATATGTGGGCATGTGTATGTATATACCCATATATAATTTTTTGTTTTAATGATATATACATGCAAAACCAGTTGCAGAATATGCATTTTCTGCGTTTTCCCATGTTCATGTATTTTGACCTTGTCAATTCTCTCACCCTCCCCCCCCAAAAAAAAAAACCTCCACAAGAAAAAAGTTGTGTTTTGCTTATTTCTCCTTTACAAGTTTGCTCATTTTCAAAAGCATTTGAAAAGCAGTAACAAAGCCTTTCTACAGAACAGCAAAATGTAATCCTAAAATTTTCAGGGAAGGCTTTTCAAGTTCCTAATGTAATAGTGTGCTTGTCCAATTTTTAATGTGTTGCACTTTTTTGTTATTCCATAACTTCTTTAATTTATTCCTATCAGTTGCAGATTAAGGTACTCATTATTTTTTTTTCCTGATGCACAATGTCTGTAGTTAACTTACATTTTTATTTTACTCTGGAGAGAATTCCTGAAAGTAAAGATATTAAATCCCAGTGCTACTCACGCAATGTAATTATGCTAAAAGTAGAACTAGTTATCTTGCCTAAAAATTTTGGTTTGGTGCAATGAAATCTGCATAGTAACTTGGGTCAAGAGTGGCAAAGAAATAGTGGAAATATAGAAAACACTGGAGAAGGGATATAACTCAAAAAAAAAAAACACCAACAACACGGAGTTTTGTTCTGATGTATTCAAAATTCAACACCTCGATTTTTATTATTTTTCAAAAGAAAAAATTTCAATCTATTACAAGAAGAGGGTAGAAACCCAAAAACTAAATATTTCATTTGGGAGCACACATAACATTGGCTGATCCAAAATAATTTTGCAAATATATTTTAAAAGGTTTTGGACAAACAAACCCAGTATTTTTTCTTTTTTATTGATTTACTGAAATACTTTGTGAATTGGAAAAAGAAGAATCAGTTTCTGTGCACATCTGTCTAGATACTCAATGCAGAGTGTATTTCCTTATAAAAGAAGCAATTGGGGATATGGCAAATGATTTTTCCTTTTTATGTCTTTTTTTTTATTTGTATTGCTTGACATGAAGGCGAAACCAGCTCACGGCTCCATTGCACTCGGTGCCACACCATGCAGAGTAAGTTGTGGGTCCTGTGCTAATGCCAGAGCGTGTCAGATTTTACAATGCATTTCAGTAAACTAATTGTGGCTTATTCTGTGGTCACAAGGAAAAGCACTTAAGATATACATATAATCATACATATTTCTTGACCTAGAGGCTACAGGAATGAGGCCTTAATGCTGTTTACCACCTTGGGGGACATTAAAATGATGGGACTGGAAGGGCTGTTTAGGTTATAGCAATCTAATTACTCCCAGAGGAGAAAGTACCCCAGCATTCAAAACCAGCTGGTAGGGCAAATCTCATGTGGATCCAAATTACATTTTTTCAGTTAAAGAATAAGCATCTTTCATTAGCTGAGCGACTAAACTGTGGTAGTTTTAAATGCATTTCATACCCACCAAAAACAGGCAGTTTCATATTGGGTGAGTGTGTTCAGATGCTTCAGTATTTCAAGAAGAAAACTCCTTGATTTTCATTTATGTATTTTTTCCTCCTTTTCTGTAGCTGCCAGCAGCACTGCAGGTACAGAATCACTCTTGTCTCAAACAAAGCAGAAGGGCTTTGTGTTGCACAGTGATGCAAATTTTAAATTACAGATCATGTTACATGGTGCATCTTAAAATACGTGTTCCCTGTTCTTCTCCCCAAGCACTTCTGTTTGTGTCTTCTCAGCTTTGACTGTGGTGGTGAGGTGGAAAGTCTGAATGGAAGGTAGGAGTTTGCCATAGCTGTCTGGTGTTGGATCAGACAGGAGACACTTAAGACCCTGGACACCATGCTTTAATGAAAATAATGAGGTATTGTAGCTCTCTGAGGGTAACTAAAAGAAAGGAGAAATAATGATTTATCTCCACTAATGTTAAAATATTTCTGATTCATTTTGAAACCTTACAAAACTTCATTTATTTATCTAAGTAACTAAGCCTAGATTTAGCTTTGTTTTTGAATGCTTCCCAGGCTTTCCTTGGAACAACCACTGCATTTTATTGTGTGTTTGTACATGTGCATAGATATAGATACAGATTAAACATCACCAATACCTAGTTCCCCAGGTCATGGCCTGCTTAACAAAATGACTGTTCAGTCTGGGAGTGCTTTCTTTAGGATAGGGTTTCTGCCTGTTTTCAAGGTAAGACAGAACAGTCAAATATTTATGAATGTTACAACATTCCAGATTTCCTTTCCAAGGCTACTTGAGGCCACTTGAAGTAAATCTGTCGTGGTGATGGAGACAAGCTTCATTTGCACGTGTCCTTTCATCTCTCTCCAAACAAATGGTTCATTCACACTTCCTAGGTCAGTGGTAGCAACCATGCTTGGTTTCTCTGTGGAATGAGCAGGACCGATTGTGGTCAGTTACATGATGCTGGTCTGTTATTGGGGAAAGAATTTGCACAATCCAGGCACATGTTCTCTTCACTCTTCATGTATTTGATAAACTCAAATGATGTGATTGAGACCCTATGTTTACCCTGGAATGAGGCAAAGTGGGCAGCTATCTTCCTTGCACAACTGTTCTTCTGCAAATGTTTTCTGCATTAGAAATTCTCCAGGGGCTTTTCCCTAAGGCAGTCACAAGCTACTGCAAGGACTAATGAATGCTGGTTGCTCTATATAAGGCCAGAATTGGACCTGTAACTTTGAGGTGAAGGATGGTCTTTTTAGTATCTTTCCAGTCCTCCCACCTCTGCGCCTTTTGTGCTTCCATCAGCGCTTTCTCTATTCCTTAATGAAGTGACAACTCCGTCTATTTCATAGCCATTTTTCTCTTGACCTCCCACAGTGGCTGTCGAGTTCAGTTTGACTTTGCTGCAGATGGGGCTCTGTGCCTAGAAATCTCTCTCTAGCCCTAAAAATTAAGTCCCTCTGCTGCTGCTAAGGAAGCTTGGCTGGATGGTGGGGAAACTCTACCGTAACAGGACTGGAAGGAACCCTTCCTCCCAGGTGCAGGGAGAGAGCAGGCTGGTCTGTACCTCCTGTTGCAGACTGGGCCCCATTACCCACATCTCTCGCTCCCAGGAGGATGCTCGTCCCTCTCCGACCAGCCTCGCACCGCTGTCCTCCTGATGGTGCGATGCAAGGATCCGTGTGCTAACCTAGAACAAGTTGTCTCTGATCTCAGCCAGTCCCATGTCAGGTGTTTGTTTTCTGGACAGTTGTTCGTTGCCGTTTCTGGCCAATCCTGTCCAGCCATCCACCCCTGGAGATATGTAATAGGCCTAAGTAGAGGCAGATGTGTGTTTGCTAAATGCAATGCCAGAATTTCTGTGGGTTTGGGGCTTTGATTTAATCCTTCCTGGTAAGTAGCTGTCAGTGTCCCATGCAGTTATGCTTAGTGGTTCCTTGTTAGCTTTTCTCAGTAGGGGCTGCTCCCTCCTCGGGGAGGGCAGGAGGCAGCTTGGGCGGCTGTAGGTTTTCATCTCCAGTACTCATCTGGAAGGCACCTGCTGCGTTGGACTAGGGGAACAGAGCCAGGTCATGAACAGATGGAAAGTTACGATGTGACTTGCAAGCAACCTGTGCTCTCCGGTGAAATCCCAGGTGTAAAGAGGTTGCAGTTGAAGCCATGAGGAAAACCCTCATGGATGTCAGTCGTGCGAGCTCCACATCTGACGCTTTCCTCTGGGAGAAGGTGACTAATGGTGTGTCCCATTAGCTTTAAGGAGAAGAGAGCAGATAAATGGAGGGGAGGGGACTGCAAAGTCACCTCTTGGCCTGACTTCTATGGGATCATGTGGATGAAAGCAGTTGAGTCACCTCTCCCTGGATGTGTCTGATGGATGTTACAGCCAGGTCTTGGCACTAAAGAGTGACTTGGGTCCTGCTGCCCAGCCTGCATCCCCAGCTGAGGCACAAAGTGATG
This sequence comes from Caloenas nicobarica, assembly GCF_036013445.1. NCBI lineage: Eukaryota > Metazoa > Chordata > Aves > Columbiformes > Columbidae > Caloenas > Caloenas nicobarica. Next base: position 101,125,313 of record NC_088284.1, on the reverse strand, counting down.
TCTTAGCCAAACGTTCGCTCGAGCGCACCGTAGCTGCTTAGCATCTCCTGTGTGAAAGAACTTCTTTCCCTTCAGGGTATTCCCTTGATTTTTAAAAAGTCAAGCAAATATTTAAGAGTGGATTAGAGTCTAGCTCAGCATATCCATCATTCACCATCAATTATCCAGGTCATTAATATGATTACGCTGAGCTCGGGACTTCTCTCTATCTGAATGTACCAAGAGCTAGGAGGGACTAAAGGTGGAAATTTATGGCAAGAACCTTTCCCTCCCCCCTCTTATTTAATGGCACACAGGCTTTGACCTGAAGTGTAATTTTCTGCAACATTTAAGGCAGATAAAGTGTCTTTAGCAGCCAAAGGAAAGCTCAAAGGTAACATTATCTAACTAGCAAACAGATGGAGGATTTAACATTCTTGGTAGCTGAAATTTTGGACTCTGGCCAAGCCACGTTAATGGGTTTTTTAGCAGGCGTTCTTTTCCTATGAAAGTGCAGGATACAGATATAAAAAAGAAGGAAAAAAAAAAAGGAAACATCTAGCAATACAGGCAGGAACAAAGAAATGTACCAACTTGATCACAAGCACTGTGGGGAAATAATAAAAGCTTGTGTTTCAAAACTTGGGGCATGGTGTGTAAGATTCAATTGAAGAAACTTGATAGTTCACCTCGGAAGCGCCAAATCTTTGACTTAATGGAGGAAACAAGCCTGTAGAATAGTAAGAGAGATGGTTGTTTAGTGTTAACTTTGCCTTCTCATGAAAACAGCAGAGAAAGGAGATGTCTTTTGAAGAGTTCTTACTCCCATTGAGTTGCAGGAAACAAAGCAAAGTCTGAACTCCCTGATCCGCAGACATCTCCAGCTCCTTGTATGTGTGCAGCAAGTCCTGGTGTTCCCTTATGGTCCCTGGTATTTTGCTGTGTGTCAGAGGGCTTTCCTGATTACTACAGCCATAAGCTTTCTTGCTCCATAATGTATTCTCTCTGAGTTTTAAACATGACAGATTGGGCCCTGAAAAAGCTATGTAATGGAGGCCACAGGGCTCAGGAGGCAACGAATGTGTTTTCTAGGAATTATTGGTGAAAACTCTGTGGTGTACAGAAGGCAACTGAAGGTGTGTGAGCCCTGGGAAACCCTGATAATTTGCCATAATTTGGATCCACCAAATCCTGTCAGTTACTGTCAGAGCATCTTCAAAACATTATGAAACTTGTGAATTTTTCATAAAATGTATGTATTTCATGATAATATCTTTTATCTCGACACTTATTGGGTGAGTTTTGTTATTATGCTCAATAAATGTTTCAGTGTCTCTAGCAGGGAGCTGGGAAGTATCACGGAGCTGAACCGAATACTAATCAATAGGAGTAAAGATGCTAATTCAGAGGATTTGGTTGAACTGCCAGGCACCTCTGCAGAGATCTGGAACCACTCACTTCACAAAGAAAAGAGGCTGCTGCAAGGTTGGGAGGCATTTGCTTTGACTAGCCTCGCTCTTTTCCAAGCAGAGGTTTGGGAGCAAATGGATGACATTAACACTATGCTGATTACTAAACACTGAATAAATCATACAGAGGTCTAATTCCACCAGATCTCATTACCGCCGGATTGAACTTTTCACTAACTTGCTTGTCTCAAGTGATCTGAGTCAGCACGTGGGCTCTGAGCATCCCAGGATTTGGGATGCTGGAATGCTGGAAACGGATCTGGTTCCAAACACTGGCGCTCAAGAGCATTCTTACAAGTCGTTTTCCAGCAGGCAAAACCGAAAATATTACAAAGAGAGAGTCAGAGGCCAGCAGAAACTCCAGCTGAGAGCTCGGAGCTGCTCCAGTGCCAGAGCATCCATCTTTCAGAAGTTTAATGAGATGAGTTTCCATCAGGCGCTTTCACAACCGGGCCACCAGCAGCAGTCTTGGACGTGGTGTCTCGCTCCCCATGGTGTCTGGACAGCAGGAGCTGTGGTTGAGACCTCAGTGAGAAAGCAGGATGGTGAAAATTTGTGAGCACTAATTAAACAAGACAAGATTTTGCCTGGCAGGGATTCATGCCAGATATACTACATCCTGGGAAGCCATTTCAGGCTTTGCCATAAAGTACTTGTGGAGAGAGAGCAGGATGTCTTGCCAGACTTCACTTCAACTACAGCACTACAGCTTTTCCTTTGCTTTTTTGGAATTGGTATGGTCATAAATTATCTGCTTAGCACAAGGTTAAACATGGGACAGCAAGAGCTGTGAAGTCTCATAGATGAAGGGCCACAGCATAAGTGGGGAAATGGTCATACACAACATTATCAGGCTGTGCTTCAGCTGAGTGGGCAAAGCATGCTCCAAGAGCTCAAGACATGACTGTCAGTCTCAGGAGATCTATATTGATATTCCTTCTCTGCTACTCGCCACCTGTTGGTCTCAAGACAAATTGTTAACTTCTTTATGCTTTGGAGTCCCATTGGTAAATAAGGATGGTACAATAAGGAAGGCCAGCTTGGATGGGGCTTTGAGCAACCTGGTCTAGTGGAAGGTGTCCTTGCCCATGGCAGGGGGCTTGGAACTAGGTGATCTTTAAGGTCCCTTCCAACCCAAACCATTCTATGATCATTTCCTCCTCTGCTGTGTTTTTTTTTTTAAAAAAAAAAAAGGCAAAAAGCTAAAGCCAGGGTGGGGAATGCTATGCTAATGTTTGGAGACTGTATGAAGAAGGGTGGCAGGTAGCTAAGTAGTAATGCTGTCCTAACGCTGTCCTCCCATGGAGACTTCCCCACCAGCAAGTCCTAGCTGCAAGGTCTTGGGAAATGACCCCAGCGATGAGTGGCCAGTGAAATGACAACTCGTTTCTTCATGCAGACCCAGCCTTGCTTCCTGAGTGAAGAAGTGTTTGAACGAGCATTGTCAATCAAGCACGGGTGAAAGAACAAGCCATTAGCAGGAGTCGGTCTCTGCCCAGACACCCCAGCACACCTGCTGTTTCAGCTCTCTGTTTCCACAGAGGAAAAACAACTCCGCAATGGCTTTATGGTGAAGTCTAAAAACAGTAGCAGGATGTGGGGAGCAGATGATGTTCCCTCAGAGCTCCTGGGGTACAGACCAGGCGTGCTCCAGACCTGGCCTCTGGGTTTGCACCTGCAGTCTGGAAGTGGGAATTGATTGTGTTTGCAATTTAAGTCCACTTTTAATGCCTCTCTGTATATGTGACTTTAGGAGGATTCACATAAGCAATTTCTTGGCTCAAAGCTGAAGGTACAGAAAGATCTAACTGATCCTGAGGGCTTTTTCCATTGTGGTAGACAGTGACTGCTCTTTCCAGAGAAATGATACTAATGCTATTAGAGACTTTTAGGGTTACGTATTGCTTAGGTAAGATTGGGGGAGTTAGATATATATTGTGGTTGTGCTTGTATAATCTTGATATTCTTTCTGTGCAGAACTGTATTTATTGTGTTCTTCAACTGCCTCCAGCCTTTGGAGATCACTGTGCATCCTACCTTTCTCTGCTAGAGTTGACTTAGTTACTGTATTTTTTAATTCACCTGTTTCTACATCACATATAATGCAACTTAATTAAAGCCAGAGCCAAGGAAAGCCTCTTCCAGAGAAAGAAAGTTGAATACTTCTGAGTGCTTGCATATTTCTGAACTGTATTTCAGAGGGAGCAGTGAGCAGGTGTCAGGAGAAGAGATGAGTTCTAAGGATAAAAAAATAAAGAGGATTGGTCTGGAGGAGTAGTAGAATGCAGATGTGTTCACTGATTTACTGGAAATTAAAAGCAGATATAACCATTTGGGGAGAAAGTTCTGCAACACCAGGTCTGCCTCTGTGCATAGACACTTAAGGTATTGTTTCTCAGTTTGAAAAGAGAGGTTTTTTGTATTTTTTATATATATTTTTATATTGTATGTTCTCATCCAGCTGAGATTTTAGTCTCTTGTGGGTAGACATCAGTCGTAAACAGATTGGAAAACGTAGATATTTTTCTTGGAAGGAAGTGTAGGTGGCTTTTTTGTTGTGTGTGTTTTTTTTCAATGCACCGCTGATTTCAAAGCTGTGTGGTTTGGGTGATAGCCCAGAATTCTTGGTTTTCTCTTCTCCTTGTTCATCTTATAAAGCATGAATATCATATTTCTTCTACAGGAAAATACATACATACTTGTGTATCTGTGTATAATACATCTGCATTTGTGTGGATGTGGAATTGTTAATATTATGAGTTTTCAGGATCAAGGTCCTGGATGCTGAATACAGCAAAACAGCACTGGGGAAAAGGAGCTTAATGCTGGAAAGGAAACTGATCCCAGTTGTGGCAATCCCATCCCCACATCTTACCTCTGCTGTCCTAGTGCTGCAAGCTGGCAAGTGGTTTTTAATGTAGGTTTTTTTTAACAGCTGTTGCTTGGCATGGGCCAGGGATGGAGGAAAGCCACAGCAGAGACAACCAGGTACTGGGGGAGTTGTGGGCAGCTCAGGAGAAATTCTCTCCCTTGTGCAGCAACACCGACCATTCCTCATGTGCTGTTGGGGGACGGTGAGGTCCCCTCTTTTGCGGTGACTCAGGAGCTTTGGGTAGGGGTTGCAGTGACTCGTGGTTCAGTAGCACGCTTTGCAAAGAGGCTCCTTTTCTCAGGTGTCCTGGCCAAATTCCTTCTCAGGAAATTGGATGAGATGCTTTTCCCCTTCAATTCCAGATGCAGAGAGTATTCCTTGCTACTTGCTGTCATAGTCTGCCAGCTTGTCAAGGTTAAGGTATGCCATCTTTTCTGTGGTCAGCTCAAGGATTCCCTGAATACATCAGCTATAATAGTAATGTTTAGAGACTATAACAGAAAGGAAACTTAGTTTGCTACTGCATAGTACCATACTCACTCAAAGTGTGTTGCATTTATTACTTACCAAAAGATAGTCTCAGTTCTGTCTTCATTTGCAAAAGAAGCATGCTGCAGAGGGTATCTTGCAGTTCCCCATAAAGAATGGAAAAAAACTGCGGGATCTGATCTTTCCCATAAGCATAGAATTTACAGGAAAGCTCTAGCTTCGAGAAAGAAGCTGTAAACACAACTCATTGAATCTCAGCTGAAAACTGAGCTGAAAGAACTATCTTTCCTTTTTTGACTTTGTTCTGCGCTCGGAGAGGGCTGGAGTTGGGCATCATCCAAATGGCAGTCAAGCGATCAGAAAGTGGGATCGGTGAGTGATGGGGCAGAGGGTGCCCGAGCACGGGTGTAGCGTAACGTACAAGTGCAACGCAAACACTCTCACCGAGCTCTTGCACTCGGAGGTAGACTTCAGATAACGTGTTGACAACATCAGTCAAAGAAAAATAACATTCTACCCAGTCCAGTGCGTTTGACGCTGTGTAGAAAATTGCTGAGGGGTTGTGAAAGACGCTCTCTGTTGAAATAAGACGGTGTATATAACCTCTGCTTTCTGCGTGCAGTCGCAGTGGTGCAGGATGGAAGGCATGGATGGTAATACCGAAAGAAAATCCCAGCAGCTCCGAGCACAGCAGTAATGATACTGAAATCCAGTAGCTTAATATGGTTCACTGCTATGGGGATTTTACTTTGAAGGCTATAGTTGAAATCCTCTTCTTCCTCATGAGCAAGTTGCATTGCCTGTTGGTTCAGGCTGTTGTATACGGCAGAAGCTCTGGTTCAGCAATTTAATTGAGTGAATTTATGCTGCTTAACAAAACATGAGTATGTTGTAAGATGCCTGCAAATCTGCAAAAACGGTTATTTGTTGGTTGCAAAGTGACTGCATTACTGACCAGTGATGGGGTTTTCTGGAATAGGAATGCTCCATGTCTCAGTTACTTTAGTACAGCACCAGGAGATACAGTTGAGCTGTGGCTTTGAAAAATAACCACTGTGTGTGTGTGTATATATATATTTTTTTTAATTGTGTGGCTGCACATTAAACAGACTTCTGCAAGCAACTGTGCTTATTTCAGTGGGACAGCTTTCTAATTATCTCATGCTTGTTAAGCAAGGGTCACAGCATTGGACTCTAATTTCTGTCCTCAAACTGCTTTGAGATCTTTGGGGGCTGCACATGAAATTATATTGCTATGTATAATTTACAGGCTGTTGTCAGTTGAAAGCTCTTCTGCTTTTCATGCATCCAGCACTGGCCAGGCCAGCTGGCAGTTGACTCAGGATAATGATACCATGGTAGGAAGGATCATCAGATGTTGTCAAATCTATTAAATGACACATCTGCCTGTTGTATGCCAGGATCAACACTGCGCTGCTAGTACCATTCTCTTGGACAGAGAAGGAAACATCTTCCAGTGTAGGTTCCATGATGTGGGTCACAGCTCTTCAGAGAGACACAAGCAATGGCTTCAGTCAACATCAGGCTGTTTCCACTCTGCTTTGTCTTCTCCAGGTTAGTGTCACTAAAAACAGCAGTAATATGTGCTAGATGCACAAAAAAAATGGTCAAGTCTGTTGCAAACCTGAAATGTCAAATTAGTCTAAAGGGTGTTGCCCTCAAAGCATTTTGATGGGTTCTGTTTGGCTGTTGGTGCTGAGAGCAGAGCAAGTGTGAGACACTGAGAGCTGGTTTTCATAGAGAAAAATAACTGTTTTCCACTGTTATGATGATAATATGAGTTCCCAGTACTGGTGGTTAGAATAATATTGCCGGCAGAGTGAAACAGAGACAAGAGGGATCGTGTTTCATGGGCCATAAACTGGGGCACACTAAAATAATCCTCTCAGATATGGTCAACTGAATATGAATCTGTGTAATCTTGAACACACTCTGCATGAACTCGGAATTAATCATCAGAAAAAATGAACGTATGAACACAGAGTGAGATGTCAGGAAAAATATTTTGTTCTCATGGTAAAACATTCAAGATCAACTCGTGGTGTTGTCCGACAAAGAGCATCATAAAAACTAACCCAAAAGATATCATTATGAATTATTTGCTGGGAGCTTGACTATCCCTTGCTCAGTATATTATGATGCCATGTGGGATTTATTTTCCAAAGAGATGAGGAAGTGCAAAGTCCATCATTAAATAAAACTCAGCTGGAAAACAGTGGTGGTTTTTCCCTGATAGCAGCCTTGGGCTGTCTAAGACTGATATTTAGTAATCCTTTGAATTAACATATCAATTTGAAAAGTGAGCTTTGTTTCTAGTACCAACAGGTCTGCGGGTCTGATGTCTACCAGCATTGGGAAAAAAGAGGTATCTGCTGCTCTGGTGGAGTTTCTTGTCCTAGATGTGGGGTCGATGATGAGCATTGTGGTGATAGTGGGAAAGGCAGTATCCTGAAGTTCATTCCAAAGTTTAGTCATCAGTAATTTTATCAATATACGGTCATGTAATGGGACAGACGTGTCATCCTGTGAGCAAAGTGGATTGTGCTTCTTTTAAAGGTGGGGCAGCAGGGGCACAGACCAGTTACTTTGCAAAGAAACCCAAGTGAGTGTTTCTTGAGAGAAGCAGTCTCCATATCTCAACCACAAATAAAATATTTTCTAATAGTCTTGATTCTTTTTTTTTTTTTCCTTAATAAGATGAACTTTGGACCATTACTGTAGGATTCCTCAACCCTTGGTTCATTGTGACTCTGAGTGCCTGCAACCACTGCACAGATCTCTTGACTTGTCATCCTCTTTCTGGAGCCCCATGATGTACCTCCAAAAGGAATGAGACAGAGGGGAAAGTGAGACTTCTTAGTGTGCCTCAGGAATCCACAACAGATCTCGAATCTCTAGGAATATTTTTCTTGTTTCACTCTATTGGGTATTGGCTCTAACATAGTAAAAAACATTTTTAGAACAAGTCACTTTTTCATATTCTTGGCCTCTCTATTCTTGTCACTGACCCAAAGCTTTTCCCCGCCCCCCCCCCCCCCTCTTTTTTTCCCCTCTTTTGATGATCTTGAGCTAATTGGCCTCAATGAAAAGTGTTTTGTTTCCTGCAGAAACTTGGCTGTGACAAAAAGTATGGAGGTTGGGAGAAATCTTGGACAGGCCAGTGCCAAAGGGCTTATAATATATAATAGCCCAGAATAGTCAGCCGATGTATAGTGTGAGAGCTTTATAGGTGGAGTTGAATGGGATGAAAAATACTGTAGAGTCTGGACACAAAAATACCAATAGGGCCGGCAGTGAATTTCTTTAGTCAAGGATGATCTCAGTTTTATCCAGTGAAGGGAGCAGATAATTATTGAAGAAGATAATTATTGGCTGAATTCCTGCCAGAATCATAGAATTATCTCAGTGCTTTTACTTAATAACATGGGCCTCTGTTTAGGCAAGAGGATCTTTTCCCCCATTCATGTTGTTCTCACCTCTAAATCCATGTGCTCAGTGCTCTGGAGCTCCGTCATCCTCAAATCAGCTGCAAGTGGAGACCAGAGATTGCCCAGGAGATGCCTTCTAGGCATTCTTCTGTTGATTTCAGCAGGTTTCTGATCAGATTGGATGCAAAGGGAAACTATTAAGTGTTGTAACCAAGAATAAAGAGCTGGGCTGGACAGGTACGTAGCCCCAGAAGTGAATTTAAGTGCTTTGAGCTGAAGTTAGAAGGAGGCACAGCGCTCTCGTGTAGTTTTCTGTAGCATAAAGCTCTGATCAACTCTCTTGAATTCAATGGGAGTCTCGTTATTGACTTGAAAAGAAAAAGATGGGACTTCGCAAAGAGACTTTTGGCTGTGCCAAGGACCCATCCAGGCCTACTTCTCATGCCTTAGCATGAACCATTCATCTTTGGGCATGGTCTTAACAGCCAGGGAAGGTCCCACCATTGTGCTTGAGCTTTATGGTGTTGCTGGTAGGTCTTGAGGAAAGGGGGCTGAGGATCGGGAATTCATCGGTGTTAACAGAGACCTGGGCTCGGTCTAGAGCGGTGGAAATGATTTATGTCTTGTTTTGTCGGCTGAATCAGATGGTGGAAGGAAAAGTTATATTGGGTCAATGCCGAACAAAAATGTTTTCGTTTTCTTACCAAAACAAAAGCCTGGGAGAAAATTCAGGCTGTGCAAAGTGTTTAATTGTTTAATGTCCATGTTTCTGTTCTTTTTGAAATGAAATGTACGTATATTACATTTCAGTAAATTATTTCTGAATGCTTTGAAATAAAACCATGAATTTTTTTTCTTTTTATTTTGGAAACAGCAAAAGACATTTTCAGTAGTCTTAAATTCCTCACCAGTATTCCTCAGCAGATGTCATTTGGGAACTGTTTTGGTTAACCCAAAAATGAATTTTTTGACAGATAAATTACACAATCTAAACCATCGCCTCATTCATACAGTTTCCAGGTCCATCCTGAACTCCCTGTCTGAGGACCCACTGACTTGTCTGTAGGACTGGTGCATATACAGAGATGTGCAGCCTGAGCACGTGCAGAGGCACAGCTGTACCTGTGGTATAACGGCCGCCACACAAGGGAAAGGGAAGATCGGACTTAAAGCAGCTTTTCTTTTCTAAAAGTAAAGTCTGAATTGGAGGGAGGTTATTTTTCTTTTTTTTCCAAAATAAAAATTCAGTATTCTATCTTCTCTGTTCCTCTAAGTGATTTATTTGTATTCTGTCTTTTGTAATCTTTGGGCCAGTTGCAATGACAGTTTAAATCAATGTGACTCAGCTAACACTATTTAGCTTCTAACCCATAATGCTTCAAAACACATGAGCCCTGACTTATCTCAAGCAAATTACTGCTTCCCCTGGAGTCGGCTGAGGCTGCTGGTGTTATTAAAGCGAAGCAGGAGTCTCGGTGTTCTGCTGTGTTCAGGTTTAAACAGTAAGGTGATGACACTTCTCTCTTTTGTTATTTCTTGGAGCTCTTCTCCTTCCTTTTGGTATGTGTGGTTTAAAACCAGTCCATCATGTTGCAGACTCTAAACTGCGGGTTGCTTAATTTGTGCGATTCGTAACACAAGAAAAAAAACTGTCATCATTCTTGGTATTACATCCAGCTCTGTTACCCAGAGCATTGACCTTGACCAGCTAATGATAGGTATTTAATATATGTGCATATATATAGTTATAAATATACATTATGTGAGGTCTGAGATTGTAAGGGAATGCTGGCAGTGCCAAGTTTTGTTCAATGGTTCAGGCCTCCGGCTGTGCCAAACTCTGGGTTCCCTTAACATACCATTAAGATAAAACTCAGGCTTTGCTTGAATGTCATCCAGCTTTATTAAGAGAAAGATCAAGCGTAATCTTATTAAGCTTGTCACTCAGAAACCATAAGGGTGCAGCCTTGGTGTGTCTATGTTGGTCCACATGTGCGAACAATTTTGCCTCGTGATACTCAAACAGGGGCTGTTATTCTTTAACGAAGGCTCTTGAATAACAGAGCTACAAATTGCAATGCAAGCTTGGTGATGTGCACACACTCATGTGTTAACAGAACGGGGGCAAAGGCGTATATTGTTTGCTTGGATTTTAACATATTCCTCAAGCATGCTTGAAGCCACGTAACCACAATGTTTTTCAAAATCTGTTGTGTATATTTTGAGGTTTCTAAACTTCCACAACAACTCACTCAAGTTTTGGAAGTGACCGTGCGTCACAGTGGCCAGCTGTGTCACGGAAAACTAACAGGATCACTGAATCTCTCTCTTTTTGGTTTTACTAGAAGTCTACCTGCTGGGCCAATATTGTGAGAGATATTCAGATAATTTGTGCTTATCTTCACTGTTGCTCTTCCCCAGAGTTCACAGCTGGGCAGCAGGAGATAGTGAAAACCACTAGTGTTTATTCCAGTGTAAAAACAGAGTAATGCAGTGGTGATTCAAATCAAATATTTCTGCTTGCTCAAGACATGGATTTATATAGAAAATCTGTGTGTTTATACATTTATGTGGAAAAAAACCTAAATTGAAATTAGTCAGGATGTTTGGCCATGTGGCTGAGAATAGATCTGTGTGGGTGGAATTCACAAAGATAAATAGTAGTGAGTGGAATGCAGATACACATTTGATGGTCTAATTAGGAATAATTTACAATAAAATACTCCACAGGCATAGCATGTACGAATTAGTACTTCAGGAATACAGCTTTCCATGACGTTTGATTAGTTAAATTTAACATGTGTGAGCAAGGCATCCTTTGTGCACGAGGATGTGGAGGCTTGTAACGCCTGTTTGCATGCACAAAGTAGTTTATGAATGGAAGGAGGAGTTGCAGGATGGAGCTCATGGGTGTTGGGTTGTGACACACGGTGTCCAGGAGAGGTGGCCTATGAGCTTGGGAGTGACCACTGTTTGTATCCATACGACACCTTTACAGGTGAGAATCTCTAAATACTGCAGGATTTTTTTCTGTTCTTTTCTCACTAAACAGATGGTCTCTTTGACAAACAACATTTACTGATCCTCCTAGTAGAGTCTTTGCCATTGCTGGCTAGAAACCTCTACCCCTTCCTACCGCAGGACCTTTAGCCAAAGGACTGTCTATCCTGCCCAAAGCATTTATTTCTTCTATTTTGCTATTAAAGGAAGAAAAACTAATAAAGAAATGGCCATCAGGTACTCTAGATCTCTTCCCACACCACATGTATCTGAGGGTCTTGCAACACAGTATTAAGTGTCTTAACAAACGTCCGTGGTGTGTTCCTGCCTGCCAGCCTTGGGGGCAGTGGTTCGTTGTTTTGATCTGCCTTGTTTTGTGGGTTTGCTTCCTGGTGTTAGAGCAGGCACAAATCAAGCAGAAAGCCTTGAGCTTGGAGTGTAAGGTGGGAAGCAAGTCCCAGTTTCCACCTCCTGAAATGCTACAGCAGCACCATCTGCATCTGGTGCCCCCAGCCTGAAAGGGTTTTGTGGACTCCTGGGGCTTATTCCTCCCGCTTTTACAGAGGGAAGGGCATCAGCCTACAGCCTCAAAGCACTCCTTGAAAAAGTCCATCTCCTGCACTGTTGAGACACACCATGGTGGTGCAAAAGTATTCTTAGATGAATTAAAAGGCTCAGGAAAGTCTTTTAGGGCAGATTTCCTCTGTGCGGTTGAGCGGATTTGGAGATGCCTGGCTTAATTCAGAGGCAAGTGATCTACAAAATGCGAAGCTGCTTTTTTTTTTTTTTTTTTTTTTGCTGATGGAGGTATTAGCTCAAACCTCGAATGTCATGCAACTATGATAAACTGCCTGTTCAGCTGCGCCAGATAAAACCACAGCGCAAAACTATGTGTGATTGCTTTTAATCCGTGATCAAGGACAAGCTTGGAAATGTGCTTGCTGCAGTGTGCTCTGCTGTATGGCACAAAAGAACAGGTCTGGTCCAAACTGGAGACCGGGTTGGGTGTGTCGTGCAGACCCAGGGGCTCAGCAGGGACACACCTCGGCAAAACCAAAGGGGAGGTAGCAAGAAGAGGGGATACACATCTGGGTGCGGGTGAGTCAGGGTCCATGAGCTTCATGGAGCCCTCAGATGGTGATGGAGACCTCAGCACCATTGAGTGTACCTTGCCTCCAGTTGTTTGCACTGACGGCCAGCCTCCAAGTGCCACCAGTACTGTGCTGGTTAACTGGGAGGGGGGAAAAAAAAAAGGCATTTCCAGGTTTGGGTGACTTCACCTCACCTTATTCACAGCCTGATTTGTGAACTTTCTGGTGTGTTTTCCTGCAGCAACAGTGACATCCAGTGGCCAGCTGGTTTTTTTGGGGGAAAAGCATGATCCATCGATGGTCTTAACAATGTAAAGCTTTTATTTTTAAAAAATATACTGACTAAGGAGGCTAGGTTTTGGTTTTCTTGAAGAGTTTCCTTTTTTAAAAGTCTGGTTAAATGAATTCCTTTCTCCCATGTCAGCAAGGTGCTTCTGGAGAAGCAGACTAGAAAGCATCAGTACCCTCTGCTCCAGCACAGTTTGTCTTATGTCCGTAGACTTCAGGAGGCCAGCAGTTTGCTAAGGAATCCATGTGTTTTGGTGCTATGGCATCACCACGTTTTCTGCTTCTGAGACATCCACAATCCAAATAAACAACAGAAAGGGGCTCCTGGAAAAGATGAAGAAACCAGTGTTGTCCGTAAAACAGTTGACACTGATGTCAAAACAAGAACTAACAACCAAGGATCTATGTCCTGTCAACTGGGAGCTTTGATTTGTGGTTTTCAAACTCATTTTCACACAAAATGACAGCCTGTCTTGTAGTCTTTTGAAGCAATTTCATGGTTTTGACAGATGTTACCCCCAACTAACTTTCCTGGTATGGTTTAATTTACACTAGAGTAAGATTACAATATGGTTTTTTTAATTCAGTTTAGAGACATGCCTGTGCAAACTGGAGGAACTGGGGAGAGCCTAATGAAATGATCAGTGGGCAGGTTCAAAACAAACATGGAAAAAGTGCTGTTTCATACAGTGCATAATTACATTGCAGCCACAGGATATTATAGAAGCCAAATGCATACACGAGGCCAAAGAGAGATTAGACAAACTTGGTAGTCCACCTCTGAGATTCTGATTCCCAGAGCCTGCAATGATATACCAGGGTTCTTGTCACTATTTATTTCCTACAAAAAGCTACTAACTATTAATACATCCTTGTTACCTGCTAGAAGCCTTTGCCTAAGGCAGGCAAAGATGCTGCTTTTCATAGTAGTGGCTGTATCTGAAGGCTGAGGTCCCACAAGATCTGGTCCTTGCTGGGCCATGCCTCAGAAATGTCTCCACAAGTTCAATGAGATACTCTGCATGGAAAAAGCTGTTTTGTTGACCAAGGAGCTTTCCAAGGCTTGAAGCTGCCTTGACTTCAGACTCTATCAAGTCATTGTAGGTGTTTTTAGTAACACATTACTTTTGCAAAGTACAAGCATGGAGCAGGGAGGTATGGAAACAAGTTTTCTCCTCCCTACCCCAACCCTTGCCTAGCTTTCGCAAGCAGGTCCGTGTGCATTCCAGACGAGTTTGGGATGGCTCAGGGGATTTGCGATGGGATATGAAACACTTTGCTCGGAGGCTACCTGCCTGTCTGCTGCCAGCTGTTGGGACTTCAGTGTGGCGGCTGTCCGGGTGGCCAGGCACTGCCTCACATGGAAAGCGCTGATAACTTTGGTTCAGATGGGAGTGTGTTGTCTACTTCAGCAAGGCTGCAAGCACACTAATGAGGCAGCTTGGGCAAAAAAGAGGCTGCTTTTCCTTACAGAGTTCCTCACTGCTTGAGGTTTTGATGACAATTGGCAAACAGTGTTGGACACAAAGACAGTGTGTTTCATACCAGACCACCTGCACTTAGGTGATCTGATGGTCCTAGCTGGCTGGGCCAGTCTCAAGAGATGTCTCAGCACCCTGAGAAGACTCTCAGAGATGCAGGTTTTCTCTAAATTTTTTCTCAGGCTCATCTCCTTGTCTCCTGCTGCAGTGCTGGGAGTGGGTGGGGTTCCCAAGATTTTGGACTTTGGCCCTGTCCATCGGAGAGCGATACAGGCATGTTCCCTGTCACACAGCTCCGTGGCTGGTACACACCTCCAGTCACACCTTACATCACATCTTTGTGTAGAAAGCATGTTCACAACAACATGGTTCAGTGAAGAGAATGGACCTTAAAAATAAATAAATAAGAAAAAAATCCCATGTAATCACGGCATTCTGCTTTAGCGGAGACTGCCAATAACCATCCTCTATGCAAGCTCTGTCTTCACTCAGAGTAAAACCTGGGGACAAAATAACAGGCAAACCTTTACTTCAGTCCTACGCACATAATTTTTCTCTTACAGATTTCTTGTCCCAATGAGTTGTTCCAGCTTATACCAACAAACACATTTTAGAAAAAAGAAAAGAAAACAAACAAAAAAACCACCACACACTTCAAATCTGTAGGCTTTCACATTTACTCCCCCAAAGGACATTTGCCTTAGCATAGTCAGGAAGGGATTGAATTCATTGTATCTCAAACATACTAGGCTGAGGTTATAGGGTATTGTGAGGTGCTCCCCCACCTCCCTGTGCCCTTTGAACTTGGATCCTTGTTATCCAGTGAGTTATTTCTTTAAGAACATGTACTGCAAGGGTCATCCTCTGTTGGACCTTTTCTCTGTGGAAAACTCCTTTAATGCCATGCAAGTAATGCTACAATATGAAATACCCCAAAAGGCCCCATAACTATCCAGAGCACATTGTCCAGCACAGCATCCTCCCCTTGCAAACCATGGCAGAGCCAGAAAGGTGGGGTCAGAAAGACAGGTCAGAAGAAGGAAGGATGGATTCTGTGCAGTGTTCAGGAGCTTCTGGACAGTAGTCAGGTAGCTTGGTGGGCAATCATGCCGTGTCTGGTAGATACTGAGGCTAAAGGAGCTATTTAAACTCAAAGGGTCGAGAGAGAGAATTGCACAGAGGGCTTATATTCTTCCAAAACCTGGTATTTGAGATGTTGGAATGAATTGCTTTGTGGAGGTTCCTGTCCCCTCCAGTGAGATTGATCAGCTTAGACTAGTCACTTCACTTTGAAGTGTCTGAAGCAGCCATGAACCCTGTTGTTGTGTTGGTCTGACAGCTCAGTTGTTGCTGTGGTCTGACACAGAGGCCAGAGGAGATGCTTGGGAGGTGACCTCACTTCAGTTCTTGTTTGTGGTGTTCTTCTTAACCTAAGTGAAACAGCTGGTTTAGACTTGAAGAAAATCAAGCCTTTTGTTAAATAAATAAATTATTATTTTCCTTATCATATATTTAGGGCAAGCCTGCTAGGGAAAGTGTGCAAAGACTTCAAAGATGGCACAGAACCGAGTGGCTGAGCCTACGTGATGGCACTGCATCAGATCTGAAATCAGAGAGCTGTGCCAGGATGGCACCAGTCCCAAACTGATAACCTCAGTCCTATCTCACGCTGATCCTGTTGAGGACTCTGTGCATTGCACTCCAAGCCACTTCCAGAGAAGGATTTTCAGTGTGTGACATTTGAGTGCCTCTAGAATAGCTCCATGCCCCCACCAGGAGGGATGCTCAGGAGGACTAAGTAGAAGGGGAGAGACACGAGGGCAGTTTGTTATACTGAGGGACAGTAAGAAAATAGCCTGTGGGAGTATGCCTGTTTTTCAGACTGAGATGCTCCAAGTATCATATTGCACTGCAGATCTCAAAAACGCCCCAGGGAAACAAAAGTCTGTGCTCCATTACCCTGACGTCAATCTAGAATAACCCCCTCAGCTTTTGGCCCCTCGTTGTTCTAGTTTCCCTCTGGCTACGGTGTGGCCTTTCTCGAGAGCACATTCTGTGAGTGCTCACGGGTGAGAGGGAAGAGAGGTGATTACATGCAATGAAAGAATGAAGGAGAGCCATGGGGGGATTGCTGGACATTCGAAGTGCTGCACATTTTGGCCTTTTATGTTTTATTGTGTTGCTTCCCGTGACTGTCTGAAAGTGGCTATGAGTCAGTTCCTCGCAACTGCAGAGAATAACAACATCAAACAAGAGAGAGAAAATGATTTCTCCATCTGCCTTGGCGAAGGAGTGGTATGACGTAAGGAGGCAATGATGAAAGCCTACTTTAGAAGATCAGTGCACGTGGCTTGTACAAAGTATTTTTTAAGCCATGCTTTGGGCTTGGATAGTTCTGCCAAACGGGAGGAAGAAAGTTTGTTCCCTGCATCCATTCCCAACTCTTCTTCCCAGCGTTTGGCATAAAGTTGAAATTTCTAAGTGCAAAACAATGTCCTACAGCAGAGCAAAAGCCAGAAACCTGGAGTGACAGACTTTTCCGAAAGGTGGGGTGCAGAGTTCCTGGCTTTGGCTGAGCACTGGATGCTCTCCTCTATAGCAAGGACCCTTGGTGTAGCATCTACAGACCTAGTGGGGGTGGTCTCTGAGGCTGCTGAGTTTCTGTGGGGTGCCAGTTCACACACCCATGAGCTTGTCTCTCATAGCATCTATTGCCCATAGCATTTCAGTGCTGCTGCTACCCAAGAGTTGCCCCAGGGCACCCTTTGTTCTGTGCTGAACCTTTGAAAGTGACTTTCTCTTTGGGAAGTCCACCCGCAGCTCTTGATTTGAACCTGAGTACCAGGCTCAGGAAGCTTTTGTTATATGTGGTCTATCTGAGATGTGGGTAGGGATGCATTTGGGATGCTCCTGATACATATACTTGCATGTCTTGTCTTCTGGTATGGAGTATGGCTCACATTGTTTTATACTAAATGGGAGAAGTGGGGGGACACTGGGGTCCTTCCAACCATTCACAGAAAATTTCCCTGATGGATCCCCATAAGCATCTAATTTGTTCATGTTATCAGTAAAACCTAAAATCAAAATTCTGAGCGGTCCTAACATCATACTCATTGCAAGATGCTGCATATCACACACCTAATCTGTTACCTGGTGTCATTCTTTATACTCTGATATGACACTTCACATTCAAAGGATGCTCAGACTGGAGGAAATTTTAGATACATCTAGATCTAACTTGTAAAAGCAAGCTCTGTACACAAATCCAATGTTTGCTCTTTGTAAAGGTGCACTCAAGATCCTGATTCAAGGCAATTCCTACCACTAGAGTGAGATTTCAGGAAAGCAAATAGTTTAGGAAGAAAGAGGAGCAATCCTGGTAGCGATAGCAGTCTAAATCTGAGTCATCATGAGAAAGGGTGAAAGAGCCTCCAGTTTTTAAAGGATAACATTGATTAGCAAAGAATGGCTGGGTGCAGGGATAAAAGCCGCTACGGTGCTGGAGGAGGAGTGGAATGGAATGAAAAATTTGGAAGGTTTATCCACAAAATTGGTTCCCCATCATGGGTCTGGGACATCTGCCATGGCAGGAAATTGTAATGAGGGATGTCATGTTGTTCCCCCAGTAAATTCATGCTGTTATCCAGAGAGTGTAGGGGTTAGAATCTAATGTTATAATAGAGAAATTAGCAAATTCAGATAAAATTCATTGCCTGAGCTGCTTGATGTAGCTCCTTACTACAGCCTCTTCTTCACGTGTTCATCATTCAGTTTCCAAGATACTGAGTTTGACCATTTTCAGAATAAGAGAAATGGAGGCAGCAAGCAAAGGAACCAGTAAATATTTGGCCCAACTGTGAACATGCAGCTTTCAGCATTTGCATTTTGCCTTCGCTAATTCTTGTGAAGCCTGACTTCCACAAACCCTCTGGTGGTGCCAAGAGGGTTGAAAATCAGCATCAAGAGAGGAGCAATAGAGACTGCTGCCTCCTGATTGCAAAGCAACCCGAGGTCTAAATGGCAACAAAATGTTATGCATAACGTCTGATTCACTGTGTGGAGAATGTAAAGAACTGAGACCTCCCGACACAGTTTACATTGGCCCTTTTTATGACTAATTGTGCAGAAAATAGCTCTGCTTGCAGTGTGCATGGAAACAGTTCAGGTTTCTGCTGTGTGTCAGCTAATGGGCTAGCAAGGCTTTTTTAGCACAACTTCAAAGGCTCTGGCAATGGAGGTCCTTTGTGAGGGAATTATCTCCTGCTCCTTTGTACCCCTTTATCCTTCTAAGCCACGGAACAAAGAATTGCAAAATGAAGAGACAAAGTAATTTGTAGTAGATCTCTAGACTTAGATAAAGTATATAACATTTGCTTAAAAACATTTTTTCTCCTTCTGTCGTCTAAACAAGGTTGTATTTTTCTGCATAGGAACACCCAAGTCCATTTAACTTTTGAGGGATGCAACCTTGTCCTTAGGTATGCTATTGATAGTGTCATCAAAATGTCTGAAATGGTAAAGGAGAGCTTTAGTTTTTGTGGTTAATTAGAAAATATGTGGCTGTGACTGTTAGAGTTGGCTGAGAAGTGTATTTCTCTCTGCCTCAGGATATCCCACTAAGAAAGGAAGAAAATGCATATTTTCAGCAGTGTATGTGTGTGTGCACGTGCACACTTTAAGGAAACCATGTATTTTTTACCTTTTAGTGAAAAAAAAAAAAAAAGTGGTTTATTCTTTCTTCCAGTGAAAAATGAAACCTTGGGGAGATAAGGAAATGCATTGCATGTATCTGCTTTGTGTAGTCCAAAGCACAATTCTTAATTAGGAAAAAAACCAACACTAACAGAGATGGAAGATGTTTGATTAATGTTAGCAACCATGCTGTGTAATGTATTCCTCTAGTGTCTCCAGATCCTCTGTTTCAAAAAAACAAGACATGAGTGAAAGGAGAATAATCTTGGCCTCATCAAATTTAATGAAGAATCTCTCTGCACACTAGCCAGCCCACTGCATTTGTGTTCAGACTCCAAAATTACTCTGGGTTTAGCACTGGGTCTTGTCCGCAAGCAAATCCCATGAGTATCTGCTTATCCTTAGAGGGCAGGAAGATTGTGTCCACACCTTTCCTGGTCAGCTGTAGTCAGTAACCAGGTGTGAATTTTAGATATAAATACGTAACAGCCTGCAAGCAGGTAACAATATTTTGCTCCAGCATTTTACTTAAAAGTACATTGAGCATTTGCTGTACGCTTTGCCTGGTATCATCTTGAATTTCCTATGTGCAAATATGTAATGGATTGACGTTTCAGTATTTTGTTTGTAAGAAGGAATTTTTTTTCAGTTTAAACTGTTAGGAGAGACTGTCCCTATCTAGAAAATCTTTTATGTCTGCTTTCTCTCTTCCCATACTTGCATGGATTTCCCAGGGAGGTTGGTGTTCTGACCTCTTGGATCCAGTTCCCATCAGCTGTCAAGGTAAATTTGGTTAATACTGGAGGAATAGTTTGTTCAGGTTTAGAGTGAAGAGGGAATAGTAATGGAGAAGTAAGAGCATTCCTCCCTTCTCTCTAATCTACCTGTCTCTAGATGCACTAACTTTACTATAGTTATACTTTCTTGATCTTTTTTAAAGAAAATTTCTAAGCCGGGCAGAGAAATTTTTTAAAGTTCTTAGCAGAAGCATACACACCTGTGCACGTATATATGTGAAGTTCATTTATATATATGTATATATATAAAATCTGTGTTATAAAATAGTCTGGTAATTATTACATATTTTGTTTGCACATACGGGCAGCCAGAGGCAGGGATTTGATATTTTTCACTGATTTAATTCATGCTGAGTTTAATTGTCTCTAATATACAGGTTAAATTGTTTTTCATTACATGTTAAAAGTGTTATGTTGTTGTCAGTATCTAACAAGTCAATGCTTATCTCCAGTTGTATGGGACCCAGGAAAGTCATTTTATGTAAGAAATTTCTCATATAAGAATTTTTCCTGGGTTTTAAAACTGGGAAGGATAATTATGATGGAATCGGCAGCAGGAGGCAACCCAAGGCATTTCTCCCAGGAATTCTTTAACCCTGGAAGTACAGCAATGCCATAAGGGTGTTTTCATGTTTCATTTTACACACCTGCACTGGACCTCCGAAGTGCCAGCTTTTTCCTCAAACCTTCCTGTTCCACATCTCTGATGCTGAGGAGCTCCTCTCCATGGGATACCATGGATCACTGTTGGGAAGATGTCTGTTTGGGTGGGAAGGCTGCTGGTTTGAGAATGCATATTTTCATTTTTTCCACCACTGAGATAGAGCATGACTTCCAGTTGCTTGTTCCGTGCATAACAAGATAATGAGTTGGCCGCAACAGCATTTCTGTGACATTAAACAAGCAGGTGGATACAGAAACAATTACAATATGTGAATTCTGCCTGAGCAGAGAAGTTAAGGCAAGTAGAAGTCAGGGATGGTTGGTATAAAAATCCTGCAATCAGGTGGACAGGATGTATTAACAGGGCAAGCTGATGGTGAGGTGGATGGTGATTTACCCAGATGTACGTGTGTTAATGCAAACAGCAAAGTTTTTAGTGGACTCTAAAGGTAAAGCTTTGCAAAGACCTGCTTATGCCACTTCCTAGCAGTTGTTAAAGGTTTAGGCTCTGTTGATGTATGTGGAATGGTGAATTATTTGGGGGTCACCTTGAAGTTGTTTTTTTCGTTCTGATTTGTTTGTTTGTTTTGTGTTCTATTGGTTGAACTAGGCCATTGGAAATATTTTACTATGTTTTGAATTGCGGATTTAAAATGAAATAATAATGTTCACATTGAAGTTTGTAATGAAGATTTTCATTTATTCTGTGATTTGGAATTTGGTGGGATTTTTTTTAATGGAAGCTGGTATTCCTTCCTGTTAGGAAAGGCAAAATTAAAGGAATAAGCCTCGAGCTTGGAGCTGAGGGTAAGGAAATTTGTGATAAGGAAATTCAGTCCCTGGTCTCAGAAGAGGTCCTGGAGACGTTCATTCCCCACACAAGTGGGTTTTACCTTGGCAGGAACCACCTATTCCTCGTAATTCCAGTTCAAATCCAACACAAACTCCCGGATAGCTGGAGGACAGCTCAAGAAAAGGGGTATGGCAGAGGAGAGAACAGCTCAGGGTGACTTACCCTGTGGAAACACACATCTCACCATGCTTACGTTTTTCTGCCATCCTGCGCAGCAGGTCACTAGTCCAACAAGCATCATGGTCTCCACACAGAGGGCAAGAATGGAAGGTTCAGGAGGTATCACCTTTTGGTCTTCATCCATCACTTGACGGGACTGATGGGCTTTGCTGAGGAGCTGATGTTGCTGACAGTTCTGACATTTGGTGGATTAGTAATCAGGGCTGTTGCATAGTTCCATTTTTTCTGGGTTTAAAGTGGTTAAAATTTGGTTATTTTGTACTGCCGTGATGTCAAAGATTTGCTGGATTCAGGACGAGTGTTTACATTAAGCAATCTGTTGGCATTTAAGACTCCGGTTCAGGGAAAGTAGAGCATTGTACCGCAGACTCAGAAACATCTTTGACACCTTTGACTTTGGTTCCTCAATGTCACTTCGCCAATGACAGAATGGAGACCTTTGTTTGCCTTGGCCACTGCATAAAAAAACAGGATGTGATCAAATCTAGTTAATCACTCACAAATGTCTCATTTCTTGAATCTCTGAGGGTGTGTAACATATTTTTGGGACTGCTCTTTGCTTGCTTGGCTTTTGTTGTAAGTTAGTTAGTCAGGGGAAAATCAAATTTTGAGTTTTCTTAAAAGGAAGTGGAGGAATCCTGGAACACACTAGTGCTCTGCAAATGTACTTTTAATCATTTAAAGAAATGTCTTTTGGCTAAAAGCTCTTACCAGTGCTTGCAAGTTGCACTAAAAGCCATACGACTACATCATTCCCACAACTGATGCGAATTAGCGCCCTTGTTGGCAGGGTGAGCAGAGAGATGCCGGCTTAGTGAATACTAGGGACTGAATTACTCTCAAATTCATAGCGACTTTGTGCAGTATGGGTGAAGTGTCCCAGGGGTGAGTCTACTGATGGTCACGCCAGCTCCTTACAGGGTAGCATGCATGGAGGGAGACTCGGGCATGTCCTGCCTGCCTCGTTTTTTCTCTGCAAAGCGTTTGGCTCTGCTATGGAGCCAGGTGGTTACAGACATCTCCTGCACACACTCAGAGTGTGCTTAAGGCAAGCACACACTCTCCAAGCCGCAGCAAACCTGAGGAGCACGTTTTCACACACGGCATGCGATGGATCTCCCTGCCACAAGACGTCACAGGGCAAAAAGTACACGGGGGCAGAGGCTTGAGCACATCCGTGGTGAATTTTTCTATTCAGAGCCAGCAGGGAGATGTGATGACCTGGGTGTAAATGGGGGTCACCCAGCCATGCAGAGCTGGAAGCTAATGGGTATAATGGCAGAGGATTGGTCCGTCTTTTCCTGGTGTTATTCATGTATATATTTATGTACTTTTAATACTTATCATGGGACACAGTTGGAGACAGGTTGCTGGGCTATGTGTGTTTTTAAAAATCTCTTTAGTGGAGTTCTTGCTTCCTTACTTTATATGTCTAACCCATCCTGAAAACAATGTCAAACTCTGACAATCAGTTGAAAGCTTTGGAGGGATTACACTGCCTTACTGAGCCTGTACCCAAAGCCCTTTGAGGGCTCCTATTGACTCCAGTGGGATTTGGTTCAGACCTTAAGTGTATAGGACTCCCTTAAGTAAACTCTTTCAAGGCCCATACATGCCGCAGTACTGATTGGGCTCTTTGTTACTTCTGTGAATAGGAATGTGACCTTTACACCTTCAGCAAAGAGCCCTGATTTACAGACTAAATCTTCAGGTTTTGGGAGAGATAAGGTTACCACCCCAGCTCCTCCCTACCCTGATGTGCAGGTGGCTCAACGGTTGATGGAGCAATTCTGGAATCACTGCTGGTTTAGGTAGATGAGCACTGAGCGTTCAGTACAGCAGCTTCAGAGCTGCTTCATAAGCAGATGTCCATGAACAACAGTGTGCAGGGCGGACATCTGGGGCTGTAACTTGTTCCAGTTCATAGAATAATTTTGGTTGGAAAAGACCTCTAAGACCATGAGTCAAAGCCCTAGTGATATTCTTTTTGCCAGTGCAGAGTCATCTAGATATCCATGTTAGGAGTTCATTTAGTCTGTGCACATACTAAAAATGGCCACATTGGAAGACTAGACTAGCAATTCTTCTAGGATCTCTTTTATCCGCCCAGTCCCTTGGCCATGTGAGGGGAGGGAGGGGCGAATAAGGTGAAAGAATGCCGTATCGGGCTGTGCACTGCCTCTTCCCCTGGTCATTGCCAAAGGCTGCAGTGGGCAATGTGGTGAATAGTTGAGTCTGAATTCCAGCAAATTGTACAACGTGCCTTTCTTGCTTTTGGAGCTGGCCAAGCTTCTGGTAACCTTGCCTCCCAAACCTGTTGTTCCAACAGGAGAAACTCGAGTGAGCGAGAGGAGCTATTTAAATGACAGTGCTATTTTCTACCTGTATTTTAGGTCACTTCCTGGGTAACAACACTGTGATTGATGTACTGAGACAAGCAGGATTTGAAGTGGAGCACACCCCTCCCGGACAACCAATTGGAAAGTAAGCAGCTGCCCACAGATTATTAATCACTTTCTCTCCTGTTCTTTTCTCTGTCCCTTTTTCCATGACTGAGCAAAATTATTGCATTAGTAGAGGAGGTGGGTAAGGGAGTGAGGAACCTCTCTTGCCCACCCAAGTTCCAGAAAAAAAGTGGATTGTAAAGCATCTGTAGTGTGAGTTTGGAAACACTTCAGTGGCTATTTTATTTTTGGTTTTTTTCACTTATGGACATTATTCATATCGTAGCTGCTTAACTGTACCAGATGAGGAGCCACTACGGTTTATTTCTGTTTTCAAGAAACATCTCATTATGCTCATTTCCCTGATAGCTGTTGTATCTTTTTCTCTCCATGAGGTATTAGTTGCTTCTCCATTGCAGAGCAGTAGACTCCCACCAGCTTAATTTTCCAGGCCTCTCTGTAAGGCTGCTCTTCTTCAGTTGCAATTTCAGTTCTGCCTGAAGGACCAGATTTAACATAGCAGATGCACCTTGGAAAGTGTGTTTGGTAGGTAAAAAGCGATTTGATATTCCCTGAGTTTCTCCATTCAGCTGATCAAGTAAAGCAGGCAAGAAGGATTGATTGCCAGGCACTTGGCAATCTTCGTTAGTATAAGACAAAATATGGCACAAAATTGTCCTCAAGTGGGGAAACAGACTTCCTCCCCTGGACTTTTCTCTTTCCTGGCAATTTAGATGAGGTATCTGCCTAAAGATATCATAGACATGAAAGCTGGAAGGTCTGGTGAGACACCATCTAGCTTTGGAAAGTCAACCTTTACCCTGCATTCTGCAGATAAAAATTGGCTGAGATGGCTCTGTGGTAGGATTGTAATCCTCATTAGGAGAAAGTGTTAGCGGCATGCTCCTGTCCCTGGTGGGCAAACATGACACGGTCCAAATATGAGATGAGTTTCAATATGGAGGATTAACCGCAGGGCAAGTGTAGACCACATCTGAAAAAGCTATGTTTAATATAGTTGGAAAAATCTGGCTGATCTAACCTTGTTTGTGAAACAGCCACAATGATTCATACAGAATATAATATGGCTCAACTGTACATAAGTGTCTTTGACAGAGCATTTGTCCTAAATGCTGCTTGGAATATGTTGAGCAATAAAAGCACAGTCTTAAATAACAATGGGGAAAAGAGGAAGAAAAAGCTATCAAACACAAGGAAGAGCATGTCTTCAGAGGAGGTTTAAGAAGCACTTTGGCAGAGGGAGAAAAGTTAACATGGCACAGAGAAGAACATTAAGCACTGTAACTGGCAGAGCTAGAAATTTCAGCTAAAATCAACAAAAATGTCTGTGTCTAAAAATATAGCAAAACAGGAGAACGAAGCAAACGATACCAAAACAGCTGAAGTATACCCTTCTTAGGTTTCTGACGACAAACTTTCCTTACAGAGAAGCAGGCACTTTCCTCAGCAATTTTCGTTTAGTTGAAAGTATCATCTTCCCATGAAAAGTATTTTAACTGGAAATTCTTAAACTGTTAATTTATTGGCTGTTTGCAAGCCCTTGAGAAGTCCAAAACTAGTCTCTGCTCTTTATGGTCTTAAGTCTATACGCATCGTCACAGACTTGAAATAATGTGGTGGGGCAGGAAACCTGAAACAAAGCCACAGCTTAATGTTGACTTATTTGCAACATGGGGCACCTCTGTGTATGCATCCCCCCACCTTAGCAGCAGTGTCTCTTGTTCGTGGTGTCTTCTGTAAAATTGTCAGTCCCTGAGGAAAATGTACTTGAAAGCCAGTGGACTTAGACTGCTGCCTCGAACGATGCATGTGTCCTCAGTTGAATTATCCTACACTTGGTAGCTTTTGTTCTCAGCTCCAGACCAGAGTGTTGGGCAGGTTGGTTCCTTTCTGGACTAGTACCCTAATTCCAGCGGCATCTGTCCAGAACACTCAATGTACAAAACTTTATTAAGTGCTATACTGATGTGCATGAGTACTGGATTGAGTTGAGAGAGAGCAGATGGTTGTATTCCTTAAAGATTAGATGTTCTGCTGATGGATGTGTTCCTATGGTCTTATGATCCAGGCAGACTGGCTAGTTTTAGATGAGAAAACAGAAAGAAAAAGAAATGGCATAATAAAGAAATCCAGAGTTGCTACTAAACTGCATTATTCAAGGTGTAGAAACAGTAGAAGACTATAGAAAGTTTATATAGTCGATATATATACTATAGTCTATATATTATACATAGTATGTTTTAATAAAGATAATTTAAATATATTCACAGGAAACAACTTGCTGCCTTTAGAAAAAAAAAAAAAAAAAGATAAACCCCCAGACCTGCACATCAGGGACTGTGTTTTCATTGTCCAGCGCTGGGGCTGGAGCCATCAGAAGTACTTGGGGCTCCCCCTTAAAAAGGAGGAGGCTGCTGCAAATATTTTTCTCTCTCTTTTTTGGAATAGCCTGTATTTTAAGATTTCTGGCTGGGCTGCAAAAAACTGTCCAAACACAGTTATGATAAAAGTTGACAGCATATTCAGAAAGCAGCACCAGTTAATTGTTGTGATGTTGGGGTTATGTTGCTGTAATTGAGAGTCTTAAGGAACCTTGTATTTTTTTCCACCCATCTTTTTTTGCTTTCCTCTTTCATTTTTAAAAGGTGAAATAAAACCATTCAAAAACAGCTAGAAAGGCCCAGAAGAGGAACCATTTTCGGGATAGTGGCTATAGTAGGCACAAGTATACATGGAATAAACAAGTAGAAGCTCAACAAATGTTGAGCTGCTTGCAAGCAGGAATTGTTTTATAGATCGCAGAGATGCAGGTGTGCTCATCTTGATTCTTTTGGAGCCATACATGAAACAAGAAGTATTTCTGTCTTATGCTGAAACCCAAAAGAGACATTTCTGCTTTTCTTCCAAGTGAATTCTATAAGGGAGTCAAGCCCACTGCATTGCATTCTGGCACTCACTGACAACTGAAAAATTGGATAGTGTTGAGGGAAGATCAGCTGGACTGTAACGTAGAGATTGGTGGAGGTGAACAGCACATGGAAAAAATGCAAGGGGCTGGAGAAAACTGAAGCAGCTGTATGCTTATGTTCTGGCCAAGGAAATTCAGAAAAGGATTGTTGTGGATGGGTTGTGCCCAGAAGGACCAAGCGGAACAATTTGAGCTGGCATTTAGGAACATTTGAATATGGTTTTGTCTGAGTATCAATTACTTCTTGACAGTAAGTTGCAGGACAGTCTTTCTCAGGTTAAGTCAGAATCCTCGTTATTTGAAACAATGAAAGTAATTTCAGCAAAACACGCATGCTACATCCTACTTGCTACCAGTGCTCACTTGCCAAAAAGCAAATACTATTTTTCTTTAATAACTCTCTTCCTAGAGAGTATGATTATTATGATTTAAATGGTTATTAGTCTGAACTTTGTTGTTCGATTATAATGAAGCAGTGGTATCATAAATAGGTGGGGTAGTCTGGTATAGATGTTTCAGTTCTGCTATCCATTTCAGTTTCAGAAAGGACAAGATAATATCATCTTAGAAAATAACTAGTACTGTTCCTGTGTATCAGAAAAGCCTTGGGAAGAGTGAAACGGGACAAAACCAAAGCTGTTAATGCTTTCAGTTACATACAGGCTGGGTAAAGCCAGAAGATTGTTGGCTTCCTCTGTCCGAAATGCAGAGCATGCATTGTGAAATGGCTGCTCTTTGAGTCAACCAAAATGAACACCTAGAGTCTCACATTTCTGTTGTCTGTTGGTAAGCACAATATTGAGCTTATTAGATATATTATTAATATATTTTATTATTATATTATTAATAATATATTAATATATTATTATTCCCCCTTTCTTAAGAGGAAAAATAAAGTGAGACCTTGGCAGGCTAGATGAGATAGCCAAGCCATGGAGGGGTTTGATGGCTCTAGAATTGATGAACTGGCAGAGAAAAGTTCATATACAGTACATTTAGCTGGTGTGGAGCTATTTGGGAGCTCTCACCAACTGGATTTCTGAAATCCCTTGGCTCCTGTTGATGTGCTTGATGGCCCATTGCTGACCTTCCTGAGCCTCTTGCAGAATTCCACCAGCTGACTATTGAAAATACTTTCTTTAAAGCTCAGTCCCTTTCTGTAGAAGAAATCCTGTTGTACTCAGAATGTAGAACAATGCCATAAACACTTGAGAACTTATCCTCACATTGGCTTCATTTGTTTATTTTGTTGCCTAAGGGAAAGCGTCCCAAATCTGTTTGCACGACAACCTTTAACAGCATTCATATTTGCTGGTCTTATTTTGCTGGCTGTCCTCCTTGTCCCCAAATGAAGGCATTGGAAAATGAATGGCTGAATCAGTATCTCATTGCTTTGCCTTGAGATAAGAAAAGCAAGTCTCTTTTTTTTGTCTTTTTTTTTTTTTTTTTTTTGGCGGGGCTTCTGCCAGTTGGCCGTCCCTGCCCCTGTCTGTCTTCAGAAAGCAGAGATGCGTGCTTGGGTTGGGGAGGAGGAGGAGATGGGAGAAAGTTTCCCCTCAGATGGATTCCAGTGACTTGAACAGATAAAGGGCCGCAGCTGCTTCACATTTAATTGGAAACAGCCAAATTGCAAGATCAATCCCGGAAGCACCTGTGTCCATGATGACTCTATTGTTACTGGGTTCTCAGAATCGGCTCTGACCTCCTGCCACACACCAAGCCCTGGCGTTCTGCAAACCCACCGTACCCTCGGCCAGAAAAACACACAGCCGTGCTCATTTCCATCAGGCTGCTCTTTCCGATATTGTGCTCAATGCTACCTTCTTTCAGAATGGGAGAAAGCAGGACAAGCTTTTATTTTTGCCCATCTGAGAGTTGATTGTAAACTCTCAGAGCTCTGCTGTGGAAATTAATTACCCTTCCTCCTTATGTTTGAACTTCCTGGCCCAGTCAAAGCAACATGGGTTTGCTGTTGTAGCTTATTCCTTTCCTTCTTTTTGAAGCACAGGGGTTGCTCCTTCACCTCTTCCTATAGCATCCTGCAGGTGTGACCCTGGCTCCCCTCCTCAGCTCTGTCTCATGGTGGAAGTTTCTTTGCTCTGCTGCAAATGCTTTCTTGTTCCCTATGGGGTGGAAGCACACCCAACCACACAGTCATGCAGCACTTGTGCTCCATCAGGATCCATGACCTTCAAGAGGTGGTATGCAGCGATGGGAAAATGTTTGAGATAACATTCCCAGCAGCCCAAGATTGGTAAAAGTTGCCATTTCAATAGATTACATCCCAGAAACTTAATGGCATCAGAACCATCAGGAGTCTCCCACCAGTTGCTGTGTTCCTTGGAATGCCCAAGCAACTTGGGCTTTTTGGTGCAAGCCTGGCTGGGGTTACTTTGCTCTGCTTAGTAGTTAGTGTTCTGGTTGTGTTTGGGGGAACACTAAACTTATAGTGAAATAAGTAAAATTTTATTTAGAAAAAAGTAAAAAAAAAAAAAAAAGAGAGGTGTGATACTTTCATTGGGAACAACTGAGTTAATTGAGGAAAAAAATAAGAGCTGGGGTGATGTTAGCCTATTCTGGATCTCATCTCTTCTGAGACAGGGAAAAATGCACACTTTTTTTTTTCCTGTGGGTGGAATATTCTCCCTATTGGGATACTGCAGTTCTTCTTAATCCTATTGTAAAGCTTCGGATCTTTCACTTGATCTTTCGCCTGAAGATCATACTCCCTTCACTCGCTTCCTTCTCTCAGAAGAAAAGCAAACCCATTTAGGGAGGTTTCTCTGACAGCATAATTTGCAATAAAAGGTATATAGGGATTAAATGGGGTTCATCTGCATGCATTGACAAATTTATTGCCTCATCTAACACTGGAGAATATAACTACTTAATGCTTAAAATATTTAGTCATGAAAATATGCACATTACATTTTCAAGAGATTCCCACGTGCCTTTAAAATATCTTCCTTTGCAATTTGTCTTTGTGCCTGTAATTAACTTGCAGCCACAAAGCATAGGGTCTGAGCCAGGCAAAGTAACTATTCAGGGAAAGAAGTTGAAGAAAGGCTCAAAGATGTGGTAGAGAAGTCAACTCATGAGTTCTCAGCCATAGAAATTTAATTGTCCTGTCACTTCCTGAGCAGCACATTACTTAGGGTATCTGCATGGTCTTTAGGCCACCTTTAAGCACCAAACACCTTCTGAAAGAGTGGAACTTAGCAGCTTGCTACCAAAAAAAAATCTGTGAAAGAGCAGGATAATTTGTGGTGGTGGTGGTGGAAGAACATGAAAACAACTTCTTAGAAATTTTGTGCTTGACTAGTTCCCCTACTGAGAACATTCACTTTTCTCTATAATCAGATTTTATCCTTGGTAAAACTTCTGGTTTCTTTTGGAAAAAAAAAAAAGTTTTCTATTCCATATCATTCTGTTCCTTAGGAACTTGCACACAGGGCCACTGGGGGACCTGGGCTTGGTTATTTTGCTCCAGGGTGGTTTGCTCGCTGAGTTGTCCTGAAGCCAGTGTGAAGGTTTCTAGGTTTTTTGCTGCTCTGCAACCTATTGGTTTTAGGAGATCTATATCTCATGCTCCATAAACTATCTAAGAGTCAACTTACAGAGCCTTGGAGACTTAAAAAGTTCAGAGCTAGTTCTTACTTTATTTCCTAGCCAAATTTTGGAGGTTTTGTTTCCACAGGAGAAACTGATTTTTTCATCCTCTTTCTGCTTCCAGCCAACACTAATGTAGATGTTTTCACCCTAAGGTTGTTAGTAGAAGATTAAAATTCTAGTCTTTAGTTACTAAAGATAAAGCTGATCCAAACTGCGCTGAAGTCAACAACAAGGCTTCTATAGGTGCCAGTAGCTTTTAGAGGTTGTCGTTAATGTGAGATTGTTGCTGATTGTCTCCTGTCTTTGGTTGTGAGGAGCTGTGAGGGAATTGGTGGAAAACTAAGAGTATGTTCACACAGTTGTGCAGACACTTATTATAGTCAATGTAAAAAGACTGAACTTTCCAGAGGACTACTCATGGATATCTTGGACAACCAGCACAACTTGCTTGCAGTAGATGCCTGGCTAGTTTTAGATGACTAATCATTTTGTGAGTTGAATCCCCCTCCTATTTGAAGAACTTGGGCTCCATGCTCAAGTCAGACAGTGTCATTAGACTATTTAAGCCTTTGGAAGAATTGTCCCATCCTCTCTCCAGTGTTGTATTGAAACAGTGAGATGGTGCGAGTTTTGTGTTTGTGTATTCAGCCTGCACTTGTCCTGTGGATTGATGGCCTCCGTCCCAAGTGATATCAATCTGGGCTGAAGTGCAGCTGCACTTTGTAATGGCTCAAGGGGCACAAAGGTATCAAGTGGTACTGTATGGTTTGAAAGATGTCGTTTATCTAAGGAAGTTTGTGGTCTGTTTGCTGTCACTCTGTCTTTGCAGCTTCAACTTCCCTTTACCTTCCCTGTCACGTTGTCAGGCAAAGAGACCTCACACGTTAGGACAGAGAGCTTTTCCACTTACAGAGCTGACTTCTCTTCCTTCAGCAAGAGGTCTGTGGGTTGTGTTGCAATCAATAGAGGAACTTGATTCAGCATGAGTGTAATTGCTAGTAATTGTGCTTGCAGGGAGCTCCTTAACATGCATGAGTTCCTAAAAAAGGAACAGGAAGAAAGGGAGCCAATGACTTTTTTTCATTGACACTTTAACTTAAAATTCCTTCAAGAATAGTGCCTTAAAAGGAAACAGTTCGGGATACAGATTTCTACATAGGAATACAGTGACAAGTACATTTTCCATCTTTCGTGGGTGATCAGGTGTTCACAGGGACATTCTTCACAGTTTAAATGGGGTTAGAAGCCCTCCAAAGTAATATTAGGTGACTGATGGCATGGCTAAATGATTCCTTGTGGGTGGATCTTCTTGTGGCAAGCTGTGAAATTCACTGAAACATTTCTGAATTGCCCCCACAAAGTAGAATGTCAGTCCTAAAGTACATATGCGATGTGATCTTGTGCCATGTCTCATCCACTTCAATTTAAAATACCTCTCACTTGTTAAAACTTGTAGTATCTCAGCCAAGCCAGGTGGCTTCACACTGACCACAGCCCAGCTTTGGGTCTGAAATGACTGTGTGGGTGTCCCTTTAGGAGAACTGGGGCGAAGGATCAAACTGTGAAGCGTGTGTATCAGCTGCTCCTCCTAGTTAAGTGCTAGTAGTAGGAGCAGGAATGCCAAAAAAAAAGAGGAAGTAAGTTCTTACAACAGGACTAGTAAATTAAGAATGTTGAATATATTAAGCATTTGTCACAGTAAATAACTTAGAATCCCGAATACATTTTTATGTCATGATCATTGAATCATTTTTATGAGAAGTCAAAGTAAATTCACATATAATCTGTAAAGTATGTAAAGAGTTTAATTCATCCAGTAAATCATGTGTTGTGAATCCTGTACCCAGCTCCAGATCAGATATACTTCAGAGAAGCTTTAAGGTTTTAAAATCCCTCCACAAACTAAACTGACATCCAGAACCTTTGAAAGTTCACCCTTCTCTGGAGCTCGTGCTCCATGCAAGTGAACGTCATGCCAATGTGTTTCCCATTGCCTGGGGATTAATCTGCTGTGTTTGACTCAGGACTTCCCAAAAAAGCAACTCAGTTGCTCACCCTGTCTGAAGTGGCCTCTGGTGTCTCGTTGGACATGTCTTCTCTTGCACAGTGATTCATGATTTTAGAGCAGAGGATCAGCTCTCTTACTTTTTCTTTCTTCCCACAAAGTTAATTAATAAAACAAATTTCTATTAGTGGGTGTTGAAAGACTTTGGCTTTCCACCTACGCTCCCAAATGCTCCGCATTCCAAGGAGGATGAAAAATGGACCTGTGAATAGAAACAGGAGGGGGGAAAACCAGATCAGATGCTGTACATGGATATAGACATAATGGCTGTCAATTGATACGATGAAAGAACAGCCTGAATGAAGACAGCTTCCTGCAATCATGGTTGCTAAAAATACACCATTACAGTAATCCAATTCTAGAATTAATACATGCAAATTAGAGAAAAGGCTGAGGCACAGGGAGTGACTGACAGAAACTGTCTGTTTGGGCCTCCGCCTTGACCTCTTCTTTGGGCTGTTGATTGCACAGACCGCAGTTGTTCTGCTTATGAAAATCAGATCCTTTGCTGCTGTGACAGTTCTCTGTGACTCCACCTGCAGAAGCACCTGGAGTATTTACCCTGTCATGGCCACTGTGACCTGGCTGTGCTCATCTGTCTGCCTCGTCTGTAGCCCCATCGTAGAACAGAATTTTTTGTCAGCACCAAGAATTAGCCTAAATACACACTCACCGTGGTCAAAAATCTTATTGACTTCAGTGAGAAAACAGTTGGTCCCACAGAGGAACAGTGTTGATGGAAGGAGTAGCTTGGGGGTATTTCCCCATCTTCTGCTGTGTAGGGGGTATCGGACCAGCTCACAAGTCTGTGAGTGCCACTCTCTGCTGGCCGCAGCTTCCAGAGGAAGAGAGACCTAATTTAGTACTCTCATTTGTGGATAAGAGCACACTGAAGCCTTTTTTCACTGCCTCCCAGGACATATGTCAAATCAGGGATACTAAAACTTTCCTGCTAACCTGCAGCATCTCAGCAGCAAAGTCATAGACAAGCTCCAAGCTCTTTGGTATCCAGTGCCCTGCCTGGCCACTAGATTTGAATCTCCTCTCATCTGACCCCAGCTTCACATTTCCAGATTACTCTTATAAAAATAAAGGCAGTCACAGAAATACCTCTGTCCAGACAGCACATCCCTGTTTATGTTTGAATGGCCAATACGAATCTGGAGTCCCCAGTGATCAAAGTGCATATTCACTGAGATGAGCCCCATGTTGTGTTTGAAGTGAGTGCAGCACAGTGAAGCAGGAATAAATCAGGATGAAGGATGTGGGGCATTAACTACTTTACATGAAATCCCTGCTGGAAATACGTGGCTAGTGTTCCAAAGTTTTCCTTGGAGAGTGCTCGGAAGTTGCATACCAGCCTATTTGTGGAAAGCTAAACAGTTCCCTATTGTCCTTGATGTGAAACCCTTCCCAGATAAACAGTTTCCCCCTCCATTGAAGAAAAATGATACAGCCTGTCCAGAGCTCTAACACAGAGGACAACACTGGGCTGCTGTTCAGCCCCTTCAAAGTTGCTGGTTTCTGTTGGCATTGAGCTTTGCTAAAGGCTGTAGTTCATATACATGCAAGCATCATTAAGGAAAGGCAAAGTTATTGAGTGAGACTGGGATAACCTACAAGGGTTTAATAACGTTGTGTGCCTACATCTTTTGCGTCTCTGTGTTCATTATACCTCTGGAATGTAAATCCCAATCCACAGTGGCTGAAAAATGTTCACATGGATCCCAAATACTTTTGTGGTATTGTCTCCTAATTTCTGAAGGGCAAAGAAAACGTCACTGGCTGAAATAAACTCATGTGGTTCTCTACAGGGAGAGCCCTAAACCTCTGCTGCTGTAGTGGGTTTCGGTTGTAACATTGCCTGCATTTGTGGCATTTCAAGTCATTTTAAGGAATTATTCCTAACACCCACGGAATTGAGGCATCATATTCCAGCACAAGGAAGATCCAGAAGTCCCTGCATGAACTTTGGAGGGAAAAAGCTGATTTCTGAAATCAGCAGTGCTAAGAATTGAGGCTGTCTAACACCAGGATAATACTGGTAGTGGTTTGGTCCAGATCAGCGAGTGGCTCTTCCTTTGCTTTTCCCATCCTCGCAGATGCAGATCTGAAGGACCTTATTGCGTCTTCACCTCTGACTCCAGTTTTGACACACGTGGTTTTGTTGGGTGTCTCCTTCCTTCCTCCATAGTGCCTTCAGGCTGAAGACCTCTTCCCAGGAACAGCAGGTCATTTTACTCACTGACCTACAGTCAATGGATGCAATAGATGCACAGATTGGCTCTTTGCTACCATTTTGTCAAAGCAAACCTTGTTTTGCATTTGTGAGAAATGAATTGTCTTTCTTCCCGTAGAGGCATGTGATTTCTTGCTAATGTTAAATGAGAAGTTTGCACGTGTATCAAACTTGTATGTATAATAGATTACATTTTAGGTCACAAATGAAACTGGGAAGTGCAATGTCCATTGACATTTAGCAGGCATTGAGGTTTTAAATCCCTGAAGCAATTACAGAAACATCCCCCTCAAGGAGAAAGGACATTGACTTGAAAGAAAGCAGAGTTAATGGGGGGGGGGGTTTGTTTGTTTTACAAAAGCAGCCATGAATTTAGGGTAATTTCTATGTATTCAAGCATTTATACTGATAGCAATCGTTGCTAAATGGTCAGCAATTCCCACTCAAATCAGTGAAAAGCAGCAAATGGAATGCACAGGCCAAGCAGAAGTATTTTGAATGAGATGATGGAGCAGGAGAATGATTTTATTTTCTTATTTCACTATTGGGTTGCACTGGCCCAGTTCCCTCCCTCTTTATCTCCCCTGCCTTTTCAAGAAACCCCTGGTCAGTCTCTGAACAAGAGACCTGATGAGTGAGGTCTAGGAGTCCTATGGATTTTCTCATCATTGGGTTCTGGTGTCTAGGAAAGGGCTGAGCTCATACCTGAGCCTTTCCTCGTAAAGCCTGACTCCTTCCTGCTTATTTTCATATAAATAAGGATATACACTCTTTTTTGATCTCTGTGGTACTTGGGATAATTCAGTTACAACTGGCTGTCAGATTAAGTGTTACTGGAGAAGGGAGGAGACAGAGGGACAGACAGGCGTGTGTGAGGGTGTCACTATGTGCTTAGGGAAGAGCATTGCTTGAGTGGCCTGTGCTTCTGTTCAGAATTAACATCTCTGTCTCAGCAGGCCCGGTGGGGCAGCCCCAAGCGCTTAGTCTCATCGCAGGGAGATGAGTCAGATGAATCGTTACTGTGGATTTAATTAAAACATCTTATGCGGGCAGCATTTCAACAGCACGGGGTGGTGGTGCTGCAGCCTGGCCCACGCTGATCTGTCTGCAGAGCTCACGTGGCCCCACCGGCACCGCGTCTCTTAATCTTTGCTGTATTTCTTCTCGCTGTCTTCGTGTGAGGTGGGGAGTCATCTCCATGGACGCATTGAAAACTGGAGCGCGAAGGGGTTTTTAACACTCTGAGGAAAACTATGACAGCACAGCTAGTTTAGCGTTAGTTAAACTGCTAACCCCTAAACCAGTGGGCAGTCCCTCCCCTGTTGGGATTTGATGGGCCACACTGAGGCCAGGAGAGCTGTGAAAGTACTGGCAGCTCCAAATAAACACGAGACACATCTCTGCCGCTGCAGAGCATGAAACAGAGGTCACCTGAGTCCCTTTCCCAGTGCCCGGGACTCACCCGCTCCTCTCAGCACTTCCCTGTACAGGTGTTTGCTGTGTGGGGCTGCTTCTAGTGAAAGTCGATTTGTACGGGCTTTTTCTGCTTCTGGGCTTAGTGTCTCCTGGTATTCGCCTGTCAATCTCACACCTGTGGGACGGAGACATCAGCTGTCCAGGATTGATCTTAGCTGTCAGGGTAGACTGCAACAGCAGGAAAAAAAAAGTCAAGGGCTTTCTGTGTCTGACACAAATATAAATTCAGCTCTGCTGTGTGGGCAGCATGGCAGAAAATGGGGTTCCCTAGAGGCCCTTTTGGCCAAGGCAGCATCCCTGACCTGTGCTGCGAATCCAGCTCTTGCAGTGGAAGGTGGTCTGAGATAGAGAGGAGTCCTCACTTATTAAAAGATGAAGTCCTTACAGGAGAACTAGCAAGGAAATTCTGTTCAGTGTGGATTAAGGAACAGTGGCAAAAGCTGAATGAAGTTTGCAAGCATAGAAGTTGAAGCCTTGCTCCTCCAGACCCTTTAAAAGTGAAGGGAGTATTCCAGTGCAGGGCCACCACCAGTTGCAGAGACAACCTGATCCCATGAGGGCGATAGGATGGCACACCATCTGTGAATGGAAAAGACAATTCACTTTAATAACGTATACTAAAAAAACCTAACTTTAAATTACCAAATTATTCCAAGAATGGAAGAGTGATTTTGAGATTAAAAAAACCTTCTGCTGGCAAAGGAATATTGGCTTTTCTGTAGTTGGAGCTTGATTACAGCACCGCCTCAGGAGAAGTCCTAGTTTGGTCACAGAAAGTGTTCCAGCTCTGAGTAGTGATGAGAAGCTAACGTGATTGCTAGAACCTCTGCCAGATGCCAGGCATATTTTTGATGAGTCTCTGACGTCTGTTAGACTTGTGATATTACATGCTTTTCAGTAGCTAGGCAGTGCTACAAATACTAGGCTGTGATACCTTCTCAAACAACTGGCACTTAGATAAAGCATTTCCAGGCAAACAAACAAATAAATAAACAAACAAAACACACGTGTGCATACAATGGAGGGAAGAGGCTTCCCAAGTGACTTACTGGGCTCTGGGGAGCAGCAGTACGAGTGTTTTTTATTATCCTGGTGTTTCACTTACTGCCGTGTGGGTTTCTCTTCATGGGAGGAGAGCTGGGCTTAATTGCTGATATTGTATGTGTTTGTCTTTGTATAAACAGTTTATGTAGAAGCTGGGTCTGCTCAAGCTTGTGATAAGAGCTATTTGTTGCTCATGTTCACAGAGCACCCCTGGTGAAGGAGGTTTCAACCACTGCCAGTCCCCAGTGTAATTTATCATTTTTCCTTGACAAATTAAATCTGCAGAGATTTCACAAAGGACAGCTGAGGATCTTGATATCTCTCTAGTCAGGAAAGCCAGCTGGCCTGATACTAAAAGTCCCTTCTAGCCATGCATGGACATGCCCTCCTTTCCTCCATTGGAAGATGACTGGCACCAGCATGGCTCCGAAAAACCCATCATTCTCCTCCTCCTTTTCTCGGCAGAGGCTGTTAGCAGGGCACCTAAGCAGACCTCCATGACTCCTGTCCTGGTGGGCAGTGCTGACCAGATAGATGCAGGAAGAAGGAATCACTGCCTTTATGCCAGACCCTCCTTCTCCTGCATTTTCAACTGTGTTGGAAACTCCTCGGAGCCGGTGAGCCCTCAAAGCCCCTTTGCGATGAGGTCCAGAGCAGAGTCCAGGGAGGGAGGCTGGAAAGGCTCTTGCTTTTGGATGGCTGAATGCCGTGTTGTTGTATCCTCGTGATGCCCTGACTGTATCTGTCTGTCACCATCTCATATCCATCACTTGTCAGCTTGCTGAGATGGAGGTCTTTAACATGTGTGGTTTATTTTGGGGATTCTTGAATGTACCAATAAAAATGATAATAATAGACATTGCAATGAAGGAGAGATATTTTCTGGGTTCAGTGCAAGTTCTCCTGCTTTAAGAGGAGATGACCTGAGCCCTGTCGATTGTAACTATTCAGTGAGATTTGCCTGAGTTCATTAAAAATCAATCTTTCTTGTGGCCTCATATGCCTCCTAGATATTCAAGCTGTAGTTCAAGGTCTAATCTCATAGGTTTCAATTAACAACCCAAAAAGATTATATAAAACCTTCTTTTATTCCTTAAGGTTTCAGGAGCAATGCGCGTGCATCATTAATGAAGAATTTTAATGAAGGATGGATTTGTCAGACAGAAATAAGTATTCGATACAAGCAGTTTCATCAGCATGAGGTAATACAGAGAGGGAACCCAGGTGAAACCAGACTAATATGTAGAGAGATCTTATGTGAAGTCCATTAACATTAGAGTTGATACAACAGCATTAGACATTAAAGCAAGAGGAGTCTGGAGAAAGAACTCCTCTGCCTTCAAGGGCTCTGTCCATTACAGTGCAGTAAAAATGCCCACAGGCTGAAGTGTTGTCTGAACAGGGTTTCTGACAACTGTTTTGTTCTTTTCTTGGAAACACTCAGGCCCTGTGATAAAAACAATGCCAATGGGTTATAACAGTATTTTAGAGAAAGGCAGGCTGGCTCTGTGTTCCTTTTTTTAGCTCAGCAGCCATCAGTGGCTAAGCAGATCAGATGTTTTACAGTGTCAGCTACAGAGAGGAAAAGTGGATTTGGTGTGACAGAGATGTAGGATCTCTTGCAGGCATGGTCTTCTTATGGCTCTTTGGTTCCACACTTCTGCCTGCTGCTCAGTTTAAGTGCTCCACGTCCTTCTCCTACTAGTGATAGCAGCTACTTATGTGCCTATGTTATCTGTTGTCTTGCAACTGTAAGAGCCTGGGCTGAACAGAGTACTTAAGGAAAACAAGTGTCATGCTTGTACAGATTTGTGATCCACCCAGGATCTCTTCTCTGCCAGGGCCCAGCTTCAAGGGCATCAGAGGAAAGTGCAGGAAACAGTGCGAGGCGTACATTGAATAACCTGACCTTAAATTAAGTCTGAAGTCAGTAAAAATGTTTTAGTCCTTCAACTAGGCATTTGGTACCTTGC
Source organism: Caloenas nicobarica (assembly GCF_036013445.1). Classification (NCBI taxonomy): domain Eukaryota; kingdom Metazoa; phylum Chordata; class Aves; order Columbiformes; family Columbidae; genus Caloenas; species Caloenas nicobarica. The sequence goes on along the minus strand of NC_088284.1, from coordinate 101,086,165 downwards.
TCAGTTGATGTCTCTAGAGAGTTTGTTTTTAAGATGTGATGGTAAATATGGGCTCCTGCAGGTGTTTCTTCTCTCTGGAGAATCCAGCAGAGAAGGGAAACCAATTCCCAAGGGAGACAATCTGGGAGCAGAATTCAGTTTGAATTGCAAACAAGTCAGGTACAGGCAACAATTGTTTATTACCTGTCTTTCTACTGAGAAATCAACATCAAGCCGCCAGTTTGGGAGGTTTTTTTGTCAGTCAGTTTCTTAATCTTGAAACTTGCCTTGATGACAACTAGTTGGATGGAATAAATGCATCCTCACTTTCTTTTCTATGCTTAAACTGAGATCAGGAATGGTTTGGGGATAGCAACGCCTGAGATGAGAACAGTTTTGCACTGAGTTAGCAAACCTGCCTTTAGCCGTGAATATGCAACTCAGTGTCCCAAAAGCTGGTGGTGACCAGACAGAAGCAGAGAGCCATAGACATCAGGAGCTCCATTGACTTTAAATGGAAGTAGGAGAGAGATGAGTTTTGGTGAGTATTTCCAGTTTGATGGTGGCAGCTGGAGGAGTAAGAAGGATTTGTTCAGCCCTTGCTTTCCGGTCATTGGAGTCTGAGATAGTGACAGATGAGATGGTGGCATTTGGTCACCATTGTCCAGTTTCCCAGACAATGCCCAAAGCACCATAAATATGCTGTAGAATTAGAACTGGCCCAAAACCTAAGCCCAGACTAAAACTTTGAAATGTCACAATTAGACCTGAGGAAACTTCAATGCTGTGGATTGGGCCAAACCGTGTAAGAATTTTATGCTTTGCAGAACCTGTTGAATGATGGAAGTTAATTTCCAGCACCTGAAAAATCTGCTGTGTATCATTAATGTGACATCACCTCGAAGAAACACAGAAAGATCAGAGAGTTTATAAAGAGGAAGCAGATTAGATTGCCCAGTAATAAGTCCACCATTGTTCTTTATTATAGCGATATATATGTGTTTATTTAAAGTTATTGAAAGGAAAGAGCCATATATTTACTCTTGTTACTAGTGGTTTTCAAGCAATAACACAAAAAAATGTGTGGAATAAAGCTTGAAAATACCAACATTTGTTTCTGCCAAAAATCAGGGAGGAAAAGCAGAAATACCGAAAATTTGTTGTGAAGTCAGCACTCAAAAGTTTATTAGAAGTCACTAATATGCTTCAGTTAACATTATATGGCAATTCTTTTAGTGGTACATGGACGTATAGGAGTTGTAATTTGAATGTGAAGACCTTTCCTCTGTGAAGTGGACTTCCAGAACGAACCAGATGTCCCAGGACAGCTGCATAGCTACGTGCTCTCATGTTGAGTCAGGATGCTTGAGCAGAAAAGAGCCCATCTTGATCTATGGAATAGGTGTTCTGTCCAAGGAGCTTTAAGTACAACTTCCATAAGACCATGAGGCAGCAAAGGTGGCTGTATTATGAATATTTTGCTTAAACCAAACTACCCAGGCAGAAATAGTTTAGCACTAAATTGGTATGGTGATAGTAAGATGGTAAAGGTTTAGGGAATAGAGTCTGAGATGAGGCTTTGTGTGCCATAAGCAGAGAAAGTTCTTATTTACCATTAATGTGGGAGATGGAAACAAGACTGGAGGGTCGACCTGTCCTTCCTCTGCAGGCACAGCCCATCTTCTGAGGCTGGAGTGTGCAGCTTACACGGTTTGCACTAAAGATGTGTGAACAAAGGATTATTCAGTTCAAGAATTGAACCAAAAAGTCGAGAAGGGGAAATAAGTTCAGAGCAATCTGAAGTGGAACATTTTGAGGACATTTTTGAAGTCAGGGATTGGGTTTTGTTTGGGGTTGTTTTTTTGTCATTTTTATTTATTAGTTGGGTTTTTCTTTTTCATTGAGATCAATTTTTAAACAAAAAAGGCCACTTTGGAGCATTTAAGTCTTTGAAAACAGAAGACTAAAAAAAAAGGAAAAGCTTTGTTCAGAAAGTGCTGAAATGAAACATTTTGAGTTTTCTGACATAAAAATATTCAAATCAAAATGTGGAAATGGGATATTATAAATGTTTAAGCTGTCCTCTCTTTTTTCAGCAAATTCAGCTGCTCAAGTTGCAGAAAGCTTGCATTTCTTCTCCTGTGTCCTCAATCAGCTCCGGTTTTAATGAAATGGAGTAGATAACGAAAGTTTTACTCACTTCTCTTATTTCATAGTTTCTCAAACTGGGAAAGAAAACATCACCATCCATGAAAATATTTTGAACTCACAAGCTTTTCACTTCATTTATGCACAGAGTTGAGGGTTTGCTTATGTGTGTGTGTATATACTGAGGACCAAAATCCTTTTCAAACTAAGGTCACAGGTCTTGAGCAACAGTGGTTCTTCCCAAAGAAATACTCTGATGTGGATTCTGAGTCCAGAGATACCATCCAAGTTTTGGGTGGACTGTAATCTAATTTAACTTACTGAACCTAATTTAACTGCTCATGAGATGCAGTCGACTCTGAAAAAAACAATTTTGTTTCCAAATAAGAAATGGAAATCTTTAACTTTAGCATACAGGCCTAAGGCAACTACATCCTACATAAATAACCTAATTATAATTAAGCCAATCAGGTGAATGAATAACCAGATATTTCACAAGGATTCTCGTTTGCTGTTTCTTGAACCCAAATTCTTCCTCGTTAATTTATGGCACTTACCTGAAGCAGCTCAGTTTAAGTCAGGCATGGGGAGAATCTAATTCTTTCATCTCTTCTTTGGAGTTACTCTCTTTTGCAGTAAAAAAAGAAAGATGATTATGAACTCCACGGTGGCATGCACTGGTGTCACCTGGTTATGTGAGAGACGATGGTCTGAATCCATACTTCACATCTCCAATAAGAAGGCTCTATAACCTATACTGGGTTGGGTTAGGATTTCGGCCTGGTTTTCTGTTTTCCTTTTGTTTGCTGCTCTCCCAAGAGCTTTGAAAATCTGAGTTTCATCCTAGCATGGAACAGAAGAAGAATATAAAACTTCTTGTGGGACAGGACATTCTGGTGCCCATCTCGTGGGTGTGCATGACTGCTCGCTCTGAGAGAGGCGTAAGGGAAAAAAAGCCAGAAGCAGATGTCTCTGTGGCCTGTGGCAAGGAGAGCGAGGATCTATGCGAGGGACTGACGAATTCCTGCCTTGACAAAGACACCCAAACTGGAATTTATGAGAATTCATCTATAATAAGTGCTCTTAACTTAGTGTCTGGCTGTCATCCGGGTGCATCCCAAGAACGGTGGCATAAGGATAAAGCTGCCACATCACACATTCCTCGCTATCACCACAGCCTCTCTCTGGATGAAACAAAATCTTTCCTTGTCTGACAGTTCTGAAAATTGAAGCAAGAAAACCTCAGCCCCGCTGCCGTACTTGGAAGCGCGTGCGAAGCGTGGCAGTCTTCTGAGCAAAACTTTTCCATTGCTCACGCTACAAAGACGAGATGCAAGTAACAAATTGGCAAACCCGCGTTTTAGAAGATTCTGCACATATCTGGGGGAACAGAAAGTTACCGCGAAATTGCTGAAAAATAATGATTTAGTTGTGTGGGAGATGTGTATGGTCAGCAAAGACATGTCCTCCCATATGAACTAAAGCCAAGGGCAAACTCCTGGCCCTGCTGAAACCTGGGGGGAGGCTCGATGGGACTCACCCCAAATGTTATTAGCATCACTCAGTCAGGGTCGGTGGGCAGAGGCGTCAGTGGGGTCTGCCCTGCCTGATGCTCCCCTCAGACAATTGTCAATGAATTGCTGGTTGGGAAAATCCCTGTTGGTGGCGGCGAGGTGTGGTGCAAGATGTTGCGTTAACACCACACAGCTTTCACCAGTGGGGAAAGGTGGGCTATTCACAGGGGCTGTTCAGAGCAGGAATGAAATGTGGGTGCTCAGATTCACCCTACAGAGGCGGTTATCAAGCCCAGAGATGGTCACGGTCCTCTGAGCTGTAGAAATTGGATACCTGGCGTTAGAGGTGGGAAGATCCTTGCCTGGGTAAGGAGAAAGGCACAGCTGGACTCCCAGGTGGCTTGGGGTTGAATGAAAGTGGGACCTGGGCAATTTTAAGCCTGGAACTTATGAAAATAAGCTGTTACAGGACTTCATGATGTTAATGTCATTTTTCTGACCAGATGCGCTCAATAAACCCAGCAAATCCTGATGATGAGTCCATTTTCTGTTGTCAGTGCCAGCGTAGAGCGACATTAGAGACCACAAGCCAGAAAGAGAAATGCTGAGGCAGCCTAAAGGAGCGTTCAGCTCAGCCTAAACTACTTGTGTGTTTTGTTTTGTTCTTTTAATTCTTGAAAAGAATTAGAAAAGGATGGCAAATTTCATCAGAAGTGAAATAAAACCATAGGGGTCTTTGTCTGCGGATTAAGCGTTTTCAGTAACTAGAAAGAATAAATGTTCTCCTGTTTTCACTCTGTTTGCTGTACCTTAGAACCAAGCCGTGTAGGGTATTTGCTGAGACTCCCCAAGTTTTCTTATTTCAACTCTTTTATTTTAGAGAACTTGTTTTGCAGAACCGTGCATCCCAGGGAAGGAAATTAAGGTCAAATATGAGAAAAAAACCCACCTAAGGGCCTGAAATACTTTTAGTTTCTCAAAGACCACCCTGTGTGGGAATGATAGATTTAAAAATGGGTGGAACCTCTAAGCCTGGAGTTGTATCAAGTTATTAATGAAAAATCTCTGAGATCTTTGTGTGAACCAAGATATTTGCGTGGTACTTTCTCACTCTTTCTTCAGCAGAAACACTGTGGTCTCAGAAACTGAAAACTAGCCCTGCTTTTTCTCTGGCTTCAAAAATAACTATGTATCTTGAAAAGCTGTCTCAGCAGTATTGAAGGAGTGGGAAAAAAAGTGTATTATATCCCCATGGTTTCATACAGTGCAGCTGTGCTAACAGAGTGCATTGAGACTGAGACCAAAGGAAAGGCACGAAATAGTCCATTAAATGATCAGTTGAATCTAACAGTAAAGCTTCACGCAATGGGGAGATCTATTGCCCAGGTATCCTATTGCAGATAGGAGGTTTTTGCTTTTTTTCTTTTTTTTTTTTTCTTTTTTTTTCTTCCCCAGGGAGGGCAAAGAAATTCAGAATGTTAATGAATTGAATCCCTTTGTATTAATAGAATTTTAACTGAGATCAATGGGAAAGTTATCTTCTGATAGGAAGGCTGCCTTACTTTGACTTAAAATCCTTAAATATTCTTAAAATATATTTGGATTAAATATCCATATTCTGTGGGATTAAAAGTCTTGATTTTACTTCTAGTTGAATGTCTGTAGGATGATGATCAGATTTGAAAACAGCTAAGCCTCTAGACTTAATTAGTGTAAAAAACCAACCGGACAAATAAAATACATTTTTTTTTAAAGAAGCAAGTGTGTATCAACATACAGCCTTCAACAGTCCCTCCTAGATCTTGAGGTAATTATTAGTAGTACAGGAATAATGGAACAAGTATTGACCAAATGTAAAATGCAGTTGCCACAGTGGAGCTATTCCCCCTACGTCAACTCAGAAATACAAGTGGTTGGTTTATAACCCTCTTTAGGTTACAACATTTTAATGTTTTTTCAGTGTTTATTTATTCTCTTCCCAAAGAATGTTCTGAAATATCAAGTTTACAACCTGTGGCTCATGTGATGGTAGTGGAAACAATTAAGCTAGAAGCTTTCAAAGCCACCACTGGGATTTTGATGCCCAAACTCATTAATTTTAATAAGAAGTGAGCTGCCAGTCGTCTTAAGTGGTTTCTAAAATCTCAACCCATAAAAACACTTCTCTACTGATTCTAGTTTACTAGGAGCCCAGAGTAAGGTAAACATGTTAACAAAATAGTAGGTGTTAAAAGGTGGAAAGTATGTGTTCAGATGTCTCTAAGACCATTCAAGGAACCAAATGGTGGCCCCAGCCTTGAGCTGGCAGATGTGGGCTGACGTTGGGGCTGCTCCTACCTTGAGCGTCTCAGGGAATTACTGACAGATCGAAACATGAGGCATAGTTTTGGTGGCAAGGAGAAGAAAGTCAGTGGAAACAGAAATCCCAGCAACAGCTCAGTTCCAGTTGTGACGATCACGTTGTTTGTCTACTTTGGGCTCTCATGTCTGCTCCATGCGCTTGCCACCTTAACACGTTCCTGCCCACCACAGCCTTGTGGCCAGGGTAGTGGTCTTCTCCCAAATCTGCATATGAACGACTGAGTTGCAGGAAGACCTGAGTGAATTCACACCACACAGTGAAAAGCAGAGGTATCCAGAGCAGTACCAGAACGAGCTGTCTTTGGGCTGTATCAACAGCTTGTGTTCCCATTGCAGTCATCCACATGGTGTTTGTAGACGTTTGGTCCGGGTCCTTCCTACCTGCCTTAACCCATCCTATCCTAGTTCGCACTGTGTTGTCTTCTAGGCTGCTAAATGGCTGCATTTGCACATTGATACTTCACTGGCCAACCATCATGGCTGGTTAGAAATTTAAGAACTGTCTGCTGTGGTCTGAGGGACCCACCCGATGCAAACCTATGAGAGCCTTTCCTTTTACATGAGTCTGAAGATGACTTTGCTTCAGCTATGAGCCTCTGTCACAGCCTAAGAAGTCTTGAAGACTTTGGAGAGCACCAAGATGTCTCATAGGAAGCTGCTGCACTGATGAAAATTCATCTTCAACATGAATCATGGAAGAAAGTCTTAATGGGGAAAAACATCCAGAACCAGTAGATCTCTCTGTGATGTAGAATAGAGCATGGAGTGAGAATGAATGAGTTTGAAAAGGACTCAGAGTGTGAATGCTTGGAAAAAGAGGGATTTTCGTGTGACTTTTACTAATGAAAGCAACCTTAAAGAATTTTAGAGTTAGTTTAAACGAGTGCATTTCTTTTCTGTATCTGTCATACTATCTTTGAAGAATTTCATTAATGTTGGCTATGAGTGACAAAGTTACTGTAGTTTTTGCCAGTGAGTCTCATAGTAACAACGATTAATTCTCAGTAGCTATTGGAAGGACCTTTGGGTGAAACATGATGCACTGGAAATAGAGATGTCCATCTTGACTGGTATTGTAATGGACTTCAAAAAAAAATCAAAGAGAAAAAAAAGCTGCCATTAGTAGTAGATGTGACTTTTTTGGAAGAGAACAAAATGTTCCATAAATGAAACATGTGGTTTCACTTGCAGCAGATTTCGTACATTGTCACCAGTGAAGTTTTGGATTTTTATTACTTTTTCATTAAAATGTCTTACTGGTTTCACTCAGGAGGCAAAACTTTTCACGTGGCTTTAATTGTTTCTGTCTTAAAAGTCATAGTATCCATGTAGTAGAAATAGTTTTGCAGACCACAGCTTCATATTGCCTATTAATTCTCTTCCATTTTCTGTACCTACAACTCTTTGGGCCATCCCAGAGACAGAAAAAGTTCATCTCTTTCAATTAAGACCAAACAGGAACTTCTGCCGAAGTTACGGGGGGAGGAATATCACTTTGTATCAGTATTGGTTTATTAGATTGGTTTCAGATATCTTAGCTCTCAAATGTAAGTTCACATGGCCGTGTATCAAAGGAGAGAGTTTGTATTGACTTTTTTCTAAAATTAGTGAAACTCTGGAAGATTAAAAGAATAAAAGGCCTTTTTCTGCATGGTTCCAGTCAGTTATAAGAGGTGGTGGTATGTCAAACAGAAGCTCTGGCAGTATTTACCCCCTTTTTTGCTTCATTTATTCTTTATACAAAGCCTGCCAGAGTTCAGGTCTCACATACCCCATCCCAGCAGCCTGGCTATTACACGATGCTTCTGTCATCATCCCAGGCTTCCCTGTCACCAAGTCTAACTCGGATGAACAACCATACTTATGGTTACTGTCAAAACAACGACTTGTTTTCCACAGACGATATCCAAAATTGAACAGAAAATAAGGGAACTAGAGTTATTTCATTAATTTAAGATCAGCTTCTGTTAAGGTATCTATTTTCCTCTGAGAGTCACAGTTTTGCCATTTAACCTTCAGCCCAGGGAGGAGGTGATGTTGACCCCTACCACAGGCTCTAAAGCCTGTAAGAAGTAATGAAAATGCCAGAATACAGCAGTAGCATATCAGCTGCTTTTTCCCTTTTTTTCAGTTCAGTGTTTATTTGAAATCTCACTTGGAAATGCCACTGCTGTCTTTAGCTGCTGCCCCAGAGCAAAAGCCTTTCTACTTGTGCACCTTCTCAATGGTTAGGAGCACCCACCAAGTAGCGTAGTCGTCTGCTTTCACTTTTTCTTAGCACGATGCCTCGCTTATTCATCAAATGTTTAAATCTGTTTTGCAATTCTAGGACACCGAAGACAAGCCCAGCCTTGCAAGGGTCCCCAGCAACAGCCCTGCCCGCTGTCCAGCTTTCTGAGCAGGTCCCACTGACGTCTCCTTCCCTGAAGCCCCTGCAGATGGACGAAGAGGACAGCCTGTCTCCTCACCTCCTGTTGCCAGATAGCATCAGCCAGCTGGAAGAGTTTGGGAGGCAGAAGAAATGGCACAAGAAGCAGCACAAACACCATCGCCAGAGACAGTTCAATGACCTCTGGGTTCGGATAGAAGACAGGTTAGTCATAACTTCTATGGTCCCTGTCCTCTTCTTGCCTCCTCCTAACTAGCCGTGCTTTACAGATCCTAGGTTGTGTTGATTAGACCATAAGGAGGGTTGGAGAAAGGCTAACTGGCAGAGACAGGGAGTGAGGTGATATTTTAGGAGTCTAATGAAGAGCTAAGAGGAAGGCTCATAAGCACGTTTGATCTAAAAGTAAAGAGAAAAAAAGCTAACACTTAGAATATTTAAAATATACAGAAACAAAGACTTGTCAGAGTAAAAACAGGAAAAAATGGGAATGGAAAATATTCTGTGTTTGCCCTCTTTCTTCCAATAATTATTTTCCAATCTTTACTGTCAGTTTTCAGCCCAAAGACTCGCCAATTTTCCAACCAAGCAGAATATTCCTGGGCGTTTTTAAGATTCTGACATATCTGACTTTCAGTCTTCTTAACTGTGTTCTGGGACTGAGAAGTTTTATCATCTCAGACGGTATTGAAAACAGCAAACTGAGGCAAAATTAAGTACTTAATTAAGGCTTCTATGTCAAGAGAATGGAGATTGGCATATTTCTGTGACTGTTCCAGTCTTGGTCTGAGATTAAAAACTCCCATTCAGTGTTTGAATAAGAGCAGCCTTCGTGTTTGACCAGGGCTTCTCAATGTGCGCTTTTAAGGATTCGTGGGCAACTTATTCTTCCACATCTAAAACTGGGAAAGCTCTTGGTGCCTTTATCCAGGGCAAGTCATGGGCAGATAAACAGCCACAATGTTTATAGATCTCCTAACAAGTAAAAAGAATTAAATAATCTGTTGGGAACTGGCTGCTTGCCTATGCATGTAATGATTGTCCTGGAGCATTACTCTTATTCCCATTTTCATAGCACCTAAATTCCTTGCAAGTAAGATGAGTCAGAGTCTCTCAGAGGATTTTCCTTTTGCTAAGGGAAAAACTCCACATATTTGTGTTTTGGGATTTGGTTTTTTTATTCATTATTTTTAATGGAGTAGTTGCCTCATTTTTTTGTAGTTTGTTGTATTCTCAGGATGAGCAATGTAAGTTGTTACTAAGGTGATGCATATTAATCTTAACATAGTAAGGCTGTTTCTGAGGTTAATACCAGCCTCAATAAGAAGGATTCTTATGTTTTGTTCTCAAAGTGTGTTCAGTGGTTGGATCCTCTCCACAGAGAATGCTTAAGTATGAACTAAGATGCATTTGGTTCAACAGAGTCGATTGCCTCGAGGACAAGGAACTTTTCCATCTTCTGCCTGGGGACTGCCTAGTTTGTGGTGCCCTGTGATGTCCCAGCATTTCACAAGGGTGTCTGGTCCAGCTCACCATATGCATCAAACAAGTGAGGTGCTTAAATGGATCTGGTGGGAGCGTGGCAGTCAGGCACAATCCTCCTGCCCTCGTCCTATCTATCCAGAAAGGATATTGGATATTTGGCCTGATGTGGCTGTGGAAATGTGTCACTGGGGGCTTAAAGCAGTGGTGCTTGAGTAGCTTTGGCAGACTTTTGTGCCTTTTGATGTTTTTATTTCAGTAAGAAACCTTCCTAGGAAAAATACTTAAAAGAGTAGGTCCCCAGGTTAGAGTTAAATTATTTGCTCTGTGATCCTCTGTGATTTCATCTGAATCAAAACCTTTTACCCCTCTATTGCAGTTTCATAAGGATGGAGATGGGGATAAGGAAACATAAGTTTCTGCTCCTACCATGCTGGTGATGACCAGACTCTGTGTGTCGCCTGCCTTGCTGAAAGATCCCAGGGAGATATTAGTGGGAGATCACAGCCCTAGAAATGAGGAAAGTCTGGAAGAAGGGAAGTCTGCCTTAGTGCTTTCAGATGGTTTTAGTGCTTCTACAGTTCTGGAGTAACTTCTGGTGTTTTCCTGGAAACAAAACAGAACAAAAAATACAAACTGTTCAGCTAAATCAGAGACTCACAACCAGCTCTGCTTTCCCCATAAATTGGATGGGGTCTCAACTTTCATAAACCAGCTGCTGCATATTGTGCTTTTGGCAGTTGGGTTTCATCAGCATTAATTGCAAGCTGGACCTTGCACAAGGCAATAAACAGTGAGTTCTCTCTAAGTGGTTCCTTTCTGATTGGCAAGAAAAGAGCAGAAATGTGTGCCTGTCACCAGATTTTGCAACCTGATAATTCTTGGGAGGAAACAGCTAGGACGGGTGATATGGGCAATGGAGTGTTACCTGTGCAGGAGAGAGGTGCGTGAACTTTATATTGTGTTACCTCAGTAATGTTCATTAGCGCTCAACAGTGAGACTGTTAGCACTCATTTTTGGAGGATAATTGGTGTTCTAGAAGTTCACACTTTGGCCTGTCCCATAGATCCATTGTGCATTTGCATATACTGAAATTGGAGCCCCCCATGTTCTATAGGGACTGAGGTCTCTGCATATAATATTACCTTGAGCTATGGCCCTTTATTTCCAAATGGTTTTTCTTCCAGTTTGAGTTTCCTAACCCACCTGTTGTCAGCTGAAACTTTACTTGTTCACCTTTGAGATAAAGTAGAGGCATTTGGGTCATTATTACAGCTTTTGGATGAAAGTTGCATAAAACTCATTGTTTCCATGCAAGGTCTCCAGAATTCAGCTGTTTGAGCTGCCTTTCAACTTGAAAAGTCAAAAGAGGAATATACAGGTGGAGGACAAATCCAGGCAAATTTAAACCAGATTATTGATTCTTGTATGAACCTCATTGAACTGCGAAATGACTGTGGTTTGTACAGCTCTTTCCCAAAGCTTTATTGACCATGGATTAGAGGACTTTATGAGACATGAATTGCAGGGCTTTTATGGACTAGGCATTTCTAGGCTATCTCACACACTTCCATGAAAATCTTGGGGTGTTTTCTTAAGCTACCAACACAGAAACAAAGGAAATGAACACAGGAGAACAATCTTAAAGGAACATCAAAGGTCTGACTCCAACCTATAAAAGCCAGGAAATCCATAATTAATGGTTCCACTAAGACTTCAGCTCACACAGTCATTCAGGTCTGATCTGAGGTTATAGCTACAATCTGAAATGGCCTTGTGAAAAATGAGTCATCATTTAATGTCGCACATCATTATTAGTATTTACTTTCAGTTATAGCTTGGAGATTGTCCTTTCCTTTTTGTTCTGCCTTAACAACTGAGGCGTTTGAGTTGGCAGCCCTGAGTGGACCGTGTTTAGATTTGTGTGTTGGAGGGTTAGTACCGCTGTGAAGGATGAGAAAGTTTCTACCCTGTCTTTGACAGAGCTGAGATTTGCTCATCTCCTGGGTAATCGGCTACAGTGAAGCCTATTAAAAAATAAAAAATGCTGATGAAATGTGTGGTTTCCTCTCCCTTCCGCCTTCTTCCCCCAAAATCTAAACAAAATGAAGAAGTCCTGCCTGGCTGCAGTTTGTGTTTGAAATTGTTTGTCAAGAATCAAAATTAAGTGGAGATTTCAAGTAGCGGGATTTTTTTTCTTTAATGACTTGATTTTGCAGAAATGTGCAGATCTGAAGTCTGTCTTTGGGAGGAATTTGAACTTAGGCAAAACTTAAAACTTAGCTAGCTCCCATAGCCAAAATCCAGCTGGGGCAGCAGGGAAGGGAGGCAAAACCCTTGGGCTGGAGGGCTGCAGTCTGGCATACAGAGCGTGTTATTGTTCCTGTTGACACTGTGTTAGCTAAGCTTCCCCTTGTAATATATTTAATTAATTACAGATCATTCACTGGCTTTTCTTGATGAGCTGCTCAGTAAGATGAAATAATAGAGAAATGTCTGCGACATTTCAGAGTGGTCTCTGAGGGCCAGGTCAGGATCGCACCTTGGTTCTAATGGGCAAATAGTTTAAGGCTACAAATAAAACCAGCCCCAGAGAACAGAGAACCTCTGCCAGCTGCGGGGGGAGCATTGTAGCTCCCAGGGCCCCTAAGGCAGGGTGGGAAGACAACCCCTGGGAACAGGGAGGGAGGGGAGTGAGTGACTGGGAGGGCATTTCGGGAGGTGTGAGGTTTGGAAGGGGCGATGACAGCTGGGAGATGCGAAAGAGAGAGGAATACAGTGGTGGGAAGAAAGAATTAGAGAGGATGTAGTGGGCAAGCTCAGAGATTCATTCCCACTGCTGAGGAGATCTGGGTGAAGATGGTGTTTGGAAAGACACTGAGGACACACAGTTGCTTCATTTGCACAGGAATGGAATTAAAGGAAAAGAATTGTTATCAGAAGAGAAAAAAAAAAAAATCCTGACCCAGATGTAAGCTCAGCCCTGCAAAACCTGCCATTAGTAGGAAATGAAATTAATTCCCCCCGTAACTGGAAATGGCATTTCTCTGATAACCCAGTGCTGACTATTCAACCCCAGATGAATGCAATAGCATCACAAATATCCATTTCTTTTAGAAGCAACCATTATTTTAGGCCAAAAAAAAAAAAAAAAGGAAGTTACACCAGTGATGGATGAAGGGAGACAATGTGTAATAAACCGCACTAAGTGTGCCTGTACAGAGTGAACCTTATCAGTTTGGATGGAATTTAAACACTTAGTCTGTTATCCTTTCTTTCAAGACAATGCAGTGATGGAAAACAGAACTCTGTCAACTCAGACAAACTTTTAATTTCACTTAACTGCATCTGAAAGGTAAATTTCGGTAAATGAATCCAAATTGCTTCCTTTTCACAACACACGGTGCTGAAATACAGTACTTAACTTCATTAAAGAATAGACTGCTTTTCTTTGGAGGAGACCTAGACACTTTTGAAGTCTAACAGGTAAATTGCGGTCAGATGATTTCCCTCCATATGGTAGCTTTGAGCTTGAAAATTCCATCACTGGGGCCTTGTTTGTTTAAATTACTCTATCCGCCTCCTGCTAAGGATACTGCTCGGGGAGTGCATGTCTACCGATGCTCATGGGGAGGAGGATCACTCCCTTCTCCAGCCTGTCTCCCTGCAGCCGAATAACTCATTGCCACCATTGCACTTTTTTGCCCTTTGTTCAACCAAGGATGAGGATGCAGCTTCTGGACCGTTCTAACCTGTTACAGTGAACCTGTCTCCCAAAGGCATCGCTCCAGCAGCCAGGAGCAGCGGGACGGTAGGTGTGTTGGAGTCCCACCTTCCGTCCCTTCTCACACCTTGGTGGTGTTTGGGGCTTCGCTGTGTTGTGTGGCCCCTTGGCTTTTCTCCAGCACTTCTGTCTACCATTTCTTTGAGTGTTCTCCTTCCAGGAACTTTCATGATCAGAGTCCCTATCAGTGACGGCCCCCAGTCTCCAGGGCATGGCATATGAATCCCTGCTCATCAGAAAAATCTCACAGTTTGGCAGCTTGGGTACAAAACCCTTCTGTCATGCTGAATGGTCCCAAAGCACCTTCTAGACAAATGCTCTCTCCTGGTTCCTCAGTGGAAGCTGAACCTTTTTATCTTGAACTGGCCTAAAATCTGCTCTTAGTTTGTCCGATTTTTTATGAACTCTGGTGGATATACAGTCGCGAGAAGACGACATTTTGGGCAGTGCAGCAGTGCGTCAGTTAGTCCTTTTCTCTCCCCGTGTTTCATTCCTCTCTTGAACATGCAATCTTGCTTCTGTGAAAGCATCCTCAGCTTCTCCTGAGCAGGGAACAAAGCATGGAGAATACTGCATTTTCTCCTTCTTGGTTTCTTACTATTTCCGTTTGAATCCCCCTTTAAGATGAGCAGATGGCTTGATGCCTCCTTTAAACAAGCACTGATGTTGGCAATTCACTCATCACCCTTTGCACAGCCCCAAGTACTCAAGCCCTCCACTGGAAGTAAAATAAGAACATGGTATAACTCAGTGCAGTATAAATAAGAGGTAAATCTCCTGACTGTAACATATGATACAGTGATGACATTATCCTTCCTCCCTAGATGGTTTTTATTGAGGCTTCTTGGATTATCAGGTTGGTCAGAGTGCACAGAACGTATTAATTAAAGCTGTGAAACCTGGTCTCAGCACAGAGTTCTCTCGTGCATCGCAGTGATGGATGGGAAGTCCTGACGTTCATGTCCAAAACTCTTAGCATCTCCATGCTAATAGACCCTACCCTCCCTGTCAGCTGGCCGTGAGTGATAACTTTTTTTCCTTTGTAAAGTCAAAGAGTAAATTTGTTATCCTCCAGATGGGGCTGAAAAGATGTGCAGCCACAATTTCACCTGCTAGACACACCAAAAGATCTGTATGTTTTATTTTGTTCTGTTGTTGTTTTGTTTAACCTGCTGCCACTGTGTGATGAAACAAACACAGATGAACTTAAAAAAAAAAAAAAAGCAAAAGCCTTGCGTATTTACTTTCACTATTGCTTAAGTGTCTCACCACCAGTATGAACAATTAATATGAAGCAGTATGCCAACCCTATTTTAATGAAAGCTATAAATACTGGAAAATAAAATCATTAGAGGTAAAAAAACATGGAATTCTCTTGGAAATAGAGACATAATTTTTATATAGATTTCAGTTTTATTTCATGAGACTAAATTCTTTATTGGTAATGCATTAGGTATTTTATTTTTGTGAAATTTAAATCCATCATGAATATTAAATCCATATTTTTGAAGGCGAGCAAACAACAAAATCAGAGCATGCAAAAGCTAGGATTTTTGAGCAGTGAGGTATTTTTCAGCACTGGATATCCAGGAGCACTTTCTAATCCTTCCTCTTCAATGCTGATTAAGATTGAAAACACAAGGCAAGATGTTTTATGGAACCTATTAAGGGCTTTCTCATCCTTTCTTGTTTTCTACTTCTCATTTGGGATGCGTTGAGTAAAGATAATCTGTGTTATATATTTATATCTGCCTCAGTTTGGTGTATTTCTGACTCAGACTGAACATAGCCCTACCATTGCTAGCTTGGTTAAGCTGCCGAAGATCTGTCTGATGCAGCACAAACAAAATGTTTGCTTAGGATTCAGTTTGAAGAAGGAGCAGCTACTGAGTTATGATAATCTTTTCCTCCATGATGCACATTCCCACTTGTTCCGCTGTTTCTCAGCCAGCACAGTCTCATTTCCTCATCCAGTGCCAGGACTCCTCTTGATTTTGGACAACCTGCTAACTTTTCAGTTCCATGGTTTTCCATTTTCTGCTTAAATTTGCTCTTTCTCCAATATTCTTTCTACCTGCCTTATTTTAACTCTGCCTGCATGCACTCAACATGGGCCCTGGAACAAGAAGTAGGAAGGGACCCCTCCAGCATCTCCATCTTCATCTCCAGACCTCTGCACTCACCTTCACCTCCCTGAGCTCACCATGCAGGAGGCTGTGATCCTACAAACACTGCGCTTCACTTTGCAGTCACTCCATGCCAATGAAAGTTTGGGCTTTTGGAGCCTACAGCCTTCAGCAGAACCTCTTTGAGATGGTGGCATGTCTCACTTGTAGCTTGTTTGTCATCTGACATTACCGCAGACTGCAGTAGGTAGGAGGCACAGCCAAGCACCCTCCTTCTTCATTTTTAACCAGGAGGTAGATCTCCTCCATGTTATTTAATCATCTTTGCTTTTTCTACCATTTTCATGCAGATGTGTATGTGGCCAAGAACACTGCAGGCTGGACAAGACAGTCAGCACTGGCTCTATTTATTCTTGGCTGAATTCATGGACATCGTAAAGCAGTCCAAGTTCTTTCTGTTGGTCCTTTTCCTTCTCTTGACAACTTGTCAGCCTTATGGGCTGTGATGGTGGCTAGTGACAGGAGTGTTGGGGGCGAACCAGGGTCTAGATACCTATAATAATAAGTCATTAGCAAAACCTTTATGCTTATGCATTGGATCATGTTTTTATTTCTCAGGCATCAGAAATGCACTTAGAGTTGGCATTAAGCTGGAGAATAGGTGCCTGTGAGTATAAATGCAGAAGCAAGTTTATTTTACCTACAGCTTGTTTTAATGCTACTATGGTTTGATAGGTTAGACTATTTTTGAGATTCCCATCCGCAACTACTCAGTCATAAAATTAAAGTTTCAGGACTGGACCTGTAGTACAAGATGTATCCTGTGAAGCTAGGCAAAAAAAAAGGAGGGTGTTTATTCCACCAGAAGAGTTAACACTGTGAGTTTGGCTGTCTTCTGTGTTAATGCACATCTTTTTCTCCAGCTCTTTTTAGTCTGCTCCAGCAGTGTATCCCGCTGTGGTCTGGTATGCAAGAGCTTTGCTGTGAGGTTTGCAAATACTTGTATTTCTGTGTTATGAGAACAGAGTATTTGTGTGTTACTGGGGTGTGTATTCCTTCGGCGGCTGGAAGGAAGGGCAGACCATGCATGTGATCCATGCACATGTTTATTGTTGCCTGTGAATAACCATGTACAGCAAATGGACTCTGGAAGAAAGCTTGTTGGCAGATGTCGTCATGGCCCTTCCAGTTTATAAATATGAGCCTTGACATTTATATTTTCCATATCCAGGGCTTTCACTAGCCAGATGTTCTGAGGATTGGCTCCTTGGAGCCTTTAACTATGACTCCTTGTAGCATATTGTCTATCACACACACAAAAAAATAAAACCATATTCCTGGCTCCTATCAAACAGATAAGAATGGAAAAGGCACTGAGTACCCTCAGGTAAAGGGAATTCCTCTAAAATCGGAACCTCTTTACGTTCACTTAACTGAAAAATAAGTTGCCTGGTTTAACAGGCAGAGAAAATTCAGTACACAGTAGCGCTTTTACCCTGCTGCTTGGTGTGAGTGGAGTGTGGTTTGTGTTAAGCTTGCAAGGCTGCCTGCAGTTGCAGACGTAGTGAGAAGCGCTGAGCAGGTTCGTGCCCAGGGTCAGCTGGATTCCTTAAACACACAAGTTGGTAGTAAAGCACCTGCGCTGCCTAAATTGCAATTCTTGATGCAGAGATTTTTCGTTTAGCAACATGTTCTGTATTGGATGGGGTGGCGGCCAGCTCCACAATCTGACTCCCAACAGCACTACTCGTCTGACAAAATGTGACTGTTTCCACCTTCATCAGAGCAAACTGCATTGTTCCCTGGACTGGTACAGCCAGCACTGACCCTACAGGGAGGTTGGACCCTTGTGCACATGAGGTTTGGAGCTGTTGGGGTCAGGAGCAAGACATTTCCCCACTTCTCAGAGTATAGAAGCAGCAGAGACCCATCTGTGCCATGGCTGCTCCTTGTACTGCACCCATCAGGGAGAAAAGTTAATGACTCGTCTCAAAAGTGGGATTTGGGTTGAAGGTGGGACATCTGTAAGGACACTTCACTCTGTGTTAATACCTGTCTGCCTCGGCAATATGTAGATGTGTTGAAGGGATCACTTACCATTTAAAAGCTGGAACAAACCTTCTTCTCAAACACTGCAACCCTAAGCTGAACTTATTGTATATTTGAGTGTTCTTCATATCTAGCAGCATCTAAGCCCCAAAGACTGCAAATCTGCTGTTCCTCAAGGTAAAGCTCTAGATTTGGCAGAGCTACATAAAATCCATAAAATGTAAAAAGCTTCATCTTCCAGTGAAAGCACTTGAGTTACCTTAAAGAAAAAGAAATGTCTTTAAAGTTCAGTGGAAATGCAAGCAGACAACACTGTCAGTGCTAGCCCAAAGGAAAAGAGTAAGGGATATGGGATTTATTTCTGGTTCTGCTTTATTTCTGGTTCCCCTTCTGACTAGTGAGTTGCATGCCCTGTGAAATTAAGTGAAGAAAAGTATGACAGGGATGTTGTGGTGGGCAGTTAGTTTATAAGAGGATTTTAACCACAGTTACACTGTGGTAGCAGGTTTACCTAAAAAGACAGATCGGTTGTGAAGTGAGAGATTTGATTCCCTGAGGGTCCCAGCAGCGTGGGGTGCACCGCCTGCTGAAAACGCATCAGGACCCCGAAGGGCAACTGTGGTCCACGGCCAGTTACTCATGGAATGAAGAGGTAGGATTTATTTAAATTCATATGGTTTTAATGCTATAAAAGCTGGGTTCCTGCAATTACGAAAATGCCAGGCAAAATTCCGATTTCACTCAGATCTCCTCTTTACAATTCCTGAATAACTTAGCTGAACAAAGTTAGCATTATTGTACCTGGGGCCAGAGCCCGTGGTGCTGGAAGGTGAGGGAGCCAAGGCTGTTGCTCTGAGCTGGTGGGTACGCAGGATGCCCCACGCAGGACTGCTGTGGAGAGACATGGTGCAGACCGTGCTCACAAAAGCTCGGCTCTGCAGAGACGCTGTAAGGTCCTGGTTATGACACCTGACAAGGAAAGCTTTTGCAGCCTTTCCAGCCCTGCAAGCAGCTTTTTATGAGCCACCGATGGCATCTCGGGGCTTTCAGTGGGTTCGGAAGTGCTTGGGGAGAAGGAATTTATGCTGTGGCTAGTATCATCGCAATTGCTTTGCAAGCAGCAGGAGGAACCCAAACCTTGTGGGCAATGCAGGAATTTAATATCCTTGGCATTTCTGCCTGGTAGATATATCCCATGAACTGGTTTGTTTGTTTGTTTGTTTGTTTTAAATTTATTTTGAGAGTGAGTCCATTGGAAAGAAAAAGAAGCCAGTGCTTTTGTTAGTGGAACAAGCTTGAATTCAATACTGCTCCAAATAACAGGTTCAAAGATCTGACCCAACCTTAATTATTCTTACTAAGAGAGACTCTGGAAAAATACAAGCAGTGAGCAGGAAAGCAAGCCCAGTGAATTAGAGAGAAAAATGTGATACAGACTAAGTGGAGAGAAAAACTGTTACGTGGAGATGGAAAAAGAACAGGGAGAAGGAAAAAGAAAATTAAAATCAAATGGAAAAATGCAGTATATTTGACATATATTTAAGCCACTTTATATTTTGTTTGTTCATTCTGTTCCTTAATACATTGCACAGCCATCTTCTTAGTGGCAGTAATTGTGTGTCTTAGAGAACAGTCTTGGAGAAAATACTTAATTTGACAGGATGTTTTAGGCATTTCCCCACTACTGCCTATTCTAAATCATTTTAAAATCTGGAGGGGAAAGTTGATATCTTTTACAGTGTTTTACAAGAAAGTGACAAGGTCAAATATATACATCTCTATGAATGTATGTGTTCCCCAAGCACATCTAAACATGCACAGTTAATTGTGTGCATCTGCAAAAAATATTTGAGCCATAGGGCCCACACAATGCCAAACAAACACTTGAGTGCACATAGGAGAGGGCAGACCAAGTCACTCTGGTTCTAATTAATTGAAAGGTTGAGCCCAAGACATGAAATATGGATTATGATTTTGACGACCCCAAAAATGCAAATTGTTTTGCATGTAGGGCTGTATTGGTGAGAGCAGGCAGTTTGCAAAATACAGACAAGAGATATTCTGCTCATGCTTGGCATTTGGTTTGAAACCACCTGATTGCAGCACTGTCAAATGAACTGTACATTTTGTATAGCAGGATGCCCAAAATCTTCACAGATCGCGTCACTGGCAAGGTTTTTGCAATACTAAGCCCATCTGTGTATGCACCCTTGATGTTCTTCCTTACTTTGGCTGTTAGAACTGCAATCATTATCAGTCCAAGGACCATCGAAACATGTACTTGGTTATTTGAGCCATTCTGATGAGTGCCGTAATTGCACATACAAATCAGGTACATGACCAGATGTGTGCAGTGGGTGGGGGCGAGTTTGTGGATGTTTTTCAGCCCACATCACTATTTAGACTATCATGAACACATCCTGGCTTGGATGTCTGTGCAGAACTGGTGAAACAAAGGGCTCTGTGCTATCCCCTCTTAGCAAGGGCCAGGCTCTGGGTAAAACTGGGATGCATTATCCCAGCTCTGTGATTGCCTCGTTCCAGTGCAGAATCATGAGGGGATATCCTTAGGATGTTAGAGAATCATCAAAGCATTTCTTAGAAGGGCAAAGGAAAGAGCTAATGTTGTCGTCTCCTGCCTTGGGACCACCCAGACACTCCACAACAAATCATAGGTCTTCAGCTACAGTATCTTGCATTATTGTTCACAGAGATTTTAAATAATTTAATTTTTTTTACCTCCTTTTTTTTTTTTTTTCTTTTTTAAAAGGATGACATATAGTTTCCTGACAGGCTGGTTTTAATAAGGTCAAAATCTTTGTTGTTGCCAAATCAGAGAGGACTATAACATCTTTAAGTCATTAGATGGGAATGGGGTAATTACTCAGAGGGTGTGCTTCAAAGGTTATTAGTTTTTACAATGTTCTGTGTTTTTACACCGTTCTGCAGTTGTCTAGAAAGGAGTGATGGGCCTGATTCTGCTGCTGCCACATGTGTGGGTGCAGGATTTGTATTTGCAGGGGTTTCCTGAAGGATATCAGGGCGGCAGGTTGAAGAGGGGCATACGCAATCTCCTCTGGGGATGGGGGAAACCTAAACTTGACTGAATGTGCAGGAAACTTTTCTGTGTGCTGAAAGTTCATTTCAGAAAAGGGTCCTCAGGCTGTGCTGGAGTTGTTTCTCGCCTGCTCCTTCCCTACCTGCTACCTGCATCTGCGTGTCCACCTTTGCTCCACCTGTGGCTTGAGAGATGTTCTGCATTTTAGGAAGCATCTGCATTTGTCCGTGCTGCACGGCAGTGTCACTCTGGGGCTGAATTTGTCATCGCGGAGGTATTTTGCAGGTGGCCTGGGCAATCGGGACCTGCAAATCACAGTGAGAGTCTGCAAAAATGCTTCATACTGGGTTAATGCTGATGGTATCACACTAACGCTTCAAGGTCTTGACTCAGATCAGAGTCAAGGGAGTAGTAGAAGTAAAGTGATTTAACAAGATTTTGATGGTTCCTTGGTGGGTGACACAGGGATAGAAACCAAATCTCCTGGCGTCCAGCCCATGGCCCATCCAGAGAAGGGGTCAAAACTGCACTAGAGGCATTTGAGCTGGATTTCAACATTAGACCTCCTCCTGCTTACACCAGTGTGGCCTCCCTGGAGCCACTGGGCCAGGTAAGCCACCTTCTCCTCCTTTGTGCCAAAGCTCAGAGCTTAGACCCCACAGAGGGGACACCAAGCCATGCCAATTGTTGGGGAGTTGCTAAGGGACCGAGGAGGGGAACTGTGTCCCCACCAGCCGCTGCTTTTTGCACTGCAGAATCAGCAGTTTTCCTTTTCCACACCCTGTGGCTCCATCCCAGTTTAGGAACCTGGCCTTACCAGTCAAAGCCCTCACTGGCGCTAGAGCTTGGCTGGGGTTCAGGAGACCTGAATTCCAGAGATAGAGATCTTCAGAAGCAGCTCATCTTGCCTACCTTATCGACATGCCTTTAAGGGGAAAGAATTGTCCTCTTGAGACATCTTGTTCCTCATGAACTGTAGCGGGAGCACAGTTGAATAGCTCCAACTATAAGCTTGCATCTGAGATGGCTGCAGTTAATCTCATTCTTTAAATCCTATTCAAGGCCAGGGCATCAGAAGGACCACCCATGATTCTCTTTGGAGGCATCTTATGCCTGTCCTGCTGACAGCCTCAGGTCCAGTGTGTTCAGGAGGTGCTTCACATGGTTTCCTCATCCATCACATCCCTGCACATCCTTGCTTGCTGTCAGGCTCTAGAGGTGCCAGAGCATTAAAATAAGGCTGGATCAGAGCTTGACGTTCCTCTGAGGTGGGCAAATGGTTCCCATTTGAGTCTTGTCAGAAGGAAAGCTCAGATCGACAGCAGTGGGTTGTTGAAGTGCTCCTGATGCTGCTGCCTGACTCCTCTATGGATCGCGTGGCTGCAGCTGCCTCTGCACGACTCCGCGGCTGTGCTGCTCCTGGAGGGTGGATGCTCACAGTGAGGAAAATGGCCAAAGATCTGTGCTCCCAGTAACCCTGGGGAAAAGGGAAAATAGCAGAGATAAGGCCCTTCTTTGGCTCATCCCCTGTCTTCTCTGTTGGCCACAAACCAGTGTGTGATATTGCTTACTCATCCAGACGTGCAAAGGCAGTTTACTGCACTACTGCATATAAGTAGTGGCCTCCTCTGGACCAAAGCTGGATTCCTTAATCAGATCCAGGTTGGATTATTCTTTTTTTTTTTTTTAATGAACTGAACCTTGCGAGTGCATGAGCCTCTTGGCCTTGATCCCACAAAGGGCTTTAGGATGTGCAGAGTTGTATGTATGTGAATATTAGCCTTGCTGGGACCACTTGTGTGCTTTCAATGTTTAGCATCCTTCTAGTTTGAGGTCAGGAGACTCAGCATCTTGAAGGATTCTGCTGCAAGAACAGTATCTGTAAGGAAGGCAGTGATGAAGAGGTAGATGAAGCTTGCGGGGCATAGGGGCTATGCTGATCTAAAGAATTTCTTCCAGAAAAACATCAAAAACTAATATGAAAATTTCAGGAGATGGGGACTTCACTTTCCTTTGAAGAGGTTACTCTAGTGGTCTTCACAGTTAACTTCTCGTGACTTATTTCTAGTGTCATCTTTTTTCTTTCTAGTGTCATTTTTTTTTCCCCAACGTACTCTTTTTTCCTCTTGTTTGAGTACTGATTCTTTTCTTTCAAATGTGTGGTCAGACTTCTTGCCAGCCAGCTTGTTTACATACTGCAATGAGTTGGTCCCAGGGTTTTAAGCAGATGTATTTTTCAAATCTTGATTAATAAATTTTGGTGACATAAATAGGTCTGGTTAGTTCCAAGAATAATTGTCTTCGCTAGAAGAACATTATTTCTGATCACCAGAAAAATGATGTGATCAACTCCTTTCACATCTGTTCATTAAATGAAAAAGAAAAAAAAATAGGGCAAAATTTGTTTGAAAAGAAACAGGAAGCATATGCTTAATATCACTTTGAAAAAAACCTAGCCATCATAAGGTTAACATCAAATCACAAATGCAAAACAGCCATTATTGTATTTACTCAAAAATTTTCTCTCCGTTTACTAGCTCTTTGGGTTTTTTCCATTGAAACATGCGTTTTTTTTCCAGGGTTCAATTTATGCTGGCACGTTGTCTTGATAAGCTTCTTTCATCAGATGCTATTGTAAGAAAGGCTGTCTGAATCCACATTTGTTTACATTTATTAAAAATAGTTGTCATGTGTTTATATAGCTCCTTTGATCCAGAAAAAAAACCCCAAATATTTTGTAAGTTATGCTTAAAAGGGTCACTTCGTCAGCCCTGAACAGAAACCATGTTGGGCTGAGGCATGGCAGCAGATTAAAAATGCATAGAAATATTATTATAATTTGGTCACTCCTCACCCCCTCAGAGCACCATCAGTTTTCCATGAGCTTCAGGACAGTTACTGGTACCACAAAGGTGGTTTGGACTTTGAGGGCAAAAGGTAGTGAAAAGACCATCTTCCTAGATCTTGCATGTTTTTCATGTACTTTCTTTTGCTTTGCAAATAAAGAAGCAGTTGTACCTACTGCACAAAGCATGGGGCTGGCAATATCTCAGCTAGACCTACTGTTTCCAGTTTTGGGCATCTCACTCCAAAGAAGACAGAGATCGACTAAGCAGAGCCAGGGGAGAAAAGAAGAAAGGATGGAGGGAGAGCACGTGAGGGCTTGCAGAGAAAGGTGAAGGGAATTGTTTGCTTAAATCAGGGAAGGCTGAGGGGAAACATGGTTAAGTCTTCAAAACGTGTGAAAGGCTGCTGAGAAGAGGAAAGGAATAAACCTGTCCATGGGGACAGAAGAAATCATGAACTTGCACTGTAGCGAGGGGGATTTGGTGAAACATTAGGCAGTAATTTTGGACGTCAGGAATGGTGAAACGCTGGAATAGATGTCCGCAGAGACTCTGGAATTGCTATCATTGTAGGAGGTTTTTTTGGAGACTGGATTAGATGTATGTGTCAAGAGGGGTTTAGATCTTGTTCCTGGTTTTGGGACAGATGGACCAGAAAGTCCCAACTGGTCATATCTTCTGTTATTCTGCTCTAGTGTCACATGTGGTCAGATGAGCTCTGCTTATATGGATAAAACAAGTCACACTAAAAATTTGCTTATTTGCTCCTTGTAAAGTCTTTGCAAACTAAGCCAGAACACAAAGTCCCCCAAAGGGTTGCATGCGTTTGTTTTATTTTTTCGGTTTTAAAATGCTCAAAATCATCAAGGTGCTTCAGCACGCCCCCAGTGTAGAGGACTTGAATCATGTAATTGGATTCAGTAGGGTCTGTTCACAAAGCCTGTGCCTGGGGCCCCATTTTGGGGGAAAGTTTTACACGTTCTAATGATAGTGAGACAATGTATGACTAATGCACTGATTTGAAAAACTGCCCTATTATCTGATCAAAACTACAAGCTCATGAATATGATACCGCAGGTCATTTGGCTAAAAGATAACTGGAGTCTTCCAAATTTTTAAAACAATCCCATACACAGAAGCAAAAAAGAGAGGTAGGAACAGTGAAGCCAGTGGTTGCCTGTTCACCACAGATCATGTGGAATGCTTTATTAAAGACATTTTTATCAGACACCAAAGACTCAAATACAGATTATCCTGAGCTGGCAAGAGAAGGCGCAGTAATAATTTAGATGATTATCCCTCAGATCTGTGATTCATTTTTATTATTCTCTGTGTACATTTCAGGCATGATCAAAACCTCCCTGAGCATGATGGAAAGTTTCCAGTTGAGTTGAGGGGACTCTGCTGCTCCTTTCATCCTTAGGGAAGGTCTGAGTGTCAATGGATCCTATGTGCATGTGCAAACGTGCTCAGAGGGAGTTTGGAGAAGTCATCTCCTGACACCAGGGCCACCTCTAAGATTAGGTCGTAACCTAACCTGGGGTCTCTGGTCCCTCTGTTAACTCACGGAAGAGAAAGACCCCACAAGCAAGAGCATGAACCTGCTAGAGACCTGCACTGGAATGGGATGGGCCATTTTCTGGAGAGGTTTCTCTGCCCATTCACCACAGAACAGCCTCGTTACAAACTTGGACCAGAGGTTTTACAAGGAGTTTTGTAGCATCTGGTAAAGGGGATCATTCTCTTTAAATAACTCTAAACTATCTTGGCAGTCAGCTAGAAGTAGAGTTGCATTTAAGAAAATGTCTTATATGGATAAACTGTGATTCATGTGCTGTTAGCATGCTTTGTACACATTAATGGAAATGCACTCTTTTTCTCTTGTACAGCACTTCAGGATTTTTTAAAAACAAAAAAGCCCACCTAACACTACATTTTAACAAGGAAGACTTGATAGAAATCTAATGTCTTGAAAACAGAAAATGACCTCACTGTCTGAGAAGAGTGGTCAAAAATTCTCATGTATTTTGACAGGAAACCCTGGGATTTTAAGTAGACTGTAGGGGTTTTTTTCCCCAAAAAAATTTACTTGTTTTCAAGGGAGGAAAAAAGAATCAACAAAAAAACAACAAAACAGTTGACTAGAAAATGGCAACATCATACAGAAACCTGAAATGTTGATTTAAGGCTGCTTCAGGAATTTCTTAGATGTAGTTGGCTCGTGAGCGGGCTTGTGATTCTTTTATGGGTTCCCTGACCAGCCTGTGCCCCCCATGGGCCGTCTCACGCAATATATCCCTGAGGTGCAGAAAGTTTGCGCAAAGGACATTTTAATCTCACTGGAGGATCAAGTCCACAGAATGTGTCAGGAGCAAGATACACCCAAACTGCAAGTATGAATGGCATTTTGGCAATGTTTTTAAAATTGAAATTGAAAACCAGACCCTCCTTGCAGTTTAAAATTTAATTTAGGGCTAAATTGTGTAGTTCTGTAAAGCGACAAATGGTAATGTAGCGATGAGTACAAGCACCTACCCATACTTACCTTAGGGAAAACTGTTACGGGGCGGGGGGGAAATATTGTGATCCCAGTGTCAGTGTTGCCAGATCTGTGCAACACAACATCACGCAGCAGGATAAACGAGATCTGGATCAGAAGCTGGGGTATGACTGCATTTCTGTTGTATTAATCAGAGCGTGTAGTACTTAGTTTTGTCAGAAATGTGTTTTAATGATGCTTGATATTCACTGTGGGAAGGCCATTCATATTTGATGTCACATATATTACAGGAGCTCGGATAGACAGTACCTAATCTGGTATCATTCTTGCCAGCAGTAAATTAACCACACGAAGCTGGACAAATTTGAAACAGCGGCATTAGCTTATCCCAGATCAGCTCTTTGTATTGTGACTGCAGCAGTTTTGATGCAATATAGCAAGAGTTGTAAAGCTATGTGTCTTGCATCATCAGTTCAAGACAGAAACCAACCGCTCACCATGGGAATTAGATAAGAGCTTTCTCCAGCAAGGCTTGATTCCAGAATTTTCTATTTGCAGCAGTTTGTTCCTCTGGAATGAGCATCGCTTTCCACTATCAAAGTCCTTAATACTGGTCAGGTGGACTGTCTGCATCCATGGAGCAATTCCCATGTCTTTAACTCTAGACTGCCTGTCCCTTTTACTCTAATTCGCTGCACATTAGTTAAGATCACTTCTAGTTACAGAACAGCTCTCCCACCCAGAAGATGTGGTAGCAGTATAAGGGATGAGGGAAGAAATGAAATTGATTATCCCAAGCTGCAGGATGAAGTGTAGCGTGCAGTGATTGTGTATTGGATTGGATGTTGACCCATGTGTGTGTCAACCAGTGCCTTTTCTGGGTGGACTCTGATCTTCTCACAGCTTGTGATTGACTCAACACATTTGAAACATCTGAGCTAAAAGCTATCTTGTTAATTGCTTAGACAAAAAAAAGACAAGAGCCTTCTCTATTTCTGTGCATGAATCTGGAGGAAGGTATTGTTCCTTTTGTCTGACGTTATGCAAGACACAGCCTTCTTCTTCCAAGGTCAAGGTCTCAGATACTGTAGCTAAATACTTACAGCACTGCATAACTTCTTACCCCATGGGGAGGAAAAAAAAAAAAAGAAAAAAAAAAAATCGTTATCTTCAGTGCCTCCAAATCCCCTTTATGGAAGATTTTTAAAAGTAACACAGAGAATCTTCAGTTACTAGTGTCATGTCTTGTTTTCAGGTGAACTTGTATTTTTTCTCCTTGCTCCACAGCCTTGTTTCTAAATCCAGAAGCCACCTCACACTCTGTGACAACTGGTGGATTATGGGTTATCCAATAATGGATGCAATGGAAATATTTTATGAAATGGAGATTAGAATTTGAAACTTCCAAATCAATTGTAAATTGACCTTTTTGACGTTCAGTGTCATGGGAATCACAATGAATTCCAACCTGCCCATTCAAATCAAATTACTAACTCAAGCTACAATCAATAAGCAATCACACTGCTATTGAGGCAAATCCAGAGACAAGGAAGCTACATTGAGTCTGGTTTTGGTATTGTGATACGATCCAAAACGTCTCAAAGCCACGAAAAGAAATGAAGCTGCTTGGTCTCCTGTGCTCAAGGTTATCAGATGTGTAATGGGATCCTGGGAAATTCCTTATGGCTCATGAAAGAGGAGAAGGACATGTGTTATGGCCTCTCCTGGATTTTGTATTCAGTCCATGGTAAGTCACACCTCTGAGACATGACAAATTTTGAGACCCTTGGTGGCAAGAAGGTGCCTAAGAATATAAAAACAGTGTCTTGCATCAGCATAAAAATACTTCCGTCTCTCATGCTGGCCAACAGCATATGCTTAAAAAAAATAAGTGCAATAAACTTGATATATCAAGAGTGATCCTTCCTTTGGCCATATTCTACCAGCAGCTGGAAGTTGAGGGTCATTCTGAACCAGAGCTGTTTCCAGACCATCAAACTTACCAGCCCCCAGGGATCTCTCTGCCTAACATGTGCAAATAATAATAACATTTGTGATTGTCATTGCTGTTGTTACTACCACCTAGGATGACTGCTCGCAGAGTAGAGAAAGGGGTTCTCCTGTTTAATTTCCTTCTTCTGTGTTTTCTTTTAGCACCACCACATTGCCTTCCTATATTAGGATAACCAATGGCTACATCACAGTCAAACCTCCCATCTGGATTTCCAACCGGCTGGATCAGAGACCACGTCCAGATCGCCCCTCCCAGCCTCAGCCCACGAGCTCAGCCTCAGCCAGCCTTCTGTGGCCATCAGTAACTTCTCTCTGCATGGCCATAGCTGCTTTTCTCCTGAATCTACTGCAGCCATCCTGACCACATTAGTATTATGTGCAATCCCTTGGAAATAGAAAAGAGAGATAATTTATGAACGACTTGGAGGTTATGACAACAACAATTACAAACTGGACCTTCTCGGTGAATCAGTAGTGCCTTCTAGCTGATTTTATCTCTTTGCCCAGATACATTTTGAAACTCTAAAGCTTTATTGTAACACTGACTTACATCTTCTTTTTGTAGAAGGATCTTTATTTCCCATAGTGCTATGGGGTTTTGTAAAATATACGTGTTCATATAAAGAAAAAAAAAGAAAAAGAAAAAATGTATTTATTCGACTGGTAAACTTATTTTTTCTTGTTGTATATGTTAATAACATCCCTATTAATCAGTAGCGATGGTGAAACAGATAAATTAATATTTTCTATATTTGTTTTCTAACTGACAACTCTGCAAATGTCTGAACTGACACCAAATGAATGCCTTCTTTGTTTCTTTAACCTTTACTTTTTACAGAAACTGCACAATAAGTACATATCTGCTGAACTTCTTTATTTTACTTTTTTAAATCTCATTAGCATAGCTTACACTGAATAGAGCAGATCCTGCTCTCTGTGGCCTATGCCCATCAGAAAAGTAGGTGCATTCTTAACTCAAGTTAGCTGCTACAACTTAAAATCCCAGTTATTTTTATGACTTAGTCATTAGTCAAGATAACCTTCTAAATTCCCCTGTTCTCTTTAACTTAACTGTTCAACTTCTCTGGAAATTACCAGTTTCCCTCTTTGCCCTGGGATTAATTCATTAGCTAACACAGATTGCAACACCTTTTTCTTAATAAAAAATTGCTTTTAAATTCTGGATTAATCCCACTGGAATTATTTTCTTCTCTCCCTCATCTTATATAAACACAATCCTTCAACCTTTCCCAGCATAAAAGAGAACAGAACTTAGTCTGTCTATAGGGTATAGATACTACATATATATAATATATATATGTAGTATCCTTCTAATCTATAGACCTTCTTTGTACCGGTTGTATTACTGCAGATGGACAACCTGGAGGGCAAAAAAAAAAATCAACAAATTCCTCTTAATCTTACTATCATGATGCTTAGAGCCAGTATCTCTGTCCTGAATTATGACTTGTCCAAAATCTGTTCAAGACCACAGGAACCAAATGAACCCGTGTCATGGAGATGTACAGAACATTCCTCCATTTGTAGACTATGGTGCTTCTGTTGACTTAGATGGAAGAGTTATGACACCTTGCACTCACTGAAAAATTTACTCCCTCTCCAAGCAGCTACTTTTCATTAATGGATTGTACAACATCTATGTGGGGGGGGGAAAAAAAAAAAGTCCATCTGAAAACCTATCATGTTTAATAAGGCATGCTAATTTTTTTCGCCCAACAAAACATAATGAAAACTCACTTTGGATACAAGAGCTTCAACCAGAAGATTAATTTTAGTTGAAATAGTGTTTTTCTTTCTACATCACCTACAAACCAAAAATCCGAAATAGCTGATGGAAACATCTTAGTTAAAAAGAAGAGTCAAAAAAACCAGAAAAATATGATATAAAATTTGGACAAAGTATCAGATTATAAGGATGATTATAATAATAATGCTGATAAAAATCTGACTGGAAACAGTCATGTCACCTTCTCACCAGCCCTACAGCATGGAGATGAGTCCATGTAAGTCTCCATAGTGAGAGATGCTTTAGGATTCACTGTTTGTCATAGGACCAGTTAATCCAGGAAAGGAGGTTAGAAAATAATTAGACTAAAAAAAAAGGACATGATTTTATTTGCAACCATGATGAAATACTGAGCTTTTCCATCATGCATCCCAACCCATTCTCTTGCAGAGGCCAGGGAGAACACAAGTAACTTCTCTTTTTCTCACTGCACACAGTGACCTCCAGCCTTTATTTTTGACAAAAGGTTGTGTAGGTTTGTGGTCAATTTAAGTGGGTACAGTGCTATACGCTACCCTTATTGTTTTTTCAACACCACTTGATAAGGCTGAATGGAAAACTTTGAGCTTTGCTCCAAATATGAGCTTTGGGCACACCCTGTGCATACTTTTTTATTGTGTATTTTGGGTAGCAGAGGATGAGAGATGTTAGTGTTGGACAGAAGCCATTCACCTTGCATAATATTTATTGCACAGGGCTAGATATTGGAAACATGTTTTGAGAACTCTAATTTCAATTTTGTTTGAGCAATTACCCTAGAAATGCCTTCATTTGAATATAATGGCTTAACAGACCTTCAAATTCAACCTTAATGCATTTTAAAAGCTGATTGGTTCTCTTCCTGTATTCAAGACAGAGATCAGAACTGAATTATAATGTCTTATTTACAAAAAATGGAACTGGAAATAAACTAGGCAAATCTTAAGAGTGATGATAAGTTACACAGTAAAAGTGAATGGCAAACAAACTAAAACCCATTGAGTTTTATTTGTTGTAATGTGATGAAATCCAGAAATGATTCTGTGGTACCATCCCAGAAATAATTCCAGGTGTTGGAAAACTTAGAGTATAAATAGACAAGACCGCATAAAGATAAGGGAGAGAGAAAAGAGAGGAAAACAGAAACAACTCATCCAAGACTGTAAGGAAAAACACCAGCAGGACCAAAACTAGAAATTACAGTTCTAGAGTTTCCCAACCTGTGGCTTTCTCCATAAACCTCTGGGAGTTTTTTTAATATTAGGATCACAGAGATATCTCCACCCTCCCGGCTGTCATTACACTGCTTAGAATAGTCACTCCATTTGTCACTGATGAGGTTTTTTTTTTCTGAGTCACTCCTCCACTGGACAATAATACTCAATATTCGTTGTCTCATGGTATGTTGGGATATCACAGTATGTAAGTAGCTTAGATATCAAAGTATGTTTTAACATATTTGCATTTCCTGGCATTTTGTCCATAATTCTTATGAAGTGAATGAATGTTACTGTGACTCACCAAATTTCCCTTGTGCTGGTGCCCCACGTTTGTCATCCTGCAGTGCAGGTGTCAAAGGCATCTCCTGACTTCAGGGTCAACAGAACTTCTGCCACCTAAAAGCATCTTGCTCACCTGGTCGTCTGAGCTTCTTCTGGTTAGTGGAGAAGACATGACCTACAATAAATACAAGATTAAGAAACTTCCCATAGATCCTAGCTCAGGAACCCCACATGAATGTCTTCAACACAGTTCTCTAACCAAACTATTTTATTCTGTTGTCTTACCCTAAGGTACAACTCAGGGTAACTTATTTCAATGCATGGCATGTAATCATAGCAATTCTAGAAAATGAGACCCTCACTGTGATTGATAAAACAGATTATTTATTAATCAGCTACGGCAGCCCAGTATTAATTAAAATACACTAATACTGGTTAGCACAGATCTATGCACATCCATTGCAATGGATCATTAATTATACTCACCATGGGTTTAAAAAGTGTGCATGAGACTTGGTACATGCTCTTGAAGTAACACTGACTCCCAGCCTCATGAGACTTAGTTTTCTCTGTGGTTTCTCAGAAAACTATGAACCAACTGTTTGCTTTCTCTGAAGGAAAGCTCAGATTCCCATGTAATCACAAGATTCCAGAAGCGGGAGATTTAACAAAATATTCATGCCCACTATAAATAATAGCAAACACTAGTGACAGTATTTACCTCTGAGAATCACGAGAGAGTCACGCAATGTCTAACAATCAAGGACATGATTTTGGATGAGTCCAAGGCTGGATATTTGTAAGGTTCATGTTTCCAATGCAGCTACAACTGACACCAGTACAATTCACATTATATATAACTGTAACATTATAAACAAATGCTCATTATCTGCCAAGCTCTTGTCCTGGTGGAATAAATATCCCATACCACCAGCAACAGACCTAACGTCCACTCTTTCATTGTTCTAATGCTTTTCTTGCCTATGTTTAACTATGGATGCTATATCAACATGCATTGCCACTTGGAGAACCAGTTAGTAAGCTGGGACAGAAGATATTTTATATTTTATGACTGTTGTAGTTTTTCTGCAATCCCTTGGGCTGTTGAATAATGCAATACCTCTTTTGGCAATAAATGATGAACATGATTTATGATAACTATGCTTTATACAGGTGTCAAAATCTGCTTTGTTGAACTTCCCTTCCCATTTTTCCAAGCTCCACTGTAATTTAGGAACACCCAAGGTACAGAGTTGTATATTTATCTAAGTTCTTCAGTATACAATTGTGGAGAGGGAGAGAGACAGAAAGAGGGAGAACTTAATCTATGTTTAGTGCATTGATTAGTCGAATGATATGACCCAGTGATTACCATATACCACTGTTAGGGGGGAATTTCCCATCATATATTTATGTTAGAGAAACCAAAGTGCCAGAGTTATTATCTCAGCATAAATGTTATCATTCCAAACTTTGCTTAGTACCATATTTCTATATTATATCAAAAAAAGCATATGGGCTTGTCGTATCTTTGAAGTGATCAGTGTTCCATAGAGTGTGCTGGAGTTCAGCTTCAATTTAAGCTTGTTTCAGCTTAATTGAAGCAGAAAGATAATTGTTTAATGTTGAGATCATAGGGTGCATGTGTGTGTGCGCACATGCGTGAGTGTATGTGTCCACATATGCACCATGTGTGTTTTGTCCAACACAAATTCAACCTTCCCTGTGACAAGCTTTTCAGGAGGCACCTTATTCTAGCTAAAGGCAGAAAGGTCTTTCCAATAAGTAGTCAATACTTCTACAGGAATGATTAACCATCCTGCAGATTCATCCTCACAGTGAATTTTAACTTGCATGTTTGTCAGTTTTCAATTCAAATGTATTTCAAATATTTTTTCCTGTTCCGCCTCCTGCTTTCGTGAACTGTTTTGAAGAGTGTAATAAAAAGATGCTTTCTAATATTATTTTGTCAAAATATTTTTGTAGCATAATATATTAATAAAATGTTATTATAAATCCATAGCACAAGAATCTCGTATGACTAGCTTCTTTCCTTTGCACTAAAAGCTAGGGAATCGTTGAAGAAGGGGAACATTCAATTTGTAGAGCTTAACATGCGCTACTTAGGTTACATTTCCTTTTGCCCAAGACATGGGATGGAGGAAATCATACTCTAGGAAGGGTTCCTCATTAAAAAAAAAATTGGTTTTGTCAAGTCCATCCCTGTGGAGATTTGGAAAATCGCTCTGTGTACCTTTCTGCTGGTGAGAAATTGCTGTCCCAGGGTGTAACAAGTCAGTCTGGAGCAGCCTCAGCCTCTGATCCATATCGCTCGAGAGAAACCACTGGGTTAACCTCATGGCATGTTCAGAGTGGGGCTTGGGGAGAGGGAAAGGCTCCGAATGGCAGATACAAGACCTGGGAGCTGAGCTTGCCTCTATCATATCAAATGCTCAGTAGGAAAGCACGCAAAAAAACCCCACAAAGGCCCTTTTGGGCATGTGGAGGGGTGGGAAAATGCAGGATCAGGGATCTTAAAGGACTTTGACCTGAATTTGGAGAGAAAGCTCTGGTACGTGGATGAG
Source organism: Caloenas nicobarica (assembly GCF_036013445.1). NCBI lineage: Eukaryota > Metazoa > Chordata > Aves > Columbiformes > Columbidae > Caloenas > Caloenas nicobarica. The sequence goes on along the minus strand of NC_088284.1, from coordinate 101,052,045 downwards.
ACTGAGGGAGAGGTTTGGGGTGTTTCATTTGTATGTCTTCTCATTTGCACATTGCCCAGGTAGTGCGGGGTGAATCCCGCAGCCTTTGGGTCAGACACAGTGGCACATGGGACCACAGCTGGGAGATGGAGCAGGACAAGTGCGTGGACAGCCAGAAAGTGCTCCACAGGGGCAAGTACAGTGACATGGCCAACCTGGCAAGGCTTAACACCAGTAGCCCACACCGTGGCACAAGCTGCTTCACCTCCCCTTCCTGGGCAGCAAGGAACAGGCCAGAAAACACCGACAGCCTCTGCAAGGTGATATTATGTTCTGTGGTGTCTCCGGACCTTTGTCAGCCTGAGTGAAAGCAGAACTGAACTCTTTCCTTTCAACGACTCCCCTCTACTGCTACATCAATTTGCCTGGATACTCGTGATTGTAAAACAACATTGCAAGCCATGGAGCTACACCAGTGACATTAGTTACTGTCACTGCTCTTGGTCCTCAAGCACTGCCCCTGGGAAGCACAAAGTCAGCTCTCACCTGGGGCAAGCGGCAGCAGAGCCACGAATCCGTGTGTTCAAACCAGTTGGGGTCTGTGGAAACGCCCAGATGAAGCATCTGTGTTCACTCCTGGCAGTAGTGGGAAGTGCTTTCTCCAGTGCAAACAGCTGGTGTCTTTTGAACCGCTGTCGTTGCTGCTGGCATGTAAAATAACCCTGGAACTATGTCTCTGTTGGGGATGGAGCAGAAGCTACCTCTCCACACCAAGATACAGAGGCACATAGATTTACTTGTTTTTCTTGGCATATTCCTCTTTCTTGCATCCAAATCCTGCCTTGTAGCTGACACTGCAGACTTCTTGCTGATCGCAGCATCGTTTGCTTCTTATTATGTGCTAAATCATTTATTCTTTAACACACGATTTTGAGAGGACTCTTATCAGCAAAGCTGTTTTAGAAATATCCACTGCAGAAAACGCAGTGGGATGTACAAACACTTGAGCTGGTTTGAACTGAGCTAACCGTGGCACAGGAAAGAATTGCTGTTGCAACATAGAGGGGAACCTCTCTGAAAACAGAGTTTAAAAAGAGCCTATCTATTTAAATACCAACCAGACAGTCAAAGCTGCTTATGATCACTATCTTTAGACTCGCAGACAGTTTGGAAAGTCCATGTGGTCTAGCCATGGTCTTAACCCTACCCCCACACTCCCTGTTCTGACCAGTCTTGCATTGCCAGGTGTCCCTGGCCCTGGCCAGCCCCAGTCTGCCAAGTCCTTTTGCTCTTAAGGGTCCTGTTCAGCCACAGGTCTGAACATGATACAAACCTTCGGCCAGTAGAGCCAGATACTGGCTCCGTGGTGCCGTTTGCTTAAGCTTCTCCTTCCCTTGACCTCTCTCTGTACTCCTAGACTGTAATTGCAGCTTTTTACTCTAACTTGAGATTCCCCTGTTTATAGATTTGCACTGGAAATAGAGGAAGCTGCGATGAGAAACATTCAGGGCAGAAGGTGGGGTTTCTTGTGGAATAGCTTAGCATCTGCATTGCCATTCCCAGCAGCCTATGTCCTTTTCAGACCAGTGCTTTCCAGATCCCAAACCGCCCAAGTGCCACCCACAAGTGCTTCCCATGCTGAGCAGGTAGGAAGGAGTATTTAGCTAAATGAAGCCTCTGGGTGCTCTCCATGCTTCAGTCTGACCAGTGGTTTCCATTTGTTTCAGCTCGTGGCCTTCTAATATTGCACTGGGAGTGCAGACCCCTGGCTGTACTTGTGATGTATTAACACCTTTTCTCAGTCTATTGCAAACTGTAGATTTAAGCCAGGGATCCCAAGGGCCTGCAGACCACAAGCAGATGTCCCTGAGTGGAGGTTTACACCACTGTCCTGCACCCATCTTTTGGATGGCTTCTGCAGAGCAGCTCAGTGCAGAAGTACCCAACTGCAGGCTGCTGCCATATTTGTTTGTTTATTCCTTCATTCATTTTTTTTTCTTTTTAATTTCAACCAGATTGGCCTTCAATTAAAATGCAGAATACTGCTGATCTTCTATTCCTGATGAGCATTTAAATGGGGAAAAATACTCAGGAGACCTTCTGGGGTTTTTTGGGGGGGGTGGGGTGTGATTGCCTAGCAGAGAACTCAAGCGTTAAATGCCTGTGTCTGCCTCGTTTGGCAAATTTTAATTTATTTTTTTTCAAGCGAGTTGTACTGTGAGCAACAAAACTAATGAAGGCTTTTGGGGTCTTTTAACGTATCTCTCCCCTTCACTCCACTGCAGATTTTCCAGTATTTATAAACAATTGAACTTATTACCTCTCCCTAAGCAGAGGTACTAATAGAGCTTCTCTGTTATCTATTGCCTGCTACCTATTCTCAGGAAACTCCTAGAAATTATTATGTTTGAGACCTCCAACCCCATGTGAGCAGTTCCAAAAATTGCAAGCCAAGGGGCAGTTCCAGCACACTGTGATCACATAACCATCATCGTTTTACAAATGAGGCAACAGTATGACTTACAGGCAAATGTATTTGAGGCAGCATATCTGAAGGAAAACACATAATTGCTTGTGCATTTAATCACCTCTGAATCAGGGCAAAGCTGTTCCTATTGCACCTGACTTGTGGACCTGAATGCGTCAGACCAAGCTGGGGGAAAGCTGGAGTTTAGCTCAACGTTACGGCAGTCTGTGCCTTTAGCTCCAGACTCATCCCAAAGGTGTGCCCATATAACACAGCCACAGAAAGGAGCTCCATAGCATCTCCAGGGGCTCAAACAGAGCAGAGGGGACCACAGAGAAATATATTAAAAGATCAGGGCCCAGTTGGGTGTACAGGTGAAGTCAGAGGAACTACAAAAATCACAGAGGATGTCCAAAGACAAAAATAACCAGGCACTCACAAGTCTGCTGCCAGTAATGGAAACAATAGCAATGGAAAAAATAGTATGTGTTTAGATTGCTAAATAGCTGAATGGTGGGAATACGATTACTTAATTTCACTGGGGTCTTAAAGTATAAAACACTGAAAGTTTATTGAGCATTGCAAAATCTGTATTAGTTTTTTGAACATATAGTTTGTCCCGCTACAAAGAAGAGCTTTTTAGTATCTTCCTGTACATTTAGTGAGTTTCAGGTATTGGGTTTCATAGAATCATTGAATCATAGAATCATTTTGGTTGGAAAAGACCCTCAAGACCATCAAGTCCAACCGTTAACCTAACTCTGGCACTAAACCATGTCTCTAAGAACATCATCTATGCGTCTTTTAAACACCTCCAGGGATGGTGATTCAACCACCTCCCTGGGCAGCCTGTTCCAGTGCTTGACAACCCTTTCTGTGAATAAATTTTTCCTAATATCCAATCTAAACCTCCCTGGCACAACTTGTCATATTGCTTGTTACCTGGGAGAAGAGACCAACACCCTCCATGCTACGACCTCCTTTCAGGCAGTTGTAGACAGTGATAAGATCTCCCCTCAGCCTCCTTTTCTCCAGGCTGAACAGTTCCCTCAGCTCCCCAGTTCCCTCAACCGCTCCTCATAAGAGCAGTACAAACATGCACAGGCTGGGATAAAACGATGCCTGGCAGCCACATGTGCTACACTGACACCAGCCCATGCCACCTCATGCACATACTCTTCACGTCAGCACAAGAATGTCTCAAGAGCACTGCTGTGTGAGGGTCAAGTGCCAGGACTTCAGGATGATGGGACAAACACAAAGGCCAGGGTCCTGGCATTGCCACCATACTTCTGCAGACATAAAAAAAATGAGTCAGGACTAAAAATTGACCTCAAAAAATTGACCTCATCAATGTTTATATATATATAAAGGGTGGGTGTCACGAGGATGGAGCCAGGCTCTTCTCGGTGACAACCAACAGTAAGACAAGGGGTAATGGCTTCAAGCTGGAACACAAGAGGTTCCACTTAAATTTGAGAAGAAACTTCTTCTCAGTGAGGGTGACGGAACACTGGAACAGGCTGCCCAGGGGGGTTGTGGATTCTCCTTCTCTGGAGACATTCAAAACACACCTGGACGCCTTCCTGTGTAACCTCACCTAGGTGTTCCTGCCCTGGCAGCGGGATTGGACTGGATGATCTTTTGAGATCCCTTCCAATCCCTAACATTCTGTGATTCTGTGATTCTGTAAAAATCCCAACAGGTACATCTCTGAGTTATTGGGTGCCTATGCAACAGCCTGTATACCTAACAAACCATTCTGCCCTCTCCATAGGTTTAACAGCTGGTAAAATACACTACGTGTGCAGCTTTGGTGAGAGTTTGAACCAACCACCAGTCAAAATCCTTCTACCGACTGCCCTGAACATCTGATTCATTTGGTCCGAATCGTGCAATCTCAAGCACCTTGCTCCACAGCATACCAGCCCTTGTCCAAAGCACTGCACTTCCTTCCATTTTCCACATTTAACAAGGATACGGTTAAAACAGCAGAACAAATTACACAGAGCCAAACCTCCATCGAGCAGATTTTCAGAGGAATGATAACAATAATAACTGCGACAGTGAGTTCATGCTAACAGCCCTCATTCACACCTGGGGCTCCCTGCCTTCTTGGAATGAAATGCAGTTTGAACAAAGGGACCAAGATAATGTGAGAAAACATCAACAGGCAGATAGAAGCAAAGCAAATGAAAGACAGATGTAGGAAGGAGAGTGGGAGGTTTTTGCTTTGATTTGCACAGGTCTTGTATCTTTACTGTCCTAAGGAATATCAGTTTGTTGTCCTAATGATATTGGTTCTCCAAGTCCTCTTGCGTGACTTATGATGCACCTTTCCTTTCTTCATACAAGAGCCATTGGTTTTAATTATAAGGTGATGGATACACAGCCTCAACTATAATAGCTCTATGTGGCTGAATTATTTGAACAGCAGTGCAGTAGGGCTCTTTTTCTTTCCAGAGATCTCTGCAGCTGTTTATCTTGGCAAGGGCAGGTTTGTCCCCAGCTTCATCCTGTGTGAAGTCCTTTCCACCCACTCAAGTTAGCTGGAGCATTCACCTCATTTTTAATGGGAGCATTATTATTTTCTATTTTGAACTGGCAAAAATAACTCTCAAAAGGGAAAGAGACATAAACTCACACCTACCCATCTTTCTGGAACAAATTGTCTTCATCCTAACTGTAGGAAGCAAGAACTTCGAGGAATTTGCCAAGAATTGGTTTTCTCTTAGCAACAGTCTAGACCAAAAGTGGACACAGAGTCTGCGATATCATCTCTCAGCCAGAAGGATTCTTTTGAAGACACATTAGTTCAGATGTGTGCACTGCGAACACAATGGTGGTGGTTGTGTGGTTGTACGATGGACAATGCTGGTTGTGTTCTCTGGCTGTGCATGGGCCAAGCGTGGCCCTGAGGGCAGGATCCAACCCACACAATGACTTCATCCTGCTGCTGCCTTTTCCTTCAAGGGAAATGCAAGCAGTTCGTGAAAAGCCAAAGATTTTTTCTTGACTCTGTTTGTGTTGGTGTGCATTGAGTCTGATCTGCCACTACTGAGTCCATGAGTGACGGCAGATGGAGACATGTCTCTTTGCAGAGCCTGGGGCTAGAGGTAAGGCTTGGTTCCCCATCTCTGTGGGTTTAATGATGACACACCAACACCTGGGTCTTTCCCTGTCATTGTAAAAACACACCCGAAGTGAGATCATGATGCATGTGGGGAGAGTAAAATTCTGAGACCTGGTTCGTTTCTCTTCATAATACTTAACTTTCCCTGAAACCACAATCTTCCTGGGCCATGTTTATCCAAAAGCACTAACACTAAGGGAAGAGGGAAAGAAGGCTAAAGTATTGGTGTTAATGGAAGACTCAGACATGAAGGCAAAAGTGTATACCAGGTTTGGAGTCTCCATAGCCTGCTGCCAGCAACGGGCCCTGCTTGAAAGGGAAGTACCTATCTCAGCATGTGGTCAAGAGGAATAACAAAACTCTAGTCATTCAGAGTCAGGGAAGAGGAGAAAAACACTCATAAATGTGCTGGCTTACGTTTCTCTTCAGCTTTCAAAATAATTTTTGTCTCCTGCCCAGAGATCAGTCACAGAAGCAAATGATACCATATCTGGGAAAGAAGTTGGATGGATGGAAATGATCTTTGGGGAGAAGGAGAGGAGGAAGGCAGACACATACTTCTCTGTGTGCCTTTCTCACCTTCCTCTTTCTCTGAGCCTGAACATACAAATCAAAGAGTTTAGGAGAAAGTCAAGTGTTTGGGTCCAACCTAAAGCCAGCGGGGTCTTTCCATTGTTGTCTAGTGGGTTCAGGGAGGTGCAAGAAGTTCGATTTCTCCCAGAGGCCCCAGTGAAATTATTTTCAACACATTTTTCCAGACTCAATATGAAAAAGAAAAAAACGAAGGGACTAATGAAAGTGTGCTCATAAATGCCACTCTTTGGGAAAGGCTAGAGCTTGCTATGGTTTTCAAAATAAAACTCCAGTTCCTCCAAGGATTTCTGAAGCTCTGAGCTAGACTTAACAACACCCAGAGGTGTCAGGTAAAGAACAACCTCAACCCCAGGCTTAATAAGGTGGGAAACTGAGGTGGACAGTGGATTTTATGACATGCCTGAAATCACAAGGGACAGCTATGGGAGCAGGATTCAAAACGCAGCCCTTCCTCTATGGTACACTGTTCTCAGAAGCATGGCTCATTTATTTCAATTAATAGAGCTTTATAAGGGCTCCCCTGCCTCCCTTTTTTTGGCAGGAATTACTGCAAAGACAGTGAATTAAAAGCACCAAAGGGCATCATGTTCATTTAGTGTTTAAAGAAGCTGTTCCATAAAAGCAGGATATGTGAAATTTTCCCAAAAAAGTAAATTTAGGAATAAGATAGAGTATTAGAACAAAAACTAAATGTCATAAAAATATTTTCTTAGACAAAGCTGACCTGACAGTTCAGCTCTGGAGTGGTCTTTCTGTGTAACACCAGTCAAGTGGTTCAACCAGGGAATGGTTCCTGGCACAACATTCATTCAGGCATTACAGGATTATGGGTTTCTCCAACTATATGAGATGAAATTCCTTAAAAAGCATAAAGCCAATCCATGTAGTCCACTGCCTCCTCACTTGCTGTCTTTCCATAGGCATTTCAAGTTTGTCTCCAACTTCAAAATCACTAAAAAATTACACAAACCCAAAACCAAACCAAAGCAAACCTCAACAAAGCAATGGGTGACTCGCATTCAGTGTCTGTGCAGCTCCACTGTTTGCTGTGACCATGCAAAATATCTCCGATGTGATGGGTATATGTTATGGCAGAACTTGCCAGGCAAGCTAGGAATTGGACAAGGTGCAAAACAAGCTACAATCTCCACCTAAAACACTTCCACTGCAGGATCTGGAGCTTAACCATGTCAAAACTTACCATTTTACACAGAATCACAGAATGTTAGGGATTGGAAGGGACCTCAAAAGATCATCCAGTCCAATCCCCCTGCCAGAGCAGGAACACCTAGGTGAGGTTACACAGGGATGTGTCCAGGCGGGTTTTGAATGTCTCCAGAGAAGGAGACTCCACAACCTCCCTGGGCAGCCTGTTCCAGTGTTCCGTCACCCTCACTGAGAAGAAGTTTCTTCTCAAATTTAAGTGGAACCTCTTGTGTTCCAGCTTGAAGCCATTACCCCTTGTCTTACTGTTGGTTGTCACCGAGAAGAGCCTGGCTCCATCCTCGTGACACCCACCCTCTATATATTTATAAACATTAATGGGTCACCCCTCAGTCTCCCATTCTCCAAACTAAAGAGCCCCAGTTCCCTCAGCCTTTCCTCATACGGGAGATGCTCCATTCCCTTAATCATCTTTGTTGCCCTGCACTGGGCTCTCTCCAGTGGTTCCCTGTCCTTCTTGAACTGAGGGGCCCAGAACTGGACACAATATTCCAGATGAGGTCTCACCAGGGCAGAGTAGAAGGGAAGGAGAACCTAGAATTCCTAGAATTGTAACCCACCATCATGGTCTGCATAACATATTTTTTTCAGAATTGCAGAACTGAGTGATGCTGAGACATTCAGTGAATGTACTTAACCTTGCCTGACAATTTTATTAAATACATGTATATATCAAGCAAACTCAAACTGGTTCACTATGAGAGAGAAACACATGTTTTTTAACTTTGGCTTGGAATGACTTCTTGTTACATTTAGCTTTTATACTATGAGTTCAGAATGACCAAAAGGCAACGTGATTTGGCTTTGTACAAAATAAATAGCCTCATGTGAAAAAAAAATCAATTAAAAAAAATTAAGTGTCAAAATAAGAATACATCTGTCATTGATAAACAGCAGAAATGTTTAAATGTCAATGAATGGAAAAATCAACATTTCCACTCTAGATGAAAATGTTGCTTACACCGTTGATATTATAGTTTCATTGTTGACTTGCACCTCCCCTCTCTCCTAGCAGCATCATTGCCCTGCTAATCCTAGTTTTGAGGCCAGGAATTGGACTTTGCTTAGCTTTTGTATGGGCCACTATAACTAGGGCCTTTTAAGTACTCCTTTCTTCTGAGCTTATAAAGCCTGTTATTAAGAATACTCTAATGGATGGGCTCTAACCAAACCAAACTTCTTGTAATCCTCCCATACTTCTGACTGCTGAAGATCTTAACTCAATTCTCTTAGCAAATGTTGCCTTGAATGCAATTGCTGTGTGGAGCAAAATGTCACTGCAATACGATAATTTGATGATGATGATGCTGAAGTACTGGGCTGCACAAAGTAATAATCTTTGGTTGAACCATAATCATAGGACAGGAAAACATTGGTTAATCATGGAAACTTTGTATTCAGTGTGGCCTTCTGTGCAGTTCCAAAATATTATGAGAAATGGCCATAAGCAGGCAGACAGGAATGTATTTATACTATTATTCAGATCTTGTGGCACACACACCACATGTCAGAGTTCACGGCTTGTGGTTTGTTTTGAAAAGGAGGGTTCATGAGTAAGTTTGAAGATGAAGATGTCTGCAGCCCTCTGTTCTCTTTACTAGAAGAAATGAGGCACTATCTCCAGGTTCATTTCAACAAATCGTACTCTTTTACCCATGACTACTTCTACAACAGCAGTCTGAAGTCACACTGGGTGAAGTTACAAGGTGCTTCTAGCATGTGCTACAGGTACCGAAAAGACTGTCCAACTTGTGCAAAGGCCTCTCATCAGGACATGAAGCCTGGTGTGGCACCAGTGGGTGCTCAGCTGTGATGGGCATCTACAAGCTGTAGGAGATCTCTATAAAGGTCTTGTTTTACTCTGAGGTCTCTCTGTGTTGGGATTGAGCTTTCTGGGGAGCCATGTGAAGAGCTAATGGATGGCCACGCTGTCCTGATGTCCTCACTAGGGTTGCTCAGCCCACGCCATGGCTGACAGCAGCAAGGCAAGAGTCCCGGGCCAGCAGCAGTGGGGAAATAGCAGAAACCTCACCCTAAATTCCCTGGATGTGCAGGTGCAGAAGTTTGAGGGTTGCATGCTGATGTTGGAATAATGTTCTGAAATCTGTAGAATGGTCCAGTGTTCCAGTTCTTCCCACCTTGAAAGAGGCCTCTGAGCGGTGGGGGAGAGCCAACATCTGGTCTGTCTCTGCTGGCCACAGGGCAGCACAGGCAGGCAATGTCCACCATATGCCAGCTTTCAGACAGAGACAAATTGTGGAGCTTAAAGCCATCCACAGGTTTTCTCTGAAGCACCATCTCAGTCAGCCATGCATCCTCGTGCTTCTCCACCGTGCCGGGACACAGAGGCGCAAAGTCAGCTCAGCACTCAAAAGGCAGCTGGTTGTTGAACAGCTCTTTCAGCTGTGATATAGCTGCTTTAAAACCTCAAAGTAAATCTATTTCTGAGCTGGAAACATATGGATTGTTTCATAAAAAAGCAAGGGTGGGATGTTATCAGGCCGTGTAGCAGGTAGTGGACGCAGTGGAAGCACAGAGTACACAAAACATCCTGTCAGCCTCATCTTCTACTCAGCTTTCACTCCTTAGGGGTCAAATCCTGCAATTTTTTCTCAAGCAATAACGTCATCCATGCCAACAGAGTCTGCTATTTCTTCTGCTGGTAGCCACATTGGAATGTGCTTGCTTTGGGAATGACCGTGTGCTTTGCTGGTGGGCTTAAAGGACCAATAAAAGCTATTGCCTGGCTCTGTGGAATAGTTTCTGTCCAGGTGAATGAATACATTAGTAAAAGGTTCCTTTAAAAAGCTGGGTCTTTTGCAAAACCAGTGTGGTTTAGACATTTTGTGGGGTAGGTGGAGTTGAAGCACAACCAGACACAGCTCTGTTACCTGCTGCTGCAGGGAAAACTTCATGATGCCTGTTGGGACAGACTGAGAGAGTGCGAAAGTCATATAGAATGGGATTCAAGGTCTAGAGGTCTTATAAAATGTAGAGGATTCCTGTCTTGTTCAGACAGTTGTGAGGCAGCAGGCCACACAGATGCTCTGTGACACTGGAGTTGCACCTGAAATTCTGACAAAAATGATGGAAAGGTTTTGCTGCAAAACCTGATTGTTGTCTTACTATATATGCAAGGAGGAGGGAAGTGATTCTGTTAAAAACAAACAAACAAATAGATTCCTGCCTGGAGCTACATCACCAGTCTGCCAGACCCCAAGCTTTTCTGTTTCACTGCCATGGGATTCCTTCCCTTTCCATGAATGATGACTGAAAGTTTCATCTTGCAAACAGCTCTCCAATTTAAATGGCTGCTCTTGAATTTACTCATTGATGCTGGCAGCTATAACATGGCAATGGAAGAGAGGTAGAAGTGAAAAAAGGAGCTGCTATATATAAAAACAGATGAAAAGTCTCTTGACTGCCAAAACCACAGTCAGTGGAGGGATGTGGTGGTGGTTCCAGACTGTGGCAATGAAAAGCAATGATTGTTTAGCTGTTTTGGGGGAAGGGAAACACACTCCAGCAACATTATTACCCAATTAGTCCTAACGATTCTGCTGTGGAAAAGGAGCACTCTTGTGAATGTGTGAAACAGGATGAGCTCCTGACATGATGGACAACAAACTCAGAAGAGTGTGGTAGAGGTGAGGACCACCAGTCCTGGTAGGTGCCTCCTGCTGAGTTGAAGGGGCTGGAGGTATCTCAGGCACATGAGATTAGGTGTATGGAGGATCTGCTGTTTCACTCCTACCCATTGGAGCAGCTTCCCAGGGAGCAACAAGTGGTCCCATCTTTCACCTCAAAGACAGCAAAGCAGACAGTGCAATATGCTGCGTATAAGTGGTTACAGTTCAAACCAAGAACTGGTGGCACCAGTATGTACTGAATACTTAACGTGTAATATCTTTATATTAGGAAACACTTTAGTGACTAAAAGAGCTTGAGAGAAGACTCTGACGTGAGTCATCTCAGGCCCTGTTGAAATCCTCATGCTGGCACCGATCAGCTCTCAAATTTTTAAGGGCAGACTCATGAGACAGGAATCCAGTGCTCAGTTATGAGATGGGCAAGTGAAGAAAACCTCATACAACCAACACAGCCTTCAGGAACGGCACAATTTCAAAAACACACTGGGAAATATTTTCACATCACTGAAAGCTTTTGCTTGGAAGCCTTACACTGGGTCCATAATTGCTGTCAGGTATTGCAAGTCCAAAATAAATCTAATTAGTCCTCAGCTAAAACACCCTACCACTGTATTAAGGGTTACACTGTACAGCTCTGTGCCATAGACTAATTATCCTCACATAAATGCATTCTGGCATCAGAGATTTGTGTAGGTGGATGGCTTGGAGACTTCATTCTAATTCCAGAGCTAAAGATTGTGAGAAGAGTTATCCCAAACACACATTGTCCTTTGCAAAAAATAATAGAAAATTGGTGATTCTCCCTTCCAAAACCACAGTGTTCCTCAAGCCTAATTCCAGAGGGCAGCCTAAGTGCTGATCTTTAAGCACATGTTCCTCAAAGGCAGGTCAAGAGCTGCTGCTGTGCAGGGCTGCGGCACAGGGGCAGGGGAGGTGTTGCCCCAGGGGCAGACAGGTAATTAGGATCCTTGAGGCACAAGGTGGGCAATGGGAGCTGATGGGGACAGCAGAGCACATGGATTCCCAGCCCAGATAGTAGGGTTGAATCCCCAGTGTGCTTCCTTGCAGGTAGCCTTTAACCTCTGCATTTCTCATTTTTCACTTGTGCTATAACAGTGCAAACTGCAGCAGCACTCAGACAGCAGATACCGGCGTCTGCGTTCCCGCAGACTTGGATCTAGCACTGGAGCTGGGGCAGGTCAGACCCAGACACGATCTGTACCATAGCTTGTGACACGTTATTTATCTTTCTGGCTATCAATAAGTGGTATGATATTAATGTGGCCTATAAATGGTGTGATTTGTGCAAGGACAGGACTTGGCTTTACATTACAGCAAAAGCAACAAAACAATCACTCCAAAATTATTCCAGATAAATCCTGCACTGATATACAGCAAGACTTTATGTATGTCATGTGCAATTAGATTTGTTTTCCACCTTTAGACAGGAGCATTTCAGTCCAGAATAAGAAGAATGAAACACACACAAGCAGCAGGAGCCCATAGCCAGAAGCGTTCCCTTCATCCAGGGAAGAAAGGGCTCTTACATTGTCAAAGGGAGCCTCCTGTTGTCTTCCAACTGGCATTTTCTGGCCAGCTGAAAGCTAAAGTAACCCTTCCTTTATGCTTTTGATACTGTGATCTAATGGCTAAATGGATTTTTAGGACAAAGTATAATTTCTTCCTTTGGTTTCACTCATCACTTAATGAAAAGACCCCCTAATGTAGTAATCGCCAGAACATTCTGCTAATGTCCCAAACAGTGGCTGCTCAGCCAAACTGAAGAACAGATTGTCCTATAGCACGGCAGTTATGTTGTAATAATAATAATAATAATAATAATAATAATAATAATAATGACTCAATTTCAGCTGGCTGCCTGAAGCTGGCATGAAACTCATGACCCCACTATTCACAGGTTTCATGCCAGCTGACTTCTTCAGGCAGATTGATGGCTCAGCTGAAATTAAATGTATGGGTACAATCCTCCCCAGGCCAAGGCTCACCTTCTCAGATAGATCCAGGTCTGTAGCTCCCACTGAAGTGCAAGGGAGAGGAGGCATTGAAATAATTTGGCGTGATTTAAACTTAGGAAGGAGGATGAACCATTTCTACCCTAAACCACTGAATTTGGATGCTTCCATACACTATGTAGAAGCACCTACCTGTCGATATTGATGCCCATACTTCAATTAGACTCCTAAAAGTGGGCTGTTGGGAAAACTTCAGCATCCCAAAGATCATCACAGGATGCTGAAACTATGGCAGCCCTGCAGCTGTGAAGCCCATGATGCCACCACGTCCTCTGCAGGGTAAGACAACAAATGCACAGACACAGGTCTGTGCATCTGCCCAAAGACAGGGCTGCACTTCAGCTTCTTGCTTCATGCAGCACTGAAGTTAGCAGCTGAGAAGACTGCTTTTTGTTTGTTTGTTTGTTTTCGGGTTTTAATTATTAAGAAAGAAGTAAAACAATTCATTGTTCTGGGGAGAAAATGTCCCTTGAGCCTAACTACTGAAAAATCAAACAGCATTTGAAAAGCAAGATCATAAGGCTAGCTTGAACTCACAGAGCATTAGAATTGCTCTGGCAGGAATACAAGTGATTTTCTGATAGATGCAATAACAATACTGCAATTAGACAAAACAATATGTAAACTGAAAATGCAATACCACCCTGCTATTTGTACACTCCCTGTTCCACTGTCATCCTCTTATTGTTAGCCCTTTAAGTATTGTTTCTCTTCAGTTTTTAAATATTTCATTAGCGTGAATTGCTACCAATCTTTTGCCATGAAAAACAATATTTTCTCCCACCAGGGCTCTAATGAAACCAGTTTTTAATGTGGAGAATTCAAGCTTCAGTGATATCTCCGTGTTCTTGATGGTTTAAGTGGGAAAGTCACAGAGAAGCACCTGATACCAGCAGAAAAATAACACCTGAAAACCTGATGCAGGGTGAGAAGTATACAAAAATGAATCGTCTCCTGTGGGGGAGAGTTTATGGAAAATTTGTAAAGGCTGATGAAGGTGAAATGGATCCACCTCTGCCCTACTCCCACCTATGAAGCACACAGAGACGCTGTAAGAAATAAATCTCCTCCAGATCATAAACCAAGTTTTAACCCCTGAGGGGAAAAAAAACAAAAAAAGAAAAATTCACTTGTTGTGATTGACTTGTGGAGCACTCAAAAATTGATACGATCTCTTTCCCCTCCAGCCCAGGAACATCGCAGCAGAGGGCAGGAGCCAGCAACCTCCCGGCTCGTTCCCTTCAAATTTCTCCTTGCAAAACTTCTACTGCCATAGTGCCATCTAGAGACAGTTACAGAAAGTAAAGGGTTTTGGTTGATGCTAAGAGCAAAACACCCACCGCAGCAGACAGCTTCAGACACTTGCGTGCATGACTTCAGGGACAGTGGTACGAGAACCAGAAAAATAACTTTACACTACTGGAATTACTACTGTCTTTTCCCTAAAATGCAGTGCAGACAGAGAGAGCAAGGGCACAAACACTTGCTACTTGCTCTGTTATTTTAACATCATCATGTCCCTCTGACAACCTGAAGAAAAGCAAGCATTTTGAAGAGTAAAAAAGGAATTTCATAAAAGTAAAACCGAAAAATTTAGTCCCATTGGAAGATAAAATAGTATGCTGACATATAAAGCACTGGCCTGGTAGAGAACATCCCGGTTTAATTCCAGATTTCCAGCTATATCATAGACATTGCAGGACCTGGTGCATTTGTGCCTTAGTTTCCCTGTTTCCTAAGCAGAAATCTGACAGTGACTCCTCCACTGTCTAGCTCTTTTTTTTTTTTCCTTTCTCTTCAGATCTCTGTGTGGTTTCTCATTACCCCAGTCATGGCTTATACTATCATAAAAGTAATGAATAATATTAATAAGAAATATTGCAACTGTGTCTCCACATAAGAATGACTTAAAGGTGATGTTTTCTTACACTCCCAGGAGAACAGATTTACAGACAAATTTAAGCTACTAAGCCAAAGGCAAATTATGGAAACATTGTAAATTTAAGGACAGAGAAATTACAGGAGATAAAACTGATGATCATCTTGCAAGTGCTGAAACACCTCCTCTTAATCATGAGGCAAATGGCCTCAGATGGCAGAATATCTATGTTCTACTGCAGCTGGGTGTCCCAAGGAGAAAGCTGGATTAAACAGAAGGCAATAAAATACAGATCTCAATCAGTGGCTACACGAGAGCAAAACATGCATCTTTCATACATCTCTAAGAGCTGGGTAGTTGAAGGTAAATGAACCTGACTCTGGCAAATCACCCTCCTGAGAGTCCTTGGCTAGTAACACTGGTGTTGCAGAGTCCAGCAGTAAAACAATAAAGGGCTAAAAGGAACAGTATTAAATATTTTGCTTTTCAACATTTTTGTCATTTTAACTATGTCTTGTAAGTCATCATTGAACAAATACTCTTTTTCCAAACATCCCTCACTAAAATTTGGTAGTACAAACCATCCACTAAGCAGTTACAAAGACCATAGAGAAGATTTAAAATTACCATTCGCTTAGGGCTAAGTAGGTTAAAGTGTGGTTAAAAATCACTGTCTCTGAGACAAAAATATTAGTCGTCGACATTTGTGTGTACACTTACTGGCCTTGTTCCAAAACTGCCATTGCAAATGACACAAAAATAAGAAACCAACCACATGATGCTTTCCCATGTACAGATGGGTGGTACACAGAGAACAGTTCCTAAATATCAACAAACCTATGGAGTATATCCTGCTGCTGAATCTACCCCAAATCGAAGGAGAGGTGGAGCTGAAGATCTGGCTCTCATGGAGAGGCCAGAGCATGACCTTGAGATGGGTCAGAGGGACTGATGGGGCACGGAGAGGGCCTCCTGCCCTGACACAGGGACTTTTTGCGGGTTGAATGCCGCATGTTCATCAGTCCTACATGAGCAGGGCTATGGATAAAGCAAGCAAAGGGTACTTGGCTATGAAATCCTCTAGGGTGAAGAACCCAGGTCTGAGGATGAGGGACCTGGAGGGGTTGAAAGCACAGTAGACCCAGAGGAGGACTGTCACCATCCTCTCTCCTGATGTGGGCCTGAGCCCTGGTAATGAGACATGTCCCACTGCACCCTGGTGAGCTGGTGGGTTGCCAGGACCTCCTGCGCACAGCTCTGCTCCGACATGGCCTTCTGCAGCAAGCCAAGCACCTGGGACTATCATCAGAAAAGCTCCCCATGGCACTGCCTCACCTCCTCCCCAGCCTCCCCTGGGAAAATGTCCCCCCAGCAGCAGCAGGGCTCAGGTCCACACAGAGGAGCATTGTGGCAGGGAATAAATTCCTCCCACGTATTTTCCCCAGCACAATGAAATAATGCAGGCCACGAATCTGACACTCTACCTCTTGTGTTGGAGAAGCAAGAAGATGGCTGTATTTTAACATTAGCCCCTAAGTATAATTTCCTGTAATTGTAGAGCTCTTTAGAGGTCCTTGTGAACTTGGGTGGATAGCTCCTGACTAAGTTGATGAATAACCCAGGACTGACTCATCTCCTAAACAGACCAAGCGCTGAAGGAGGGAATGTGCAGAAAGGTTTTGCCTTCCATTAGCAACACTATCCAAACAACTGACCCTCTCCCCAAAAGATTAGTTCACAGCAGGTGAACTGTAATCTGCTCTGATCGGCAGGCGAGGAAAGCATTCATTCCAGCTGCATTACAGGCAGAGCTTTTCTTCTCTTTTTCTCACACATTGTGAGCTCCCCACAAAGGGCTCTAGCTATCAGATCAAACAAACATTTTGCCACTTATTTGCAGAAATGGTTCTGGTCCTGAGTTGGGATGGTAACCAGCTAAAGACTGGCTGATGACTATTTTTTCCTGGCATGGCCACCAGCACTTTCTCAGCTGGAAAAATGGTTGTTTGATAGTGTCCAGAGCAACAGGAAAGTTTTTTATTTGGGTCAGTTTTGTGCTGGGAAGTTGTTGCCAATTTATGATGCTAGAGATATCTGCTGGAAATTATTATTTGAATGTTATGTGGTATTACCATCCATCTGATGCACTCAGTTGCCAATTGGAATACATTTTTTCACAAAACAGTCATGCAAGTTCTGGTTTTCCGGTCCAGAGCCTCATGGGAAAGCAACAAGATACCATTAAAAGATAAGTTTTCATTTCCAAATCTGTTGTATCTCAGAACCTATAGACTCACTAACTTTTATGGCACGTGTGTTTCCCTAAAACCATCAGCAGCAAACCTTCATTATATCACAGCAAACAATCATCATCTCTTTCCCCTCTTTCTCTCTCTCTTTGACCAACAGTCTTATCACTTCTCTACTTGCTAATGCCATTGCCTTTCCTCTGCAGGTGTGAATCAGACTTTTCTCTCCATGAATCTGAATAACTAACAAAATCCAACCAGACTCAGAGCAATTGTTCTCAGCTAAGATTAGTTTGAGGATGGTGGTTCTTATTTTTGGAGTGAAAAAGACCTTGTGTGTTCAAAAGCTCAGCTATTTGTGTTTGTAGGGGTTTTTTCTCTCACACCTATACCTACAGGTCTGATAAAAGGTATCACCTCTGCCAACACATACAGTTTTATTCTCCAATCTTGTCAACAACGGGAGGGGGGTGTTTACCAGCTGCTGGCCCCAGGAGCTTCTGCACAGCTTGTGGTTCAGCACGGGCCCCCTTTTACCAGGCTGGAGTTGTGTACAGCTCAGAGAGACATCTCGTGGACATATCATATACTGCAAAGGAGTTATTTAGTGTCAAACATCTCTAGTGTGCCAAGGTCCAAGAACTGCCCAAGTATAACAACTAGCCACATTGGGTCAAACAGCAGAAGATACCAAAATATAGTGCACCTACTTTAGCCTCCAGCCATTCTCTCGGGGTGCCTTCAGACCATGAATAAATTGGAAATATATATATAATGTCCCTATGCGTTTAGCTGGGACTTGTAAGTATGTAAGAAGGAAACAGCTTGGCAGGGGATGGCAGAAAGCTGCAAAATCCTGAGTCACTAGGTGAAATCAGAAATGAAGCAGCTGCTTGCCATCTCCCAGCTCAGAACCCAGAACCAGCAGGTGAAGCTTTTAGGAGCCACCTTCAGGCAGGATGAGGAGGAGAAGGAGGAGGTGGTTCCTCCTAATCAGCAAAAGATGCAAGGAAGTCCTTGCTGAAGGATGCTGGGGATGTAGAAAGTCCACTAGGGTCAAAGGAAAGGTTGGACGAACATCAGGAACACAGAGCTCCACTGAGAACAACTGAGCAGACAAACCACAGCAGTGTCTGGAAATCCCCTGTGCTGCAGACACTCATTCTGCGAAAGCTCTTGAGGGAAATACAATGTCCTTGCCTTGCTGTTGCTTTTTCTGAGGCATTTGTCCACGGCTATTGCAGGAGCCCTGCACTGGGCACTAGGCAGGCCTGGGTCTGGCCCAGGACAGCTGGGTTTACACTCACATGTAAAGCTATAGAGAAAACTGGGAACAACCTGGGATGATGGAACAAGTGCCAGTTTGATCCTGACCTCTTTGGAGCTGACATGGAAGGTGAGGAGCGAGAGCACACTGGGAGCAGGAAACCTCAGCTCTCAGTTTAATATGGGTAAGGTCAGGCTCCAATTCATGATGTCCCTTAGATTTTACAAAAACTGAAGAAAATCCTTCCCTATTTTTCTAAAATACACCTCCCAAAATAGCTTCCAGTCTCTGAATTTGACAGCATCATAAACCAGTACAGCAGCTGTGGCATATGATGCCTGAAGAAACACCAAGCTGAAGGGGCTGGGATCATCTGCAGGTTACCCCCCATCCCTGGGTAGGGAAGGACGGGAAGCTGAGGCTGTGTTCTGGCTTCACCTCCCATATTCCTTGCCCAGTCCCCATCTCCTTCTGAGCATTTTGAAATATTCCAAAACACATCCAGTCCCCAGGGTTTGAAGACCTTTTCCACCACCCCAGAGCCTCTGTGCACTGCTGCATGAGTGATGCTGCAGGTTTCGAGAGATACACAGCTCAGTACCACAGCTAGCTAGGAAAGGGGTTTAAATTAATCTTTGTTGGCTCCTGCTAAACACTTCCTCCATTATTAACACCAGAGGTGATTTTGATAGCAAGATTCGTTGTCAAAATAGCTTATAAAATAATTCCATAAAACTGTGTAAATCTTGTGTTGATCTTACTTTTTACAAGGAGTCTTAAAGCCATATATCCCAGCACCATTTACAAGGTTGTTGCAGGTGTGGGACCAGCCTTAGAAATATAGCTGCTACTTAAACTGTGTATTTTATGAGCCTGGGGAAACATCCGTTTGAACTGTAAAAGGAGCTTTCCAGCCCACTTGCTTCTTTGTGCAAGAGCCTAAGCCATTGCCCATTGGACTTCAGTACCTCCTGAGTCACAGCCAAGGTGCAGGGACAGGATTCCTTTGTCAACACACCTTAGTAAAGTTTCCCAGTACATTGCACTTTGGCTTCAGGAGCTGGGCTCCTCAAGCCCAGGTTTCCCTGTGAGCCACTGAGCACCTTAAACCTGTTCACCACTTGCACACATGACCCTGTTTTGCTGTGGGCTACAGTTATTCCTCCAGTGAAGCTCACAGGCTATTTACTGATGCTCTGGAATGCAAAGAAACAGGTGGAAAAAGGGAGAATGAATAGCCCAATCATGTAAATCAGATGGTAGAAGGCCTTTAAGTAGGCAATATATATTGTAACTACATAACAAGTATTTAATAGGCATCAAACTGAGTCTGCTGGGCATAAAGGAAGAGCCAAGAAAGATTTCTCCCCTTGGGTTTAAAATTATCATGGTTTTAACCCCATATTAACACTCAAGATTCCATCCCATCCTCCCTGCTCTCTGAGCTCTCCACCGGTTCCCACCACAACAGCCCTGAGGCTGCTCAAACTACAGGAACTGAGCCCTCCTCCCATAGTGTCCACCAAATATAGAATCTATTAGTTCCCACACCATCACATACCTCTGCTGTGCAGGGTACATGAGTAAGAAGCTGCCTTGGTGCACCCCAAGGAACACTATGCTTCTCAACTGAATGTGTGGGGTCCCCATTTATAACTGCGGAAGGAAATGGGTTGCACTTGGGTTTGAAGTTCAGGGACTCCGGGTTTTGATGTGGATTTGTTCTTTGAGCTTGGCCAAACTGCTTATTCCTCCCTTGAAGGAGCAACTAGGCTCCTCCACCTACATGTGACCTGGCAAAGAGAAACACTAGTGACCTGCAAAGCAGTGCCACCATTGTGACATGGGGCTGTGGGCAATCCTCTGACCCACTGTCCCCACCTTCATCCTCCTCATCAGATGCCTGGCCTCACCTTCCCACGAATGTGTCTCAGCACCCTCTTATCTCCTGCTCATATCTTCTTGTATAAGACCAAATATTGACACTGCTCAGAAATGGCCCTCGGCTGTGAGCACATCTCCTAACCTTCAAGATAGCCCTTGACCTCTTCCCTGATCCCTGAAACGCACAGGGTAATTGCAGGAAAGGGTCACGGTGACTCCCTTAAAAGCTGTTTTACAGCAGTTGGAGGGTTAAGCCCAACACATGATTCCTGCTTTGTAACAGCTCTTTCTGAAGGGTTTCAGTGACACTGAGTGACAGACATTTGGATCAGTTTATCACCATCCTGAGCTGAAACAAGTTTTTCTCTAGCCCTGCCAAAGCTCCAATTCATTATGTCCCTCAGATTTAATAAAAACTGAAGAAAATTCTTCTCTATTTTTCTAAAATACACCTCCCAAAAATAGCTTCCAGCTCCTGAATTTGACAGCATCATAAACCAGTGCAGCAGCTGTGGCATGGGATGCCTGAAGAAAAACCAAACTGGAGGGGCTGGGATCATCTGCAGGTTACACGCTTGTATAGCACTTGACACGTTGAATCTCCTTCCTAATCAAGGGCTGTTAAGATGTTGTTGCAACACAATAATAGAACATTATATGAAATGCTGTATATATTTGATATACTAATTAGCCATGATAAGAACAAGTAACTTTATAGTTGAATTTATGAAACGTCATTATCTGACTCTCATTTGTATGTAGCTTAACTGGGGCTTGATAAGACATTTGGCTCATTCAACAATGCTCCTTTCAGCAAGAACAGTGATCTGGGGTCCTTCCCTCTCCCTCCCTCTCCCCTGGATATTTATTTCCACAAAGCATGAAGGGGTCTGATAGAAGTCTACTCCAAACACAAACCTGGCTGAAACCTGCCTGTTTGAGTGATTAGGCAAGGACTGATAGATCGATATGGGCAGGGAAATCACAGAAACCCCTGTTTCCTTTGGAAACCAGGCTAAAAATAGGGAACAGGCAGCAGAAAACCAGACAGGAAGGCAGGAATGGATCTATCAATTGCTCATGCCCTGTTTCCTGCTCATTAGTGTCTCTCAGCAGATGTCAGGTAACCTTTAGAAACCCTCTAAAGAAACGTTCATTTATCACATATTTCTTAAATTGAGACAGAGGGAATTTGGACCCTGTACATTTATGGGTATCCCAGGAAAAAAAAGAAGGAAAAAAAAAAAAAAAAAGGAAAAAAAAATCTTCTGAGTGCATGCATTGTATATCACAGAGAATTTTGTTTCTATTCTTAATACTGGCACAGACCACCTATGGACTTTGTACTACATACACAGCTAAACGACCACGTCACACCAATCTGTCTCCCCGCTCCCTTGGTGCTACCATTGCTCTGACTGCAATCCCAAGCAGAGCAGGGGAGAAAACACATGGTTTAGCAGCAGTGGTCCTCCCAGGGGGTGAACTGCTTGAATTCTAGGTAAGACTAATTTGCTGTCTACCAAAGCTTGTCAACAAGATGTTAATGGTGACAGGTAAGAGATTATGATATAGGTTTCAGCTCCCTATGTTAGCACACTCTTCCAGAGGTGAGAAAAGAGGGTTTTTCATCAGGGCAATGGACCAGCCCTTCCTTCAGCCAGTGCTGTCGGTGCTGGTGTGCATTGCTCACTAGGTGGCGAAGGCTGCCTTCCTCCCTGCAGCCTGACCGCCCCGCAAAGCTCCTACAGAAGCAACCAGGGATGCTGCTGGGGATGGAGAAAAGGATTTTGATCGCGGAGAGGAGGTTTAGAGGTGATATTTGGAGCCTGCTAAAGGCACAGGGCAGAGGAAAGTGGGTTATTAAGGTTCAAACGATGATAAGGTTCTCCTTGAAGAGATGGTGCCATGTGTTTGAAGATCTCCATCTTCACCTGATTTGAAATAGACTTTTAGGAGAGGTGCCAGTTACCAAGAACCAGTAGGGAAAGAGATATCTGAGTGAGCCTCTTGAGCAGATTTCCTACAACCTTCAGGCATCTCCCTGCCTTTTCACCAGCAGGACTAAGCTGATGCGACCCACATTTGTCCCTCAAATCTATACAGGGAGGACATAGGGTGATACAGACTGGGCTTAGTCCATCCTGAGTCCCTGAAGTGCTCTTGGGGCTAAAATCACCCTTTAGAGATGGCAGCTATCTAACAGAGATACTCCATAACCATGTCCGTCAGCCACAAGAAGTCTCAGTACATGGCTTCTGCTGCTGCCATGGGCTGAGCCCTGTCCATGAAGAAAGATGTGTGCCACCTTCCCAGCACCCTTCCTCTGCTGTCCCAGGGGTGTTCAGCAGATGCAGGATTGCAACAGCGGGGACAAGAGCATGGCAGAGCCTGATTTAAGTCCTTCCGCAGAGACTGAGGTTGTTAAAACTGAACAAACCTCATGATTTGCTATGTTGTAAGACTTGGCTGCCCCAGATACCTTCAGGCTCTCAGCCACAACTAAAGAAGCAGGAGAAAGGACAATGTTCTATCTAGCGTACTTGGATATAAGCGAAAGATGTTATTGTAAAAAACAAACAAACAAAATCGTACAAATTAAAAGTCTCAAGTGAGATGAAGCTGCAAACCAAGCAAGACTATTTTGAAAGTGTTCATCTGCATTGTAGCCAGAGTCCCTTACACATCATTAGCTATTTGCAAACAGCTTCTCACCCACAAGCGCCAGTACTTTCAGTAACACCAGTTCAAGGAGGAAGAAAACCCTCAACTAGATGCCTGTGCTGCCAGATGAAGAGCTGGCTGAAACAAGCTCAGCCCTGTAATGTCCAGACTACCCATCTGCATTTCTGGCTTTACTTTGGCCAGTCAGTCTGTAGCTCAGCTCCCAAACAGCCACATTTAGGCAAGAGCAGCATCCTACAGTTCTTGGCTATATTGGCCTCAAAAACCTCAGCTCATCTGGTCTTCTGGGTGATGCTGGCTACCTCGGCTCGGGTGTGTTCAAATTCACATGTGCTCTGTATGCCTAGATGATATGAACCTGTGGTGGAAGTCTGCAGGAAGGGTCAGGGTACGTTTGTGCTCTCATGGGCACTCAGTTCCAGTGCAAGTGTGGTGTTCGTGGTGTACAGGTGCCAGCTCAGGCGTCTGAAATGTACTTGTACAGTGTGAACCATTGCCTGTTTCTCCCCATGAGATGCCCTTGTGAGACTGAAAGCCCATCTGTGTGAGCCTACAGACACATGCTAACATACATGACTAGTGATGTGTGGAACATATGCCCAGACATTAATATACAGAGCAACAAACCGGTTTTTGAATATTGCTCACAGCCATTTCACACAAAACTAGCCCTGAGGATAACATTTAGCGGTCTGAGATTTTTCGTTGCTTCCTCCAACCCAAGATCCACTATACCCCATACTACACATTTTGCGGAATGATGCAAATGTATTTCTGTTCAGAAAACAAAGGCTGCTCCTACCCAGCTCACTGGGATATGAAAACACTTGGAAGGTAGTACTGACATTTTTCCTGAAGCTCTTTTCTATTTAACAGAAGTAAAGCCATGTTGCTGAGAGACCCCTTAGTAACAGGAAGCAGTTGTCTGGTTTAAAGAACTAGCTAAAAAGCAAACAGCTTTGCCTCCTTTTTAAAGCCCCTCAGGACAATATTTACTTTTCTAAAATATCATTGTGCCATGGCTTTGGGACTTTGCTTGACAAACTTGGGGGTCTCTGAGCAGTTCAAAGTGGGCTTGACCTATAGCTGAGCATGGAAAACAGGAACTGCATATAAATAACTAAATTACAGAGAGATCAATTCTCAGTCAACTCATTAGCAATGCCCGGCGTCTTTAAGTGATAACTCCACTCTCTAAGACCTTTACGTAATTACTTGCACAAGGCACATTTTACCCTTTGGTTCGCAAGTTTCATAAATGAAGGTTAAGTTTACTTAACCACCCAGGATTTACCAGCCATGTTAAAGCATAAAATGCGCGTGCTGCCAGGTGTCTCTGCAGAAACTGCCTTGTTGATTCAGAGACTCCAAGGTTAAATGATGGCTCCTGAGTCCAAGTTAGTTTCCCTTTGGGGAACGGAAGGATCTGCACTGTAACATTGTACCACAGTTCAGCCAAGGTTGATTTAACAAGGCTTGGAGTTAAGATAGCAGTGATTGTGAAAACCTGAATGAAAATCAGGGTTTTGCTATACATCGCACCCGTAATAGGGATCTTGAGTGTGCCACACTCCAGTCTGTTACAGAAAAATGCTATATGTTTTTTTCTTAGCCAGATACATGTTTCTATCTTTTGTCTTTCTATCTACACCATCGCGCACGTGCACATCTCTTACTCTGCACAGTCCATACAACTGAGTGGTGGGCCAAATTTTTAGCTGATGTGAATCAGCATAGTCCTATTAATGTCTTTGGCAAGTCACAGTAGCCAAGAATAGATTCAGTGTGGCGGGTTTGTACTTAATGTGTTTGACTGACTCTTTCTTGACAGCATTTCGGATGTCCTAGTTGTACTCTCCCCCAGTTTACATACATTCAAGATTTTCAGCCACCATTGGCGTACCCAATGGCTTAGAAAAGCTGTTTGTGTACCAGTTGAACCTGAGTCAGAGGCTGTGAAGCCACTGGCTTGTATAATGCAGGAAACCTGGGAGAGGGCAGCCAATGGGACATGTTTTCCATCTGTCAAACCCCACTCTTTACCTGACAGCAAAGCTGTCCACATTATGCCTCCCAGCCCAGGTATGCTCCACTAGAGCAACGCTGTCTTCCAAGGTATGGCCAAGGCTGGACCCACCCCTCCATGGAACACTTCAGCAACTTCTCCCCACTGCTGCCTCTCTGGAAGGTCCTGCACTCCCTCCTTCAGCACATGGCCAAAACAGAGAGGTGTCTCCTCATGGGTCACACGTGAACCCAGGCAGGAGCTGAGAATTGGCATGCACCTCAGGCAGTGCAGAATGATCTACTGAGGACCTCTTCTAGTACCATTAGATGACAGGAAAGTCTGAAGTCTGGTCACATTAAGTTGGCTCAAATGTTTGGTCACATTTCCAGGCACCTCACAGGGGAAGGATTGGTGTATCTGGTCTTTGACTGTCTTCAGATGGAGAGAGCTAGACTATCCTGATCAAAAGTTTGGCTCTTGCAGCCATGCCATAACTGGTCTGTCACTCAGAGCAACCCACTGGTGTTCTGACAACCCCATTATCACCCTCTGATCCTAGAGAAAGTGCATGAAAGCACATAGTAACACAATCTGCCACACTGACAAAACAGTGACCTCAAGCCAGTCAGTGTCACAGCATGGGAAAGCTCAGCTTTCCTCCTTCCCCAAACTTAGAACCTGCCTGAACCAGCAAATCATATTCTGTTCAGATTCCCACTGCGGTTGTCTTCTTTCTGGACACCAAAAGAAGATCAATGAAAGAGGGTTCCAGTGCATCTGTTCTTTCACATGGTTGACTATATGAGGAGGTCCACAGCCCTAACGCTCCTGTGTGCCCGGAGTTACGTCCAAAAAGCTATGTGTTAGACATCCGATGGCAACAACGTCCACGCATTGGCCTGCAGAATATCACAGGGAAATTCATACATACCCTGTAATTCCTACCAGCAATACAGGAAAGTGCTACAAAGGTTTTACTTCTACCTCCACTTTCCACTAGACTCATGAAGCTGCAGAGTTGCCACTAAAAGAGACCATCTATCCTCAGCTTTCAAAGCAAAGCAGAGAGATGGCCGCAAAGCCAGGAACAAAAATTCTATAAGCCAAGGAAAAGAGTCCAGATGATTTGGGATTTACCTGTAAAACTTGGCTTTGTGACTTAGGGCTAACCAGCACCCAAGTACTGCCAAGCTTCTAAGTTATTTGGAAAAGTAACTTTTAAGCCATGCTGCAGCTGAATAATGATCAGTGTTTGCCCACTACTGATTTGGAAACATCAGCCCTGCTCACACTGCCAACACAGGGCTGGACCTGTGGGTGCCAGTGCGCAGATGAAAATGGCTTAAACCAGTTGTATCCACATCATCATTAGACCTGAATTCAAGTGTGAGTCAGCCCCATTCTGCCAAATTTTCTTGCCGTGGACCTAGAGGCAGAATTTGAGCTGATATACGTTAATGTGAACTAGGATAAGTGCAGAATGGTTTTGTTTCATACACACCAGTAGGATGGGTTTAATACCCTTTCTACATATTTAACACCTTATTTAACAATCTATAACCATTCATATTAATGCAGTTATAATCACTGATGAAACATATCACTCATATATGAACAAGATTATAGCATCTCTCTGCCACTGATTATCCACTTTTATCAATGGAAACTTGATAAATGGTCAGCAGTTGAGCTTCCAACACAACCAACAGATCAGAACTTCCACCCTCTACAATTCTGGGTGCTTCTGTGCTTCATGTTTTTCTTGAGGGACTGTTGGTGCAGCCGTCATGGTCTGAGGGTATGAACAAGGCAATGTTTGCAAGGGGAGGTAGTATCTTTTATTAGAACACACATAGCTGCAAGAAGTAGGTCAAGCTTTAAGGAACACAAGCCTTTCTTCAGGTCTTGCCTAATTAAAACCCTCCGACTATTCTTCTTGCAAATCTAAGTG
The DNA here is from genome assembly GCF_036013445.1 of Caloenas nicobarica. Lineage (NCBI taxonomy): Eukaryota > Metazoa > Chordata > Aves > Columbiformes > Columbidae > Caloenas > Caloenas nicobarica. The sequence continues at coordinate 101,025,042 of NC_088284.1, read as the reverse complement.
TGATTTTAAAGGCAGAAGTGGTGGTGCAAAGGTTTTGTAAAGGTCTTAGCACAATAGGCTATACATTGCAATAACTAACCATTAGTCTTGGGGAAATAGCTCAGGCTCTGATCTGACATTTTAGCAGCTAAGAGCTCTGGCTAACAGATCTGACTCTGAATTACTCTCTCAAAACCTTATCAAAAGGAAATGGAGCCTTTTGAAATCGCTGGCATCTCTGGAAGACTGGTTTATCATACTTCCCCCAGTTCAAGCACAAAACCTCTGTTTTCCTCTGCTCTTTAACCTCTTATTTAAAATGTCATTTTACTTTGAACTGTCAAAAGAGGCAGTGAGGGAAGCAGCTAGCTCACCATCAGAAGGAGGTGAAAGCTGAAACTTTACCCGTCCTTAGTGAGTTTATCCACATATCAATGGCATGCTATACCAGTGTGTTTATTTTTATGACTAGAGCATATCCCTTAACCTCAGGGATCCGAACATTTCCCTGGAATGTACAGACATCTCATATCATTTATTTCCCAGTGGCCCTTCCCCATACCAGCTCCATACACTCATACATAAACACACGCACTTCCATTCACATTCTCTTGATCATACCGGTGTACACAACCAGGCATCAGCTTAACACACACACACATTCCTAGCCATAGCATCGGTCTTATCTATAGCCCTCTGCATAAAATATAAATGCATGCATTCCTGTATTTAGATGCACATATTTACAATACTTATATGGACATAAATGGCTAGGATTTGTGTGTGCATCTATTTACACAAGCCTACGTTCACATGTGTACCCAAATGTTTGTGTGAAAACGTGCGTATATGGAAAACCAGGACTGCAAAGGGTGCTAACACATGCCACCGAGTTCCTCAGTTGCTCCAGACCTTGGTGGGTAGCTTCCATAACCAAGAGACAGCATTTAGATGGGATCCAAACAACTTCCATCTGCTGAACACTTGGATTTCACTTATCTCTGTTGTTATATAAATTTTAAGGGGAAAACTACTGCTTGGAGCTAATAACCAAAATAATGAACCAGATTTGCCACTCAGAAGCCCTATAGCAATTAAGATTCTGTGAAGCTGCTGCAGCTTTACTCTATTATAACTATGTCCTCTTGCCATATTGACTCAGACTCTAATGAGATATTACCAAGCACTGAGGTTGCATTCAGGCTCTCATATAAGCAGACAGTTGAGAATTGGACTCTTTTATCAGTTTGTGCTGTTTACTGTGGGCCAAGGTCTTCAGCTGGTGTAAATCAGCGCAACTCCGCTGAGGCCATGAAAAATGAGGTGCATAAGTTAAGCATCTGTCTCAATGGCTGATGTTTATCTTTGCTCCCATGGCCTCAGTTGCACTTAAGATGAACGTAAACCCATGAAAACAGTTTATTGGGACACAGGCTTTCTGCTGATCATCTGCATACAGCTGAATTTTACTCTATTTGATTGCTAAACCAAGTTCAACAGATATGTATGTTACAAATAATTTGTCATGCTCTGAGGCGCGTTCCACCCCAGGCCACAAAACATTCTCAGTAATTGAAATATACAGCCAAATTCCAAGCTAGCATAAATCTCCACTGATGTCAAGCCATATGGAAATCCATATGATTTGAGGGCTGTAAAAAAAAAACCAAAACACCCTACCTTCTAGTGGGAGACTTATGCAGCTCAATCTGATCACAAAGAAGATTATGAGGTGACTTCACTAGGATGTCCAAGTACAGCAGGAAAAAGAAAATACCAGGTACGGAACAGTTCTTTTATCCAGCTGAGAAATGCCAAGTGAGATTCATTGCTTGGAAGTAAATGCCAGACAAAATTGAATAAGCAATAAAGGATAGATTTTTTTAACGCAGAATCATTGATCAAAGGATAAGGTGGGCTCTATTATTGAAAGTCTTCAGACCAAGGGCAGATACTTTTCTTCACAAGATTCTTTTGTCTCACATAACTTGTTAGGTTCAATATAACAGTAACAACATCAGCTGTTACACCTGAAGTCAAGAGGCTGTGACTTTTTATAAGCCGCCAGTGAATTAAGATTGAGGAAAACCACTGTAGGATTAAATTTTCTACAGATTGACTTAACTTCCACTTGAAAATGCTTGTGGGACTGCTAAATAAAAAGTCAGAGCAGAAATCACTGAACTTGATAAAATACAGAACTGAAGGACAAACAAATGATAATTTCTCTTCACAATTATTTATTTACTTTAAAGCCCACTAAGTTATCCCTGAAATCACAACACATTTAGAGCTGTGAAACTAAATTCTGTTAATTTCCTTCTAACTGTAATATAGGAAAAGAGATGAGCCCTCTCTAGCATGAGAGAATAAACATTACTGATCACTGAGAAATAGATCTGTACCTTGCTAGAGCCACACTCCTCTGCAGCAAAATCAATGGTTTTCACTGGATCCTAACTGCCAAGTGCTGTGGTTTCTCCAAGTTAGAGCAATTATCCTAAGAAAGGCCCAGGTGCCAAGTTCATTTTTTTTAAAAGTTTCCAAAAAATATCTTTGCACCATCTGTTCTCTAGCAGTGGTACATTCCTCAGACCGCAATGTCATCAGATTCTCATTATTATTTTTAATGTTTCTTCGAAGTCAATCAAAATCAAAGACAGAACAACAGATTTGGGGTATTTGTGCTCTGTTTGCACGCTACATTGTGTCGGAGGTACATAAAGTTATTTGGTTATTTCCATCCATGGGTCTTTGGCAGCAGAGACTGAAGTCAGAACTCCAGCTTGCCAAATAGATCATGATTATATCTGATATATAACCACAATGAAAATGAGATTTTAGATGAAAATCTAAAATTAGGATGGGTTGAGAGTGAAACCAGTTCATTCCAGGCAGCTTTCTAAATTCAGTCGTTGGTTCAAATCCCTCCCAGAACATATAGGGCAATGCAGGATCCATAAGTTTCTTGGGAACCAGTCTCATACTTTCACTGAAGCCAGCGTGATGCTTTCCTGTGCCTCTGCTGGAAGCCTGGGAAGGTTTTAAACCAGGGATGTCCCAGTCAGGGGTGCACACATACCCTTTGGAGTACATTGCAAGGAGGTACTTACTCCAAAGCAGAACGGGGGCTGTTGGGTCCAGGAGGGTGCATTTGCTGACTGTGCTTTCACCAGTGGCAATACCAACAAGGGAAGAAAAGGTTGAAGGAAGCCATGTTCCAGAAGCAGAAATAAAACCCTCTTCCCAGAGGAATGAGCAGCAAAGCCCAGATTTCACTAACATGTTAAGAGCTTCCCCATGGCGCTGCTCCGCCAACAGCTGTGTGAGTAGCTGCTGCTTTACCCAGCCACACTGCTTAACTGTGATTTAGGAAATAAACCTGCAGAGACTGGGGTTAAACAGACAGAGTGGGAGTGCAGGGCAATGTCCCTGGGATTAGCAGCTGCCTAGGAGACTGGCTGGTGGCTTTTCAACACCAGATAAGGCTGAGCAGCAGTGCTGCTGGGGCTGGAGGAAACTGGAGCCAAACTCCAACCAGGAGAAGTGCCACCACCGCAGAAAAAGAACCAGCGCTGGGGACATTTTTGTGGTGTTTGCTGGCCCCCAGCAGTGATGAATTGTTGGATAGAGCCATGGGGAACATGTTTCTGGTGTCAAAGTAGACTCCAGCCCTATCCGATGTGCCCTATCTTATCTGATGACCAGTGAGCCATGAACAAAGGCAACTGAGTCATGTCAGGTCTCTGATGTCCAGAAAGGTCACTAAGCTGCAATGTAATATCATATAATCATTTAGATTGGAAAAGACCCTTAAGATCATTGAGTCCAACCATTAATGTCACACTGCCAAGTCCACCACTAAACCACATCCTCAAGCACCACATCTACCGTATCTGACGGTTAAATGGTTACACCAGTATTAGAGCCTCAGATGAAGCCATACCATGTTGGAATATTAATGATGTCATTATAATGTGGCTACCAAGTCATCTTGCCTCTGTAGAAACTCCCCACCCTTGCAGAGCAAAACCTTGAGCCTCTCCAGACAGCTGCTGAGCTCCAGCACCCCAGGCTGAATACAAGTAAATGTTCTTTAATTCTGGTTGCTGTATGGCCCTGGGTGTTTTCCACCCTCAAGAGTAGGCAGAAATAAGAGGCAGTTAATATAGAATCGGCATGCACATTTTCCTCTGGCAAACTCAAGGTCAAAGCAGCAGTTTCCCCACTACATGGTGCTAGAAACCAGAAGCAGATAGAAATCAATGCAGAGCAGGGACTGTGGTCTGCCCTTGGCAAAGAGGAGATCTCCAAACACTTAGATGACAATGGTCAATAGTTTGGAGGATAAATCAGGCTTCCTGATCCTACTCTTTAAGCCCTTAAATGACTGGAAGGTCACAATCCAACAAGTGTTTTTATAATAAATCCCTTGTACCTGACCCCATCAGCATTGAATACTTTACAGTGCGTAGCTGAACTGTAGCTCCTTCAGGATCACTACATGGCAGAAAATAACCCCAAAAATTTGCAAACCTACAGGCAAGGTGCTGCACAAACCCCCTCACAAACCCTCTCTGTAAGATGGACAAGTTGAAGGTTGGAACAAGTCTCTGGTTCCCTTCCCTCTCCCTCCACCAGTTTGTTTCCGATTATTTTGCACACAGATCACAAGGCAAAAAAAAATGTGTCTTGTTTCACTAGGGAAGGGAAAAGAAACACACTTGATGGTACTTTAAAAAACTTTTTTCTTTCCTTTTGAAAACAACAACTCAAGTAAATTAATAGGCCCAGTCTGACAAATATGAGTCATTTTCAGTACAAACTAACCACAAAAGCTGGAAATCTGGTTTTAAATTTAGAGAAGAAGGCAAACAAAGAATATTATAAAATAATTCACACATTTTTTTAAGCAGGCAATATCACCAGCGATCAGGAGAGAACGATAAGCTTCCAACACCAGAGATCATCATGTAACCTCTAAGCCACAGCCAGGCAATAAACAGAGCTCTTTAGTGACCAAATAATTACGGAGTTTGAAATCTAAAGATTATACCATGTAACTAATGCAGAGAATAAACTCCACTCCACATGTGTTTTTCCAGCTTGATACTCCATTAACATTAATAGCTTTTTCTGTCGATTTGCACAGATTAGCCTTTGAGAAAGATCCCCCTTACTATCTTTCCAAATAATGTTTTTAAAGTTGTGGCCAGCTGATGTGTCTGTATCTACCCCTACTGTCTTTTTCTGTATTTCTTTCACACGCAGATATCCTCCCCAAAATGCAAACTGATTTTCTGTGGACATACACATGTTTCCTATTGACAGTTGTGGGATCCATGCAAGAGTTTTTCTGTGACTTATAAACACACACATGCAGACTCATATGTGCTTAGTATTATTCCTGTTGAAAATTTTAAGTCTAAAAGATTTCTTTAAAAATCACATAGGAAACACTAACAGAGATGAGAAGAAAATACTTCTCTAAAGATGTACCCCATCCCGTTAGTTAAAAGACTTTTTCTTCCTGCAGCCCTGAACAGCTACAACAGAGAAAACTGGGCTCCTGAGGACAATTGAAATGTGCAGCCCTGGCTTCAGATCACAGTTGCTTTAACATCATACCAAAAGACACGCTAGCTCATCTCTTTGCTGGCTTAGCTCCTGTAGCTTCCTCTTCCATGTGGGCTAGGTCACAAAAGAAGCTGGAAAATGAAGCCTCCAGCTTTTTGCCCAGTTGTACTGTGGACATCACAGCCCAGAAGTGCAACCAGCAAACCAGCCTTCCCCAGGCTCAGCTGCAGCTGACCTCCACAACCGTCCTTCTTTCCTCCCTGGGCTTTTACCTTGGACAGCTTTGGGTACATGTCAAAATCATGAACGTTCCTAACCTTGTTGACCTTGAAATTTTACAGTTTTACAAAGAATATATGTATATATGTATATCCATATATAGTGACTACAAACACACAGCTGTGCAAATAAATGGTTGCTATATACTATGACTACACATACATGCATGTGTATATAAATTAGAGGCAAGGCACAGCATTTTCCCATGCCTCAGCCCCAGAGACAGCTGATGGATTAGGGACGAAAGATTATGTAGATGTTGACCTGAAGCAGCAGTAGAGTGGGATAATTTAGTCCCATGGGTTAATTGACTATGAATGATCTTAAGATCACCAAACAACCTGACTAATAGCTTGTAATAGGAGCTTTACATACAAAACACATAGCACTTTGCAATATCCCACACATTACTATATGCCTCCCACTATTACAGATTTAATGTTATAAGAAAGATGACACGTGTTTTATGCCGTGTGGTGTTTCATATATACATCACATATTGTGTGATACATATTTTACATTATATTACATATTGTGTCAATATGTACAGAAGTAAGGACGGGATGCCAAACTATATTGACAACAACTGTACAATATCCGTCAAAAGCAGAAGCCCAGCAGTGCTGGCAGGTACTGTTGACATCGCAGTGTGTGGGAGGCAGTGGGGCACAATCTTGCTAAACAGAGTCAGGACTATATTCCCTGTCTGTAGAAGGAGAAAGCACGGAGACGATGCTGCTTTCTGGCTGGGTCTCTTGGCTACACACGGGTCATGCTTCAGATTTTCTGAATTTTACCCATCGCTGTCTTAAAACAAAACATACAGGTGGTTTTCACCTCTCCGCTGCTCCAAACAGTGTCTGAGCTTCTAGACTGGGGAGACACAAAACGTACGTGTCCAGGACCAGAATGCAGTCGGTTCCGGGGGGGGACAGCCTTTCACACCCCATCCCGTCCAGCAGGCAGCATGCCTGCTCCAGGCTCGGTTTAAAGCCCATTTAGCCAGAGAAGTTAAACAGTTTTGCATCCCCTCTGTCAAACAGATTTGTTGGCCGAGGAAACCGCCAACAGCCAGTCCATGTGTCAGCTGAGTGGGAACTTTCTGCCTCGGTGGTTGACATTAAAGCATCTGAATTCAGTGTAAACCACTGACTCCACATTTAAGTCTTTAGGGAGGGAGAAAAGTAGCGGTGAGGGGGCGGATTTCTGATGATTTCTGATTTTCACGAGGGACTTTAGGGACCAAGGAGCAGCAGCAAGCCCGCAGCACACACGTTCTCGCATTTCTGGTCGCAAGCACAAGGAGAACCGGTGTCTCTGGGTTTGGAACCAACCCCCTTTCCTAAAATAACGTTTGCTTAACGCTCATCACCGGCTGTATTTAGCCTTGAAGCTTTGCTTTACTCGCTTTTTCTTCCTCCTCCTTCCTCCGGCCCGGCGTCCCCCTGCGGGGGTGGGTACCAGGGGTGTACGCGCACTCCGGAGACCGGGTGACACTAACGGGGGACGGACCGCACCACGCCGGGCTGACAAGGACAAGGCCAGGGAGACGGGGGAGGCACCGGGGATGGGGCCAGCACCAGGCGGGGACACGGGAGCCCAGAGCACCGGGGACCCCACCCTGCCCGCGGCCCCCGGGGGCTGAGCTGCTCCGCTCCCCGCGGAGGGGAGGAGGAAGAAGGGGAAGAAGAGGCGCGTTTCGGTGCGGGCAGGTCGGCAATCAGCGCGGGGCCCGGGCTCACGGCGGGAGGGGGTCGAGGTCCCATCGTGTCCCTCTCGGTCGCCCCCGCACCCCCTCGGCTGCCCCCGGTGCGTGCGCGGCTGCGTACGGATCGTTTAAGGATGTGCGCGCATCTGTATCTAAATGGTCGTTGCGGTAACTATGTACAGCTCAAAGGTCGTTTAGAGGTAAAAATATACATATATATGTATTTGGAGGCCATTTCTATATATAGGAACATAGATGTGTAAATGGCCGAATATTTGATAAAGTCCTCCTGCATATATCATGTATATACGTGTTTCCTTACGTCGCAGGTCTGTTTAAACATATCTGTAGTTGTGTGTATCATTTGAATACCCCACTTCCATAATTTCTAATTCTCTTTCAAGAACATAATTCATCTAAATGTACTAAATTTAGTTGAAGGGTATACTTTAATTAAGAATATACATAAATTTACTTCGAAATATTTTCTACGGTATCTAGAACTGTATATATAACAATTTCGAATTATAAGTAATGTGTCCATAATGTGCCTCATACGCATAAGGCATATTTCATCGCACATTTCACAAATGCATCGTGTAACGAATTACGAATTTGTCACGTGTGTCAAATATATATATACAGAGATATAATTGTGTGTGTGTGTGTGTGCGCTAAACTTATAAATTATCGGGGAACAGACAGGACGAAGTAGGAGGCAGAAGCCCCGGGCAGGCATCTATCAAAGCAAACCCACCCCGGGGGACATAAACACTCTGATTTTGGTTTCGGAGCCTGGCTCTGCTCACCGGGAGAAATGTCATTTCGAAACCACGGGGCAGCCGAGCTGATCCCGCCGGCGGAGCAGCCCCGGGCCCGGAGCGGGCGGGCAGCCCGGGCCCTGGCGCTGCCCCCGGGGCAGGGGGGTCCCAGGACCCCTCGGGTCCCCGTCAGCCCCTGGCGGAATTGCCCCGGGGCAAGTAACCATGGCTGGGGGACTGCAAATGCTGTGTTTACACACGCTTGTCCTCGGGAGGAGGAAGCGCGGATGTCTGCAAACCAATCTCTGCAGGGAAATGAAAATGAAGACGCAACAAAAAAGCCCCCGAATAAAACAAAAATCGCAGCGAAACGGACATGAACCGTCTCTCCCTGCGGAGCAAACCCCATCCAACACCACTAGTTGTTTACAGCAAAAATCAATCGGGGAAAAAAACCAAAACAAAACAAAAATGAAACCAGCTTATTTGGTTTGTCTCGGCTTTTCGACATATTTGCAAAATTATTTTGCATCAGCCGATGTGATTATATAAAAAACCTTTCGGGATGCAGGCGGCGAACGGCTGTTACAGCTCTGCCGCTCCCGCGGGAGTGAGGGAGGAGGGATCTGGGAAGCGAGGAAAGAAAAATTACAGAAGGTGTGCGGGGGTATTGCTAAATAGAAAGATGGTGGAAGATTGAGATGCTAAAAGAGAAGTTGGGGGGAAGATGGTAAATTACGAGACCGACAGTTAGAGAGGGACTGAGCGGTGGAAAGGGTCGGGGTGTTGAGGGAGGCTCCGGAGTGAGGCGGATTTCGCCTCAACTACAGCAACCCTAAGGCGGGGGAGAGGGAAAAAAAATAAATTAAAAAAAAAAAAAAAAGAAAAGAAATATGAAGAGAGCTCCAGCTGTGCACCAGGTGATGGTGGCCGGAGCACGAAGCAGCCCGGCTCCGAGACGTCCCGGGGAGAACCCGCCTGTCTTGGAGGTTTGTTGCTTCCTAATGATCAACATCTTTATTTACTAATTAGAAGTGCCTGACGATGCCGGGGCACGGCCACCCCGCCTCCGCCGGGAGACCACCCCGTTTGGGACATCTCTGCCGGCCTCGCTGGGGCCACCTTCCCGCAGGCACCTGCACTGGGAGCGGGGGGGACACCGAACGCTTTTCCCCTTTCTTCCAATACCAGCAACTCCGCCCTGACACCGCCCTCATGAACAGGGCGTTGCGCCTGAGCAAGTCCTGCAGGATCCAGCCCTTCTAAGCTAATGCAGTAAGATGTTTGTTTTCCCTATTTAAAAAAAAATATTTTTAGTTCCTTTATTTTTCATTTTTTTGGCCTCCGAGAGCAGCACGGCTCCCTAAGGGCTGCCCCGGGCACAGAGCCGGTGCATTTCCCTCGGCGGGGCGCAGGGGGTGCAGCGGGACCGTGCGGCGCCGCGGGCGGGACCGGCGCGGGGGGGGCGCGGCGAGAAAGAGCCGCCGGAGCTTTTACTCGTGGTTTCTTTCCTATTTTTTGTTTTTCCCCTTTTTCATTTTAACCTCTCCCTGGACGAGCGAGCTGAGCAAAGTCACCCTGTGCATTTCGCCCACTCCCCCCAAAAAGAGCCGAGAACCCCACCCGCCCAGCAGTCACCTGTCCTGCTACGTCTGAGCCCCGGTATTGCTCCCCTGGAAAGATGGGGGGCAGATGCTGAGATAAATGTCTCCAGGTCTGCAGCCAAATTCCCAACAGCCCGAATAAACTGTCATCTTCCTGCTCGGGGACAGGCAAGTCTCCCTGGCCCCAGCCCTCCCCGCCGCCACCCAGGTGAGGGACACTCCTCATGGAAATGCAGATTTATTGTCCCTAATCAGCAAATCGTTTAGGTCATTACAAGCCCATTACCAAGGCACAGGCGGGGCGAGGAGAGACCCTGGCCGCGTCTTATCGTGTGAACCGGTGCCTTTGAAAACCGGAGAAACAGTTCCCTGGAGAGTTCCCTGTTACCCCTCTCCTACAGGGATGGCCACCTCCAAAGGGGTCTAGTCTCCCTAAATCTGACAACCCCATCCTTGCCCAGACCCCTTCCTGCATCATTTGCAGCCAGGGTAACACATCTTTCAAGTAGGGCCCAGAGGATGAGACGGATGAGACCATTTCACTGGGTTTGATGGATTATTATTTTTTCTTTTTTAATACCAGCCCCACTTTTTACAACCTTTTCCCCTTATTTCTTTTCCTGGTCCCTGTCACTGACATGTTTTCGGTAAAAACACCAGGGATTCAGTGCTGCCTGTTCTGTGGGTAATCTGGGGGTTGCTGTGTTCATGCTAGCAAGTGCATCCTACCGGGGAGGAATTTGGGGCAGAGCCTTTCAGGTCTGTGTCCACTTGAATCTACACTAGGGATTCAGCTTGGAGGGAGGGAAAGGGGGCAACTCAGCCCCCTGAAAATCAGGACTCCTGTACCACCCTGATGTGGCATACTGCAGCATCCCTGGTACCTATCCTGGGTACCAGGGATGCCACCAGCCACAGGGAGCTGGAGGGTTGCACAGATCCTCACGCTGGGGCCAGAGAGACCCTTGTCTCCCCCTTCACCCTTTTTGCCTCCACCCTAGTAATTATGCAACCTCTCCTGACCCTGCTTTCTATCCCTTTTATCCTGGCCTCAGTGCCTGTTCGCCCAAGCAGGCAGGGCTGAGCCATTGGAGATTGCTCTGAGGTCCTTCCATCTGGCATTTTCTCTCTGTTCCCCCACTCAATAAATAAAATAAGGGTCACCTTTTTTTTTTTCTTTTACTTTTTTTTTTTTTTTTTGGATCACACACCAAGGCCCATCACAAATGAGACCCCTGAGGCTTTGATGCCTGTGTTTGGACACAAGCAATTATCTCTAATTATTGTTTTGCTTTTCAGTTTGCCCAACTTTCCAACAGCCTTGAAAAGAAACTTCAAGGAGGAGGCTCAGCAGACTGAATGAGACATTTCTCCATGAAAGCCCCTCCCAGAGCCCCCTCTCGCTTCCATATTGAGAGACACAAAATCTTCACAAATGTTTAAGTACAATATGGGTTTGGTGAGGGGTTTTCTTCTCTCTTTTTTTTTTTTTTTTAAGGTGATTTCTAAAGACACAGGAACATTTGTACAAATAAGGTGCAGATGGGAATGGGGTGAGGGAGCACACTGGAGCTGAATATCTGGGAAGGGATGTGAAATGGTTTTCAGCTGGGAAGGAAGTGGAGAAGCAGAGATTAAAACCCTCTTAGACTTTCCCACCACTCATAAATAATACATTAAATTGCACTTATTGCTTTCTGCTCACTGAGGAGCACTGGGCAAAGGCCTCAAGTCCCAAAGAAAATTTGCAGTCTGGGGGAATGGCAGGATTGGGAGACAGGAATGGGGAAAAAGTGATATTTTTGGGAAGCTATCTAGAAGGGTGGGAAACAACTAAAAGTAACATGTCAAGTCTAAGCTCATGCGTGTGTCACACACCTGCATATACACAGACACATCTACATGTACATATTTTCTCATGCTGGCAAAATGTATAAGGATATATACATATGCACCTACACACATACATGCACAGAAACGTGCAGCCTGGGCACAAAGATGCTCATAGTCTGAAACACCTCTGTGCACGCAGGTATTATACACACACATATGTACGGTGGGTACAAGTATGCACAAGGGGATGTGCATACATACATGCACATCCACAGGTCCATCACATCTGTGTGCTCACACATACAAGGAGGTGGGGGAAGGATGAAGATAAACAGGTAGATGCACTTGTAGTAACAACCATAACCCCCTGCACTGTACGTGTATAAGATAAAGTCATTTCAGAGCCAGAATTTTACCCAGGCTGCATCATACATCCCCTTCCAACTTCTTAAAGTGATGATAATAACAACTCTGCAACACAGGTTTCCCACTGAATACCCAAAGCTCATGTGTTTTAACCACTAACCCACTCTTTATTTAGCAATCCTTCACAGTAATTAGAGCAAGCTAAGCAAAATATGTCCAGCCTGCTGAAACACATCTTTGGCTGAAGGACACTGATCATTTTCTGCAGCTAAAATTCCTCTGCAAATCAATGCCATCCAGTCTTAGCCCTTCACTAATCAGCCTAATGGCCCATCACATCTCCATCCAAGAAAAGGAAAACACAACCTGCTCCTACCCCAGACCTAATCGCACAGGCAATGAGTGGAAAAGGTGGGAGAGCTTTTGTTTATCGCTCCTCTCCTTTGGCAGTAGCACTGCAGAGAAGTGGTGTTATAAATATTTATCTTTCTGCCTGGCTGTCTGTCAGCATATATTTCTAAAGAAACACTCTAACTATACATATATAAACATGAAATGATAACCTATGTGTATTTGTACACATCATGCTTATATATGGTGAGTGTATCATTATATATGTGTGTATGTATACATACATGAATATAAATAAACCCAGGCATGTACGTTCCTTGGATATTTTACTTTACCACTTCATTATTACCAGCGACAGCAATAATAGACATATTTCTGTCAGATCTAGGCTGGAAACATAAGAGCATATTATCCTTTTAGGAAAGTAATTAGCATCAGGGATCTGATTCCTTTTGCTACCCTTCTAATTAATTATACTTGGTAATGCCATCATTAAGAAGAGCGGAGTGTTTGTTCTTTTAATCTCTGTGTAAGGGACGTGAGTTGGGAACAAGCTGCTTTGGGGTAACTTTGCTGCTCTCTTTATTCCACCACTCAGCCATCCTATTTTTTTTTTTCCCAGCCAGCCTTTTTGCACCCCCTCCAAACAAAATAAAACAACTCCCCCCAAAACCTCCACCAAACTCCTCCCTCCAAACAAAACTAGGAAACACAGTGAATTAAAGAAGTCTTGACTTAAAAACGACCCATATGTTTGCAAATGCTTTCCAAATGATGCCTTTCTGAATCCATGTGTTGTGCACGGGATGGCGGGGCTGGGGTGGAGGACACCCCGCTACAGATTGCGGCTCTGATCTGGGGGGTTTTCCTGAGCTCCGGGGCTGTCTGCGGCACAGCGTGACCCTTCTACCAGGGGTCGGTGCACTCGCCCGGAGGGCGGCTGTCCCCATCGCCCCAGCACAACCGCGGGCCCCACTCCCACACGTGGGGTCCCAGATCTAAACTGCTAATTGCACGGGTTCACAGATCCTCCAGCCCAGCGCCTCACCGAAAATCAGCTCCTCGCCAGGCCCGCATCTCTTGGGGACCACACACAAGCACCGCACAGAGCTTTTGTGTGGCAGAAAAAAGGGGACGCATAATAGAAAGGGCGAGAAAGAGAAAAAGAGTTGGTAAACACATTGGCTGTGGTACCTAGAAACCAAGGCAGTGCGACAGGTTCCCAAGAGAAGATCAAAAGTTGGCCTTTGGGATAAGCAACTGAGCAAACTCAAGTATGTTTCTATAATGAACTGCACAAAAGCAGCAGAAGGAGTACGGCGCTACACTCAATGAGCTGCTCATAATGCACTGATATGTATATTATATAGATATTCCCGTACCTGCCGTACCAGTCCCGGCCAACATAAGTGGGTGCGTGGGCAAAGTACAGCATATAAATCTGCCATACACACCACGTGCTGTACAATCTATAAATAGATTATACACCACAAGGATACGTGCAAGTAATTCTCTCCGTAGAGAATTAGATCAAAAAATTCAGAGCTCTGCTGTAAGACCTCAGTGTAGATAATTATGCTTTACCTACAGATACCTGCAGAGATGTGTGAGTTCATAAACACAAAAAGAGTGCTGAATACACAAAATCTGTGCATGTACATCACATATTGTTCTGCGTGTCTGGCAAAATAAATCTATGTGTTTAGAGGTCTGTGTTACACATTCATATAGTTCTGTGTATATATTTCAGTCACAAAAATGTACAATTGATTCTGGATGTAGCTGGCACAGACGGCTGTGTGTTATTGTGGTATACAGGCTACTTTTACATCTAATTAAAAACGCCGCTCAAAAATATTATCTTTTTACTCAAAAATACAAAGTGAGAATTTTCTTAGGAAAGTGGGATGTGTTTTCATATTCTAAAACTTTGGCAGCCTGGGAGATGATTAATACTAATTTATCTGTCACCCGACATGACATCTGTCATGTCACTTAGCTTTCCATTACGAAGAACAGGGAGCAGTTAAGTTATGTTCCAGCTATCTTCTTAGAAAGAAAAGACCCTGTTTGTTTCAGGAGCTAATATGCTGGTTCCCTTCACTGTTACTCACTGAGGCAGTAAGTATGGATATGACAGCCAGACAGCTGATATAAATGCACATGGACATTTAAGGTCCAAAAGGAACGTAATACAGTGTAATCCCAGTTTAACGTTATTTTAAAATAAAGGGGAAACACTTGAACTCTACCTGCATAATGATATGAATTTTGCCCTGGATAAGATTACGTGGTTTTCAGGCATGATTAGCTATACGTCTAAACCAAAATGAGACTAAACCAAACCAAGTAACTCTGCAGTGCCTTGTGCTGAGCTCAGTGGTTTTTAAAAAGAACAATACGGAACTCATTCAACTGAAGTGTAGTTATAACAGTTGTTTTATTGAGAGAAATATCCTATTAGGAAACACTAAGTGGATGTAGCAGTTTTAATTTGTCCGACGCTTTATAAGGAAGACACCTAATGTAACTTAATTTTTCAGCTGATAGTATGAGTTACAATCAGTTTGAAACCTATGCAGTAAATCTGGGTGGACCTTAATCAACAGTGGTTTCTTACAGACTTACTTAGACCATCTTCTATCTCCCTTAATTCATTCATCTTAATAAAATAACCAAGATGAATTTGTAAAGCAATATGCCAGCGAAGACAGAAAATAATATCTACAAATGTGTGTGTGGAGCATATATGATAGAAGGGAAGGGAGAATACCAATTTAGAGCTATTAGTAGCAATTGGTTTTGCCTGTATGCTTAGACTAGAACCCTTCCCCAGGTGTCCCAGAGAAGGTGGACAGGGAACACCGAACTCTTTCTCAGTTTACAAGAATTAGGCACTAACCAAAGAAACAATGATACAGCAAGTTTAAGACAAACAACAAAAGCTTTTCAGAAGGTGCATTGTTAAACTGTGGAGCTCACTGACAGGAGCACAGAGAGGAATTCAAAAAAATAGTTAGACATTCAATAAATTTTTGGTGTGTGCCTCCACGCTGCGCCTGGCTAGAGGCAGCAGTCCCTGCAGACACACATCGGCAGAGGTAGGGACTGAACCCCAGCTGTCCCCGTCACCAGCAAAAGCAGTGCCTACCCAGACACCACATGAAAACAGAGGATGGAGACACACTTTCTCCCTGTTCTCTGGATGTGTTTTAATAGCAAGGAATGATCCTCTGCCTGGTCATAGAAAAGTGACTTTTAATCACTTTCTGCTGCTGAAAGCAGGTTTCAGCCTGTTGTCCAGAGGGACATCCCTCCTAGAAGCAATATGTAAGACCCCAAGGCAGAAAACAGCACAGGATTACAGGTACGACCCAAACATCATCATTGTCTGCATGCTCATTTGATGACTCATTGCTCGGTAGCCTGGTTTAGGGGGACAGTAACATCCCTCTAAGATGTTCCTGGCATTGCAGGGAGGTTGTAACACCAGTCAGTTCACTGACTCCAGAGGGAATGTATTTTATACCTGCAGATTGACAAGACAATGATTTCAAGCCTCATGAGGATGGACAAGCCTCTGTCAAATGGCTTTTGAAAGCATCTCAAAGTAGCTCCTGGGACCTTCACACAGGAGGAAGATGACACCTTCCCCAAAAGACATGGTTTCTTCTGGCTCTGCAGCAGCCAAAAGTTTCACATGGCAAACCTTGAGCCAGGGTCACTCCTGGCACTTGCTGGCTGTCAACTTTCTGTTATCCAGCCCTACAGGTGAGCTGAGCTGAATGCCAGCAATGGTACAAGGTCCATGTCAATAAGCAGCTTGGAAACAGCCCATGATTAAGGTACCCTACTACAGATTCAGCAGAAGCCACCTGAGAGGGCTTTGGGCTTTACATCCTGTACCTTCCTCTCTGCATTGTCAGTTGGGTGGCGAGATTCTCTGGGATCTTCCCTGGGAAAATGTTGTGAGGGGAGGGGAATTAAGTCTGTTGAACGAGCTGTAGCGGCATCAAAACCACTGGGTTGGGAAAGAGCAGCTAGGGGAGCGGAGGAGCACCCCCATGTCTCACAAATGCAATCTGGGGTAAAGCTACTCTCATGCAACCCTTGGAGCCCTCACATGCAGCACTGCTGTCTATTTACAAAAAATAAGACTTTCTGACACAGCTACATGCTTTTCCCTTTGCTGATGGCTGAATAAAGCGATGGAGCTCCGACTGCCAAGAACCTGGAGAAGAATTTTAGGAATGTGTCAATTAGCTTGAGAGAGTGATTAGCAGTGATTCATACTGGCTTAGTGTCTCCTCCTTGTTGCTTTCTGGCTGCATGATTCAGCAGGTAAGTTTGCCCAACTTGAGCTCCTTTTGGCCACTTGAGCCAGTTTTGCAGCCCATGACTTAAGAGGTGTCACTTCCCCAGCAGTAGCCGGGTGCGAGTTCAGCCTGGGTGTGAGCCGGGTGTGAGTTACAAGCTGAGAGGGAAGATGGAAGTTATTCCAACTCCAAGTCCTCCAGAGCCTTTAAATACTTCAGTTCACCTCAGCCTAACTAAATGCGGTCTCTTCACTTGGCTATAGCTTTTCTGTCAGCCTCCCACACTCTGTATAAAACCAAACTCCAGCCCTCTGTATCCTTTAAATTATTTGCCTTTATTGTACAAGCTCCAAGAACAAAGCTAAAGAAAAACAATGAAAACAAACAAATTTTAAACACAACCACATTTCATGCCTATTCCTCAAGCCAAACTCTTATTATTCCAAAGAACAGGGCCACAAATATGAGGGACAAGAAGTGATAAATGAACCCCACTGACAACCAGCAGATCATGGTTCCTGCTCAATAAAAAGTAGCTCACAGTGCTCTTTTTAGGTCATAGATATCATGAGACTTCATTAATGACTCACAAAATGTGCAGAGAGCTTTAAATGAGAACTATTTTCTTTGTGTGCAAAATAAACTGATAATAATGGCTGGAGCAGAAACAAATTGGCAAGGTATAGAGAGACCACAGTGTGGTCAGCACGGATTACTGTCATTTACTAGAATAATTGCAGTGGTAACTGTTGCTGTTGTTGCTAAGTGTTTTTCTGTTTTGTTTTCTTTTGTTATTTTGTTTGTATTCGGTGGTTTTTGTTGTTGTTTTGTTTTTCCCTGCATGTCTTTGTGGTGCACACTATTTATGGCCAGATTCTGCAACTCCCGCGGAGTCAAGACTGCCCTCTCTGAGATCTGGATCATCCTGGCTTGGTCTACTCTTAAGGGTAGACACAACCTCATTACCCCCCCCAGCTACAGTCGCTGCCCGAGGCAGGTAGCTCTATTGACATCAGATTTTGCTGCGTGGCAGGAAGATATTATGGTCTATTATATTGCAACTTGGTGGCTTCAGCCCCTAACTGGGAGGGTAGGAGGGTACAAACATTTGTGAAACATGCCCCATGTCCTGGCACATGATGGAAGGACACCCCATGTCACTTGGCAGGCAAGGGGCATGGGGCTGCTTTCAGGCTTGCACAGAGGTGCTGGTTGTCTCCAGCTTCCTACGGCTGCCACGTAGGACCTTGGAGTGGGGAAGACTTGTGGCACCACGCTGGCTACAACTTTCCCAGGGGGGAATAAGGCAGAAGTGAAAGGCTGAGGCTGAAGAATCTTTCTCCTTTTCCATCCAACAAAGTAACTGAACTGCACATGAGCAAAAGTTGATCTCCGGAATGAAGGTAACAGGGTGCTGATCTTAACAGGAAGAATGGAGGAAAAGCACAGAGCAAATCAAGGAAAGGGAATAAAGAGACAAGGGTGTAATTTTTTTTCCGGTCACTAGAAGCATTTTAAATATGGTGAACCAGAGAGCTGGTTTATTAGCATCCAATTACCCTATAAGAGCAGAACAAAGATCTGAAGCTGTGCCTGAAGGGAAGGTGATGCTTTCTAACACGGTCGGCCCCGAACTCTCCCGGAGAAGCGTACCTGATAATTAAAATCAAAGAGGGCCAGGTACGGCCTGGGAACAAAGAGGTGAACTGCTCTTTGAGTGAGAAAGTGCACATTTTTCCCTGTTGCATTTGACACAGCTTTGTGTTCTCAAGTGATCTCTAACTTCTGATGTGCCAGGACTCTCCATCACACGTTATATGAATATGGGAGATGCCACCGTTGAACTTTTCATGCTCATATTTAAGCTCACAATGGCACCACTCATGAAGGATGGATGCTGAGTTCCCTTGTTTTATGTACCTCCAAACCTTTTCTGACCAAGTTTTGTGCTGGGGGATGCAAGGTCAGACCAAGAATAACACAGGTCAGCTCCAAGCCAGGAGATTCCTACTATCTCTTCTGGGTGTGAAACACAAGATCAGAAAGACCTGAACTGTCTCTGGGTTTGAAGGGTAGGTGCAGACTCAATGCTTTTTTTTCGTGTGTGGGAATTTGAAAATGGACAATATGTTCCAGCTAAAACTTCAGATATTAAAAGGAGTCTGAAAACTACATTAAGGAAGTACTTAAAAAAATCTTACAGCTTCAAAATGTTAATACCAAGCATTATGGCTGAATATCTTCCATTATTAGTCACAAAATAGTGGAAGGTTTGGCTTGTCATCTCATGATTTAAACATACTAATATCCAGTAAAGCATTTCAGTGCATAAAAATCATATCCAACATGAGACAGAATAGAATAGATCAAATCTCTTCTGTTGCTCCAATGTCTGAAATTCCCTTCTCCAAAATCTCCAGAGGATCTGTGTTCAAAACACTGTCATTTGGCCTTCAAATTTGTCTCCGTGTGCAAAATATCATTCAAACACGAAGCAAAACAAACCTTTGGTGCAAGCTGAGTCTTTGGAGCCCTGACTTAGTCCCAGCCCTCTGTTAGGACCAAGGAGTGAAAATTCATGCAAAAGATCACAGAGATTTGCCTGTGGTGTTCCTCACAAAGAATGAATCGGTCAGCTCATTTCAGCAATGACAACAATGTCATTGCTCCTTCTTCTTTCTCCTCCCTCCCCACCTACTTTTATCTGCATAAATATTAATACTGCAACTCCTAATTAAATCCTGGAATATATTTACCTTCACAGATGAGCTACTTAAGCAACACAAGAGGGGCCTCTTGTTTCCATGAAACTTTGCAGCCTGTAAAATGCAGCAGTTCTTTCCAGGGTTATTGCTGCTCAGTAAATAATGGGAAAAGATGAGGAATATTTCTGAAATAGGTCAAGTACACTCCAAACAGAAACATGCTAATAGGAAGAGATGTAAGAACAATGTCAAATGTCAATGATCAAAAAGTAGCTACCGAATATATATTTACTGAATGCAATGCTTCTCCACTGAACAGAGTTGACATAATGACATGCTCTTAGAGGAAACTTTCCTGGTTATTTAATTAGAGGTGTTATTTTATATATATTTTTTTTTTTTTTTTTTAATATATATATATATATATTTTTTTTTTACTGGAGTGCAACTAGAAAGTTCCTACCCTCAGAGGACATACTCTTTGAATAATAACAATAACAATAAAATAGCCTGGAAAAGGCAAACAACGTCTGTTTTTCTCAGAATGTTTTTTTATAAAGAAGTCAGCTTAGCTGCACTTCTTTCCACATCCAGTGCAACAGTACAGCTGAACCAGTATTGACTGAAGTGTTATGTTCATGGGAACATCACATTGGGCTGATGCTAAAGTCAAGGTAAAAGACCCCAACTGCAGGTTCCCTGTCCACAAAAACTTATTACCCTGTCAGAAGAAAAATCTAGACCAATTTGATGTGAGACTGGATAAATCCATACCGCCTGGCCCTTATCAACTGTGTTCACGCAAGCAGTTTGGCTGATAACCTCCTATACTATTTATGCTACAACTAGATGAAAACCACTTCCAGAGTAGACACTGGCAGACTCATGTCAGACAGGACATACCGAAATGGGTTTTTGCAAAAGTCTGGAACCTGGCAAACTGCTGTTCTCGAGCTGGATGATGCACGACAAAGCAAACCAGAAGGGCTGTTATTCCAGTAAGGCTGTGGTCAAAGTTCAACACTTGTATGGTCCCTCCCTCTCCTCTGTTTCACTGCTCCTATCAGATCAAAAGCCAAAGTAACACGTCCAAGAGAAATACTCAGCATCACACTGAAATTAATAAACCAGGGCAACTTATGCAAGACACATGAGCTAAGCCTGTCCCGCTGCTCACTAACAGGAAGGTCTCCACTGTGTTTATCTTCAGCTATTGCTTTACGACTGCCACATCTCAAGGGACCAATTGGAAAACATGCCATGGGATTTGTTTGCTTTGGATCTTGTTCAACTCAAAACCACAAAGATGGTCCATAACCAACTTTTGATCAGAGCTGATCAAATCCAGGACTAGTCAGACTTGAGGGGAGGTCCCTGAGACAGGCATGAAGCAGCTTGAATCCAGAGGAGTGCAACAGCCACAAAAAGTGGGTCAGAAATCTAGAAAACATAATGTACGAGAATTACCTGAAAATAAGTGGGTTTGTTCAGTCTGGAAAAGGCAAGGAGGACACAGCCTAACAGTCCACAAACCCATGAATGAGAAGAGGGAGATTATAGAGCTCTGTGTCTCCTATGGGAAGGAGACCCTTAAGGAGTCTTGCCCTTGAGCTGCAGCAAAGGGAGGATGACATTAGACACTACAGGGAAAGCTGTTCAAGGTGAAGATGGGAGGGCTAGAAGAGGTTGCTGAAGGAGGCTGTGGTACCTCCATTCTTATCAAGTTTTAAGGAGGGGTTTGACGTGCATGTGACAGGAATGGGTTAGGTCCGAATGTTTAGGTCCTGAATGGGGAGAACAAACCAGTACCTTCTCAAAGTTCCTTCCCACTCTGTCTCCTAGGATTTGGTAATTCAAGCATATGTAAAATTCACTGGACACACTTCTTCAGATACACTCACAGTTCAGTTCATTAGCTACCACCTCTGCTCTTTGCAGAAGGTCTTACCCAAAATCTCACAGAAAAAGCACAAGGCAGTTTAGTTACTCTGGACTACAATCCACCTTGATGCACCAAAGATGGCTTCATAAATCAAAGTGGGGATGAGCAGATTTCTTATCTTGGTAAATGAAACATGGGCATGCTGATGGCAGGGGTCCAGGATGGCCTAGGAGAGCTGGGGGCCATGGATACAACATGGACCTGGCTCCATAGCTGAGTTGCCCCCAGACCCAAGATGTTTACATCTAGGCTGTTGGATGGGGGCCTCTCTGCAGCTTTCCCACGTCGACAGCTATTGTGAAGCACCACATGAGGGGAGGTTGTGCTGGGAAGCCTTTCAGGGATCTTTACTTTATCTAAATAAGGACAAAGAGCTTATTCAGTGCCAGTACTGCCCCGCTGGAGTCAAAAGGCAGCTCTGTTCAAACACCAATGACTCGAGGCCCGAAGATGTGCAGCTCTGGCCAGGAGGACCCAGGACGCGACTGTCTGTTCCTACCAACCAGCAATGCGGCTGTTTATCCAAAGGAACAGCGCTCTGTGTGAACGATGATAGGATTATTTTGCAGTCAGCGTCACAAATTATGGCGCTTTTCCATCTATTGTCCTATATGCTAAGTAAACATCATAAACCATTCTGTGCTATGTGCTTCTGAGCATCATAATGCAAGAGTTTTACCATCAAGGAACAATGAAAGGGCAAACAAGGAAGCCAAACCATGTAAGTTAGCTTTGTTTTGCATACGGTGGAGTAGTATATAACTTGGTTTCTTCTGTCATGTCTTCTATGGTATTTTTTAAAACTACTATGCTGTGTTACACAGCTCCATTCATAAAATTAAATTCCACAGGGCAGGAAATCATTCCCTTTTTCATGATCATATCGTCTGAACCCATGCTGCAGGCGACAGGAAAAATTACTAGTCCTGATGCACATTTAAGGAGTTTCTTCTGCTGCACAGTTCCCACATCAATAAGAAACTCTGCACATGCAGCAAGGCAAAAACCCACCGGGTAGGCTGAAATGGTTTTTGTGTGTGTGTGTGGTTTGGTTTAATTTAAAGATGTGCAGATAGAGTTTTCACTCAGCGTGCGGTATTCATTAGTGCAAGGCAGCAAACTTGCCTGGAGATCTGAAGGCCCCAGAAATTAAGCTGTGGGCGGGTAGTGATCGGAAAGGTTTAGAGGGTGATGATTTGATAATTTCCCTAGTCCAGAAGCCTGCAGAGAACACACACATACAGTCTGGTCTAGGGCTGCCCCATATCCCAGCTTCCCTGGACACAAGTACTGCAGGGCCGCGGACTGTTCTGTATGGACATACTGACATGGGATGGACCTACCTAGAAGTATCCCAGACAGGGATATCTGCAGACAAAACCAGGTAATAGGATGTGTCTGTTCAAGGCCTGTTTGGCCCATGGGCTATGGAGGTCCCAGAAATGGCTACTGAAAACCAGATGAAATAGTTCTTAAATGCACAACAGCAGTTTGAAGATCATAGATTCATAGAATCAGAGTTATAGAATCATTTAGGTTAAAAAAGAATTTCAAGAGCTTCAAGTCCAACTGTAAATCTAACACTGTCGAGTCCACCACTAAATCAGGTCCCTAAGCACCACATCTACACGTCTTCTCAATAACTTCAGGAATGGTGACTTGACCACTTCCCTGGGCAACCTGATTCAATAACCATCTTCAGCGAATAAATTTTTCCTGCTATCCAATCTAAACCTCTCCTGGTGCAGCTTGAGACAATTTCGTCTTGTGGGGGGAGGAGATGAAAGACAATGCCCATCCCTAAACAATAATACAGCTCCTTCTAGGTTTGCCTTGGTAAATGAATGATGCTCTGCTTGATCAAGAGGCACAGCCCCAGTGGGACCAGCTTGCAGGTCTGCATGAGGTTCACCAGCGTGGGTTCCCCACTATGGCACCGGCACGTCCCTGGCAGTGTCGCTGTGCTGGAGCAAAGGCAACCAAATAACCTGTCACCCAGGGACCCAGGGACATGTAAGGTACCTCTGCAGCAGATGCTGTTGGGAGCAAGTGGTGGGCTCAGTGGCCCCCGCAGCTCTGTCCCATAGAGAACTGATGGGAATCTTGTCTCACCTCTTGCTTCCAAACCACCCTGAACCTCACCTGACTCTCCTGAGTTTATGGACTAAATCTTGGGGTTCTTAGTCACCTCAAAGCCTTGTTTTGCTCTTCTTGCATAGGATGTGCTGCATGAACTCAAAATTTATCTCAATGTAAAGATTTCCTTTGGAAGGACAAATAAAACGTCCCTTATTTTTTATAAAAAATACCTTCGTGATTTTTCTTACTGGCTCATTCTGTCTATTGGCAAAATATACCACCAGACTGAAATACTGCCATTAAGGGTGGTAAATCACAAACAAATGCTGTTGCCAGCATAATAGGGGATTTGGAGGGTTATGTGAGCTTCCTATATCTCTGACACGAACACAGCTATGTACTTACATATGAAAAGCAAGCTTGCAGAACTTAACAGCAGAGATCAGTTATTATTTGGAATCCTTTCTCAAGAGAGCTCATTACATTTCATTAAAAACAAAAACAACAACAACAAACAAAACAAAACCCCAAACAACAAAAACCCACAAACACCACCCCCCTAAAAAAAACCCAACCAACCAACAGCACAAACAAACAAAACCTTTTAATTTCAGCTCTGCTTGTTTACTATAACTATGACAGTGTACCAAAAAAATTTCAGAGCTGTCAAGGTAATATAGCGCATTATCTTTATACTCTCAAAGGCATTCTTTCATGGCTTTAAGAAAGACCTAACTGCTTTCTTCAAATGCATATAGTACATACGGGCTGAATTTTATGTTGTTGTGTACTATATATTAAATATATCTACATGTGCACAGCTGGAAATACTCATTTTTGACTGGAAATAGCAGTTCTTAAGAGTCTGCACATGAGGAAGCATACTTTAAAAGCCTATGTATTACACAGAATACGTATTTATAAATGAACGTCTCTCCCTATCCTGCAAAATATATATTAAGTTTGCTCTCCAATCATTTATATAGGTGGCACATCTGATAAAGGGTCACTCCATAATTATCCAATTGCCTAAGCAATTTCACTTGGCTTCTCCTGCTGTCAAATACCCCACCAGGCAGAGCAGAGACATAGGGCACCCACCTGGCTGCGCTGGCAGGGAGGGGTCCTGGTTCTCCCCTGCACGGGGTACAGACACACCTGACCCTCTTCTACAAAAATTACTTGGGCACTTCACTCACTGACCCTCACGGGACACGAGTGGATGAAACATTATCCTTACATCCTTTCCTCCCGTTCTGACCAACAAAACGTCTGCTATGCCACAGGTGTTTTCCTGAACTGCTCAGTGAAGCCTTGTAAAAAAGTCCACATTAACACAGTGATGATGAAACCTCGCTTGCAGGGTTTGAGACTGTCATAATTTAACGCAGCTTTAAAACCTCAGCCTAACGTGAGCAAGATCCAACCCCAAAGTGAAGGGTGGGGGAAAGAGGAGGAAAGATGGTGAATATTCTTTACCAACATGCAATTGTCCTTGGAAGTGGGGTTGCGGGGATGTGAATGAATGGATGCCCTTCTTCCCTAGATATGGGAAATAAAAAGTGAAGCGTGGAAATTGAGTAAAGCCCTTCTGCATTCCTGTTGTGCCCATTTCTGGTGTAAATACGGGGAGCAAAGCACAGACCTGCTAGAAGCAGCTGAACAGTTTGTGAGATGGAAAACACAACCCCCAGCAGCCTGCACCCCCTCTTGCCCTTCTCGTCTATATCACTTGGGGGCTGAAATACGTTTTCAGTAGTTTTGCACCTCTGCCTCTCCTGGAAAATCCCGCATCAGTGCAGGGGGCTCTTGGATGGATCCCTGCTGGGGCGATGTGAGCCCTGCTGCTCCCCACCGCTCTGAGCATGGGGAATCCATGCAGCCAGTGTCCCTGCTCTTCTGAAACCCAAACACGATGCTGACAGCCGGGTTTTAATCACGCAAGGGCCGATAACCATCAAATGCCACTAATTTCCAACAAATTATCTAATCCAGATGCTTGCCGGATTTGAGTAAACACTGCACCCAACAGGATCATAAAACAAATAAGCACAAGATGGTTTAGGGTTTTGGTTCTCCCCTTCCCTAGCTGGGGACCCTCGAATGGGAAAATGCAAATCAGGTGATCCAGCACTTGTGTTTGAAACCAGATCAGTTCCCACGGGATCACATAAAATCTCCCCCCCCACGGAGCAGGCAGGCAGCCCCCTGCACAGCACACTGACAGTGGTGGGGGGGCATGTGTGGGTTTGGGATAGCCAGAGCTCTGGGCAAGAACAGTGACAGCCAATATTGCTCTTGTGACAGCCAATATTGCTCTTGGCAGAAGCAATGATCATGGCTGGGAACAGAGCAAGCCGGGAGGCATTTAGGGATGTTGTCGCCTCTGGGTGAGCAGACGAGCTTTGCAAAACCTCGCTGGGATCCTGATTCAGCCCCTCTCCCCCTCCCACGTGGGGCGATGCTCAACCCATGTGCTGCAGCATGGCTGTCCTGCAGCAAACACACCAGCTGCACAGGCTGACACCCGTAGCATCCCCCCAGCGGGAAGAGAGGACCACATGCAGATGGAAAGAAGTGGAAACCATCTCCACCCTGCGTGGTTTATGCATACAGGCAGCTGCCTGCAATCTGCCTGCCTAAGGAGCGAGGCAGGGGAATGTACTGCTGGCCCACCAGGCTTGGGTTGCCTCTGGAATCACCCCAGCTGGTTTTCTAAGGCAGAGGAGAAATTACAATACGTGTGTTTGCAGAGAAGTGCACACACAAATATGAATAGAGAAGCATGTTTTTGGCAGTGTGAATCGATTTGGGAAATGGTTAATAGGTTTAATCTGTCTCAGGACAAGAAGTAGATCCTGTGTTGTGTAGGATTGTGTTTAGATTTCGATTTTGCAAGGGCTGTGACTTGGAGAGACAGTCAAGATTCTATGTACACACACGAAGTGTATTTATACACACACTAACACATGTAAGTATAGATTTTTTTTCCCCCTCCTTCAGTACTAGCTTACTTTCTTGAATAACTCTCATATAGGGTCACATATAAGACACTGCTCTAAAGGAAAGACATATTTTCTACAGTCATACAGTATTTTCTCATGTACAGCGTGTAGGCAGATTATACATTTAAATATACACTACATACAGTCATGGACCAGTACCATGTGAATGCACATGGCACAGCCATGCTCTGTCAAGTCAGAGGAGTCTTGTAAATAAAGGATTTATTTTACAAATTTCCTTACACACAAACACAAACACACACACAAACGCACTAAAAACATACGGTATGGAAAACATTCTTTTGCATAAGTCTGCAATATTGGATTCAAAGACACAATTACCCAGAGGTTATGTAAGCTTTGAACAAGAAGGCAAAAAAAAATGTAGCATGTCTGAGCAGGCCTTCTGGTGAAAAAGGGGAAATGGCACCTCCCCGCTTATAGTGTATTGTCTATTCTATTTCAAATTGGGAAAAAAAAAAAAGTTTTCACAATTCCATAAACAACAGCCATCCTTTCAGCAATCTGTGGTGGTCCTTGTTCACAAATGTTCATTAAAAAAATAGCCCCAACTATTAGCCTTCCCAGGCTATTTTGCCATGTGAAGAAATAAACCAGCCGTGTTGCCTGTTCTCAAGAATTTTCCCTCTTTGCAATTAAAGCTGATCAATCCTTGCTGCTCCACTCCACTCCCCCTCCACCTCCTTGTCTGTCTAATCTCCTGTTCCCCTCCAAGTGCGTTATTTGGTTTTGGAATTATATCTATTTACCCGGGTGGAAGTTGCACAATGGATGTGTTTATGCAAGAAAATTATACTACTGACAAACGCTGATTGGCACGTGGACATTGGGAGAGAAAACTACAGAGGACATTTTCATCAGCTTGGAATAACACAATGATTGTGTTTTCAGCAGAGCTAATGGATCACATACCCCTGCTCGCTCTGATAGCTGTTTATACAAAGGACGACTTCCCAGGTACAGCCGAAAAAAGAAAAAAGCTTAGAATAAGAAAACCCGCTCCAGCAAACACAGTAATGATAGTAATAATGGGCGATCAGGGATAATCCTTCGGAGGAAGATCATGGGTCTAATTCTCATTTGCACTACGATCCCTTCATACGGTGCTGCTGGGGAAAGGAGCGCTGAAGTGGATGCAAATGATATGGTTGTGTGTAGAGAGGTCTTCACCCCGCTGGGGTGGGACGAGGCCCCAGGGGATGAGGACAAGCCCTTTCCCCCAGCTCTGTGGTGGCAGAGGTGCCACTGCCACGGGGTGCAGGAGATCCCCGGTCCCACCGTGCCCTGGGCTTGGGGAGGGGGATTCCTCGTGATGGAGGTTTTGGTGATGTTTGGGGTAGGGCAGGGAACTTGTTCTTTTGTCTTTCAGGTGAGCAAAGAGGAAGTTAGATTGTGTTGCCATGTTTCTATGCTAACAGATCATCTGATCAGTCTCTGCTTATCCCCATTTTGAAACGAAAGTAAGGAAGGGAACGGAAATGTAGGTGGTCGGGGGAATCACAGCCCACACCCAAAGCGCCCCTCCCTTCTCATCATGCCTTTGACCTTCTCTAGAGCAAACCTATTTCTCATGCAAATATGTATATCAGGAAACAAAGCTCTCAGCCCAGGGAAAACATTTTACACAAGCTTTCATCTCTCGTAGCCAGGATCTGCCAAATGAGATTGACAGATAGAAGTGGGCATTTTTGTCAAACACTTTTTAGAGACCAGATCTGCAACATCCATTTTATCTATCCATTCTTCTTTCTCTCTCTCTCTCTTTTTTTTTTTTTTTTAAGCAAAGATACCATTCGCCTAAAAATCAAACAAACAACTTGTTGGAATCCAGACTGATCATCTACTGCATGCTCCCAATTTCACATTTATTTGTGCCTTTGAGAAATCTAAATCTGCCACATGCTGTTCAGGGAAAACTGGCTGATTTTGCTCTTTATTGCTTCTTACATGCCTCCGTGTTTAAAGAAGACCCATCTTTTGAACAGCAGCTCACAATCTGATAATATTTCTCTTTGGAAAGTCAACATACTATCATTGTTTCGAATTCAATTATACAGCCAGCTTTCTCTCAGTGGTATGCAAGCACTATATTTAGGTTATATTAAATTATGTTTTAATAACATCCAACGGCTTTTTTCATCCACCTCAGCCTTTAAAATCTTAGTCCCTCCAAAGGAGGGGGGAAAAAGCAGTTTATTAATGCATCACTTCAGAATTGTTTTTTAATTGGAAACATTTTGCAGAGAAAAGACCATTAATAAAATTCTATTCCAAATCAAACTTCTCTGTGTATGTTATTTTTACTCTGCAGTCAAATGCTTTTATTAGATTTAAAACTTTCACTGTTCTTTTTTATCTCTAGCTGTATAATGTTCTACAATAAAAAATAAAGGGCCTAGCGACTCTAAAGTTTGGCAAAATAATATACTTTTTTGGATGTCTGTGTATGTTGCCAATTAGTTTTGCTGTAAATACAGACCTCCATCCATCATCAGTCTCTGGGTGGCTATAAGAGATCTAATTTGTTTCAGATGCCTTGTGCTCGCCGAGCTATTCACCAACTTTGCTGACCTGCTGCGAAGACCAAATGCTGCAGAAGGATGACTGACAAGGGAAACTGGAGAACGACCTGTCTACTTAGGGGTGGATGCTGCCTCCCAAACTGGGAAGGATGCTTTCCCCCTCCTCCCTTTCTCCTCTTTTCAGGAGCCCACAGTTTTGGAGAGGAGCTTGGAGGTGTAAGACCCGCGTTAGGGAGGCTATGACAGGGTAATGGAAAACTCTCCTCCTCAATCCATTCTCCCACCTCCCCTCTCCTCTTTTTACAAGCCGTGCTTCAAACCTCCCGCTCCCTAGGAATTTTATGAATGCCTGAGCCCAGCCAAAAAAAACTCGTAAAGAAAAAGTTTCAAAAAAAGGTCACAGACCCATACAGCAAGTGTGAACCGGTAGATATCAAACTTTGGGCCAAACGGCACTGGGTGGGAGCCTTACAGCCATACACAGCCCAGCCACGCGTAGTTTGTCAATCTAAAGAGTATTTGATTCTCCAGCCCTACACCCAGGTCCTTCCAGCTTTTTGTCCCTCCCCATGGGCATCCCACAGTCCCCAGGAAGGCACCTATGGAGGCAGCAACATCTCCAAAATGGAACAATGTGGGGACACCTTTTCCTCCTGACACTTTCATGCTGGGGAGGGCCAGATAGGAGCCATCAGCTTGTGGGCTCACTGCAAACAGCCAGAAATACCCATCTACTTTGTTTTTCCACAGACAATTGGGATTCCTGCTAACTGTGTGATTTGTGTGTGTGTGTGAAACACTTTTTTTTTTTTCTACAGAAATTATTTTCTGCAGGAAATAATCCTTATTTATTTGGGAGAATAAAAAACAAACAAAACACAGAAAAACTCAAACAAACAACACACGAACAGAAAAAAAATCGTTATCTGGCTAAAATTGCAAATCCATCTGCTAAGTGGTGAAATCCTCTTGATGGCTGATGCCAGTGGCAGTTTATTTGTCCCCCTGTTGTCACTTCTCTCCTGGGGAGACAAATAAACTGTCACTGGCATCAGACAGCTGGGTCCAGCAGTGCTGGGGCACCTCTTGCTGCAGAACTCCAGCTGCTCACTTACTGCCCCAACAGGGCTTTGCCTACACAGCAGCACAAGTGTGGGATCTGCTTCTGAACTGCTCCCAAATCTCTCACCCCAAGCTCATGGTTTGGGGATTTGTGCTGAACAAGGGAGGTCAGGGTTTTGGTTCCCACCTTGTCGTGGAGAGGCTCTGATCCAGAGAGCCCAAAGGCAGGGACAGGGTGGGAGCGTCCTGATGTGTTCATGTAGGAGGCAGCTCAAGAGCTGCTGGGGTAAGGGATTGAATGAGGGAGTTTGGCTTGGCTGGATCTGCCCAAGGGTGCTGGAGAAGGGTCCTGGGTGCTGATCATTGCTGCAATTGCTGAAGTATTTTACATGGAAAAGCTACCAGATTATAAACCATTGTAAAAACAATCCTTATAGCTGAGATCAGAATATCTGAGAAGAAGCCAGAGCAAGGCTCCTACAAAGGATAACAGCTGGGAAAGGAGACCATGGTGATTTCCTCCTCATGATCGTACTCTGGCTCTCCCAGCAACAGCCACTCCCATGGTACACGCACTCCACACCCAACAAACAGCCTCTGCCACAAAATCCTTTCCACTGCCCATTTTACAGTTCTGCTCTGGGGATATTTTTGTGAGCTCAGGCATCCAGAGCACTCGTGCTCAGGACCAGCATGCACAGATCACCCCCAAGGGGTCCAGAACCCATCCTATGCTCAGGAAGCCCTGGGCAGTGATTTCCCCAGTAGCAGCAGCCAGGCTGAGCCAGCCACGAACAGCTGTGTCTGTAGCCACACGGTGAAGCAGACAGGGAGCTGATCTGGAAGAAAATGAATCCAGCTACAAAAGGTGGGGTTTAGGAGTGCATTCACCAGGAAGAAGGGCTGGGAATGGTTAAATTAGCATATTTGGAAAAAAAAAAAAACTCCACTGTAATAGCACAGAATTAGCTTTGACTATGCAGAAGGTTCTGTAAGCGCCTGTGTCCAAGGTTAATATGCTAAAATTTATTTGAGGAAAAGGACATGGAGTGGAAAGGCTCAACAGCCAAACTACTCCAGGATGGTGGAAAAGGTTCCCACCATCTCATCCAGGTGGTTGCTCCCCTGTCCTGGCAGATGTGGGGGGCCACAGAAAACACCATGTGCCCATGGTGGGGGACACTAGCAGAGACCCACCTCTGGGGGCAGCACAAGCAAAGGTGACATCCTGGGGGACCACCTGAGCCCCCAGCACATGGCGGGGACCTGCCAGGGCAGCTGGGAACGTTTGTGTCCTAACCAACACCAACACCGCAGCCATCTGTCCCCGTTATGGAGATACTTGTAAAAACATGACACTGCTTTTCAAAATGAGCATCATTGTTCCAGTGCTAGGGGAGGGAGGCGAGGACCCTCCCTTTTCAATTGCAGGGCATGCTTAGTTTTCATCATGTTGCAGGGGGCGGTGGGGGCGGAGGCGGGGCGGAATTACTTTTACTCAAAACCATATGTAGAGCATCAACAAATGCACATCCTGTGAAGTTGGGTGTGTTGCAAGAGGGATTACAACACTCGCAATTTATAGCAGCTGCCTTAGTAGCCTCTTCTTCCACGCATTATTCTGTCAACATTGTGTTTTCCTTGGAAAAACATCTACAGTAGTTTAAATCTCTTTACTGAAAACAGATCTACTACAGGTGCTTTAGAGTTCATCCATGGGATATGAGAAGGTTGAACGTCCCCAAGAAAGGGAAATTTATGTCAGTAATGACTAATTGATTTGCTCGGCTTTAAATTCCCTAATGTATTTTCACATTTTTCTCTGCTTTCTTTTTTACAATGCTAATAAAAGAAGCTACATCATATATTTGTGTTATATGTGGGTTTATTCTGGGAAATCCTTACTTTTGCAATGTGTTTATGTTTTCCCTCATTTCCTTTTACCTTTCCTTTATAAAAAGGTTTGTTTTTATAGCAAATCAATAGGTTAAAGGTGAACATTAATGAAAAAATAAAAAAAGAAAAGTGTCCTTGGAAAATATATGGTGAAAACAAGGCAGAACTGGAAACGAAATCTTTGTTCACTAGAAATTAAAGACGCACTTTCTACATAGAAGTGGGATAATTGCAATTATTGTTGTGGTAGAGCATAGTAAGAATTGCACGCTCCTCTCCAAATTCTCCCAATCGCAATCGTCTCTATAAACGTTCTGAGCCTCATAGGGATGAGGAGAGGGGTTAGTGCATCTCTGTTGGGGGTCGTTTATGGAAAAGGTTCCAGCAAGATCCTTTGCAAGAATAAATATTTTTACTAAATCCCTGGAGCAGCTTACAATTCCCCCTGCTCATAATTACAATTTCCCCATTAGGAAACTTCCTTGAAAAGCCCACTTTGGTTCAATTGGAATGTGTTTTTTCAACAAAGCTGAAACATTTTGATTTCAGACCTTTTTTTTTTTTTTTTTTTTTACTTTGCTCTGCAACCATTCATCATCCTCGACACAGAGTATTCAACAAGACAAAAATGGCTAAGTCACACAGAGGAATCAAATGTGCTGTTCTGAAAGTGACAGCCCATTTCATTTAGGGGAAATATTACTCTATTTGGGGGGAGAGATACAAAAGAAAACAGTGGTGATATCAAAATAATTCCCTTAAACATTGCCATTTCCAAGGCAGCAGAAAGTGATTTCGTTAATGCAGTCACAGCGTGTGCCGGCCTGTCCAGACATCCACCTGGAGATGCAGACGAGGGCCCTGTCCATGCTCTTGGAGGCAACTGGAAAATTTCGACTGAATTTAACACCTGATTTAGTGGCAGAGAAAAAGGCACAAAATTGGTACGAGCTTCACCAAATCCTGAGCACCATGGGCAAGGACACTGGCACAGAGAGGGGCACAGGAGGGCTCTGGGGGCCTTCATGGCTCTGGCATGGCTTGAAGAGCCCTGGTGGACCAAGTCACATCACCGCACCGTGCCTCAGTTTCCATCAGTGCTTGGAGGAGAGCCACGGGAAAAAACCTTTTATAGAATGTTTTGATATTTACATGTGACATTGTATCACAATGTGGCTCAAAGTATGTGAGCACACTAGAGTTTCCAATTTCACATTATTTACAAATTACTATTACTAAGAAGGCTGATAACAGATAAAAGTACAAACTGAAGCACTTAATTAGGACCGTACTCAGCACTCCTCTACAAGTAGAGATTAAAATTATTTATAAGACCACCTTCCACTTGGAAGGACATTGTAAGACCACTTGGAAGTAAGAAATTGTGTTGCCATTAAAACAAGTTTTTCAGTTCTGTAAATTTAATGTTGTTCTGCTTACAAAATTGTCCCCGCTAAACTTGCATTCCAATTTTAAAACAAGCACACGGAAGGAATACTCCCTGAATTACTAAAAGGCCAGCTAGGAACAGAAGCATTCCTTTAAATTAGAAGGAATATAGAAGAGCCTGGGCCAAAGAACACAAGGTCTCCATATGTCTCTATATGTGTCCATACAGTCTCCTATATACAATTTATAAACACCCTGTGGAGCAGGGAACCTAACTTGCAAGCTGACAAAAGCTGTGGAGGTTACAGAATGGATGGTTGCCCATTTCCTCCTGGGACCCTACTGTCAAGATCTTCTGGGATGCAATCTGTTCTAAAATCAATTAATTTTTACAAGGAACACTCCCGCTGAACCTTGCAATATCCATCCTCTGCCACTATCTACTCGAACGATTACCCTCAGGTCATGGGAGCTTTGGCACACTGAAGTATCCACATGGTGGTGGACATTGCTGGAAGCTATTATCCCAGGGAGCTCACAGGATACAACAGGATACAACAACTTGGGGATGTTGTTTCCACTGAGAACCAGAAATCACTTTCTGAGCTGACTGATGTTCGAGAAGGGGCCATCTGTGCTGCCCAAATTGACACTGACAACTGCATTTGATGTCTCTGTCTCAACCAGTAAAGAAAAATTACTGTTCTGTTTCCTTGACTCTGCAATTTCTGACTTTGTGTCAGTGGAGGATAAGATGAGGAGTTATAGGCTGATACTGCAGGAAAAGAGTCTGGATGAAATATTAGGGAAAAAGAACAGCTCTTTTAAATAGGAAGAACTGTGAAAGCCTGGAAGGGGTTGTCTGGGGAGGTGGTGGGATCTCTGAAAGTAATGGCCATTAAGAACAGGTTAAACAAACATCTGACCAAGAGTCTTAGAGCTGGACCATGCTTGGGGTAGGAAGTGGACAAAGATGACACCTGATGGCCATTTCCAGCACTATTATCTGTTCCTAATGACACTCAAACAACCTGCGGTGCTTCAGGTTGAGTGTCTTTCTTAAAAGGTGCTTATTCAGCATGCTGTTCAGAATTAATTAGTTCAGACCCAAAGTGCTGGAATGGTCACACCAATCACATCTCTTCCACCCAATCTAAACCAAAGCACAAGAAAGGGAAAGAGGCCCATGTCCAGGGTTCATGGAGGTCAGAAGAAAGCTCCTCTTGGAGCAACCGACTTCATGTCAGACATGAAATAGTGGGAGTGAAAACAGTTCAGAAGCAGAAAATCCAGAGGGGTTATTTTTAATTAATGTGCTAGGTTTTAGCATAAATCAGAATATCAGGTGCACGTCAGGGGACAGCTGCAGAATCACTTCTGTGATAAAAGTTACTATCATTACTGGCGAACTGCAGCAGTGAATTTCTTTGGAGTACCCGGTATGAAACACAGACATGCCAGGGTTACCTCTTTCGTACATTACAAAACCAATTACAGAAGTTCTAGAATTATAATGCTTAATTTTATTTTCGTAATGCAAAGGGTTCACTGTGTCTCAGCCCACAACACGGAGGACCTGCCTTAGTCTAGATTAGTGGTGTCAGTGCCTTAAGACATCTAAATATTTTAACCCAACTTTGGCAGCCATACGTGTTCACCTCAGTTACCTTCAGCTACCTAAAAACTGAACAGCTATTTGAAGAGACTCCTCTAGATCCGTCCCCCCCTCCGCCCTCCCCTAAAGCCAGTGGAGAAAGGTTCACACCTCTGGAGATCTCTTCATTCCTCCCTAAAGCAGATGTCAAGCTAGGTCAGATGCACCATCCTATGGAGACACCACGCTCTCCATACAGGTTACAGAAGCAGTGTCCATTGTATTAAACATCTAATATCTACCTTTGACAGGAGGTGATATCCCATTCTTAGGAATATTTCAAATGAATGGGTTAAACTGATCAGTATAAAACCCCTTCTGTCTCAGTGCTTTGTATCCATGATCCAATTTCATGAGAAATCTGCTATTTGACTCTCCCAAAGAAAGCAAGCGAGAACTCTGCTTGCTCCGAAGCTGCAGCGCTGCGCAGCCCTTGCTTTGAGGGGAAATGCTTTTTCCAAGACACCAGAAATCTTTGGTAAAGGAAACACAGGGTTTGTGTTGGGGTTTTTTTGTGTGTTTCTGTCCAATTGAGATATCAGATATGGTTGTTATTATTTAATAATGCTAATAGTAACAATTTCTCAGATGTAAAAGTAATACAATAATGATAGGCTTTATGGAACATCCAAAAAAAGACTAACAAATATAATCGGTTGCAGAAGGAACTAAAGAAAATCTGGGACATGAAAAGCAGAGTAACAACTGTTTGTGGTGAGCTGGGCTTTCATGATGGGGGTTTCATAGCAGCAGCATGAAATGGAAACAGGGTCTACTGTAAAGCCGTGTGTCCTCCAGATGGCAACATTGATTGGTATTTCTAAAGGAGTTTGGAAGAAGCAATCTTACTCTGGGATACCCAGATCAGCCTTTGACACAGATTTGCACTAGTTCTGCCCTGAAGACCATGGGCTGTGGCAAGAAGAGGCAATATCTTTGACAATGTTCGTGACAGTAAAATTGAGAAGGAAAAGTGGAAGTCACTACACAACCTTTTGATTTAGTAGATTATTACCAGGAAAAAAAAATGACACAAAGGTCAAAGAAGTATTTTAATCCCCCAAATCAATCCCTAGGAAGGGATGAAGACCATTAAAGAGGAAAAAGGACAGTGATCTTAAAAATGCTTGAGTGACTTCTAAAATCAGTGTATTTCCCTCAGCATTTTGAGCCACCAGTGCTGCTGGTGTGAAGACCTCCCTCATTTTGCAACAGCACCT
Organism: Caloenas nicobarica; assembly: GCF_036013445.1. Classification (NCBI taxonomy): domain Eukaryota; kingdom Metazoa; phylum Chordata; class Aves; order Columbiformes; family Columbidae; genus Caloenas; species Caloenas nicobarica. The sequence goes on along the minus strand of NC_088284.1, from coordinate 100,988,773 downwards.
TAACCTTTACAGGTCCTGAGATGAAGAACTGACAATTGATGGACATGACAGTAGCACCTAGGACTGAAATAGTAATATTTGGTGCTCTTCTGAGGCTTTTCATTTAGGATTTTTTAACCCTTCAGAAAGGAGATTAGGAGGATGAATTGTAGCTAAATCTTAGACTTATATGCATTTGCCACAAATGAATTCTAGTCTCTCAGCTGAAGCCAGGTGAAAATAAAGAAATAGATAAGGTCTTTTGCTTTTATTAGCTTTACTAAGGTATAATTTTCTTTCCAGTACACTGTAGGTCAAGTTGCACTGCAACCACATAGTATGAATTCTACCTTGATTTTGTGATCACTATAATCTCCTGAAATCCTGCTCTTAAACTGGCCAGAGTGCAGGGAGAGATTATGGTCAAACACCACGTTAGCATGAGATCTAGGGCCAGATGGTAGGCTGGTGTGAACTGGTTCAGCGCAGGCGACTTCAAAAGAGTGTCACCCAGTGGGCTGGGAGGAGAATTTAGTCTCATTTTCTGGGTTGGAAAAGATGATTTATATTGACTCAAAACTTCCATATCATTGCCATTTAGAAAGCAGGTTAAAAAATAAGGTCTATCACTTTCTTACACAATTTGTTTCTTTTTCATTTTTTCGCTAGTTCATGCTCAAAATGTCTTGAGGTTTTCGTGACTCATCTGTCCTCTCTAATAATGTTGGCTACTAGTATGAAGGATTTCCTGGAAAACAGACGAGTTCAAAGTTTCAAAAATCCTGTTTTCCATTGAAGTTTAATTTCTAGAATAGTTTTCCACTTTCAGCAAGAATGAGACTGAAAAGCAGAGAACATTTTCCATTAAAGTCTGCAGAGAAATTTCCTTTAGTTTCTCACAGAGGATTGCAGGGCTTGAAACAGCCTCCACTTTCACCACCACTGCCAGGACAAGAGCCAACATCTTCTGCCTTAAAGCAGGCCTGAAAAAAAACCCCACTGAGTTCCTAATTTGTGTGACTTTATTTCTCCTTTTACTTTTTCTCGTCTATCCTGGCTACTCACGATAGACATGTTCCAGTCCTCACTTATTTCAAAGTATATGGAGTTGCCTCCATATACTCAGCTTTAACTGAAGGAGTTGAGGCTAATCTTTGTCTGATGGGAGGAGTAAACGGGAATTATTTTTTCCAGGGAAGGGCTAAGACCATGGTCAATGGCTTTATTCATCTCTGTAGCTCTCTAAAGTGAGGACACTTTTTCCCAGTTTCCACTCTGCTTCGCATACTTTTTCCATACTGAAGGCTCACCAACGTGTATTGTAGCAGCACAAGCAAGAGTCCAGCCTACATATATATGTATTTTTTTTAAAGCTCAGTCCTGTTCCAAACAATGTGAACAACAACAACAACAACAATTAAATACAAAATTCCATAGATGTCTGGATTAGAGTTTTTAGGGGTACAGGACAAGAGCGGGGTTTTGGATTGTTTGTCCATCAGAAAAATCTCAAAACTACAATGTTTAGTTTTCAAAAATATAGATTTTAGTAAAGGAAAAAATAGTTTAGATAAAAATATGGGTTTAAAAATGTATCTTCAGGTAAACTTTTTAAAAAACCAAGCTGTATTTCTACTGAACACTGAGAACTGTTGCCGAAAGCTTTTTCATTAGTTACATTTTAATTGAAAACCACCCAGCTAAATGTGCTGGCTCAGAGCCATTCTCCTCCACAAGCAGTTTGTTACCAGGGTGGGCCTGAACCACACCACGGGTGACATGTGGCACCTTCGCCCACCATCAGCACCATCTGTGCACCAGTGGTGGGTGGACAAGGTTTGTTTGCCTGTGTTGTACTCACCAAAACCGAACCAGTGGTTCAAGCCCACAGGAGCTGACTGGCTCAGATATGGATTTATTATCTTGGTAAGAGCAAGACTGCCTTTAAAATTTGGCTGATGTGCTCGTGAGCACATACATAGATGTTAGAAAGGGATCGCTGTCCCTTCAGGAGACACAAACAGCAGAAAACCCTTCTGATGAAGCCGCAAAGCTAAAATGTTAGTCCAATGAATTCTACCTCTATGGCTCTGGAGTAAGAGGTTAGCAAAATACTTTCTGTGCCAAGAAGCTGTAAAATAAGCTTCATTTTAGAGGTGATAAGGGGATATCTTTTTACTAATTGTACCAAGGTGTCTGCTGAATTAGCTGAGATACAATATATCATCAGACACTGTAAAACCTTTGTGTGAAAACATCTAATAGAGTCAAAGAAACCAGCAGTGGAATAGACCCCAAGGCAGATCAGCTGTGACTGAACCTAAACCAGGCTCAGGAATGTCCACTCACACTGAAAGAAGAGCCGTGATTACGCTTGTCCCTATTAACGTCTGTCAGGTCTGAATTCCATTGGTGGGTTACATAGTTGGTATAGAAGCAAAGCTGAGACCGAAACTCTGTTATAACTTCACCTTTCCCCAGTCTCTGTTCTAAAAACCAGACAGAGAGAAGCAGCTGGAAATGCCGTTATGCCTGTTCTACAGATGAGTGTGAAACGGCACAATTATCCCTGCAGTTGTGCCATGGAGATATCCTGACCAATGCTCTCAGCATTTAAAAGAGCGGTGAAAGATTCATACCAAGCCTGGTTTCTCTACAGCCCTGGAAACACACAATCACAAAGTCCTAAGTAAGGTCTGAACAGGACCCTGGCTTAGATCCCAATATCACATGGAAATCTGTGACAGAGACAGGAGCTCCGATGTCCCAACGCCCAGCTCCGCGCTGCTGCTGGTGGTGCCGCACTTCTCTTTTGCTTTAAATATTTCACAGTATAGACTTATCTTTCATGGTCATTTTATATCTTGAAAATGTGGGTCTAATTTGAAAGTGTGTGGGGGCCTTATCTTTTTCTCTCTAAACAAGGGGTAGTTTCCAATATTCCGCATCTGTCCTAGTAAAAAAGATTTTATAGTGGTAGATTACTCTACAATATGTTGGTTTTTTGTCAGGCACCGCTAATACAATGTAATTTATGTATTCAGTGGAAGCCAGCATTTATTTTCAGTAATTTCTCCCGATTATGTTTATCAATAGGTATCTCTCAGCAAAATGGCAAATCTCACAAGCATGTTTGGAAAGTCAAACATGTTTGTGTAATACAAACCTCTGTCATGTCAGGAATTAGTTTGACTAATAGGCCTTTAATTAAATCCTTGTGGGGTCTTGGTGTGAAGAATAGGCCCAGTTTCCAAAAAAATTAATTTATAAGATAAATTCACAAATATATCAGTCTAATAAATCTTTTCCACATCCAATATTTGTCCTAGAAACAATAACAGGACAGATAATTTATTAGACTATTTCCTATTACATTATAATGACTATGCTTGATGCTTTAAAAGTGTTCTTCAGAGCACCAGAACGATGGAGGTTATAACTAATGAAGATAAAGATTTCCAGGGCTCATTGATCCAGGAGAGCCATACTTAGTGTAACTTCCAGACCTATATGTAATCACAGAAATATTTCCCTAGAGAATACAAATTATAGATGACTCTAAAACTGCCACTGGAGATATTTTGCAGAAACCACAACAGGAAATGTTTATTTTCTCAACCCTAATAACCCTTTCAATACAAATTATTTTGGATTTTTGAGAAAATTACATTGATTCCTTTTTTTTTTTTTTTGCAAGATACCTTACATTTATATAAATGTACATATTTTTATATATCTATATTTACGCATTCTTAGGTCAACTCCTTGATTTCACTCTTAAATGGCCATTGTGTAGGAAAGAAAATGCCACCTAAAGCATCTCTGGTTTTTGTGCCTCAGGGAACAGCATGCTTGCAATACAGATGAATGCAGCAAAAGGTCAGTTCTACCCTGGCATAAATGCACGGGAATCTTAATAGCAGAGAACAAAATGGAAGAGCCAGGTCTAAGATGAAGTCCCAGCAACTAGAAATACCATTCTGGCATTCGTATCTACTTTTCAGAGAGTTAGACTTGTCTCTAAATCTTTCAAGCTACCACCCCTCAAATTCAAAAAGATCAGAGGAAACATGCCTGTGTTGCCCTCCTCCCACCACATGCCTGGTTGGAGCATCCTCTTCCTCCACTGGCAGATGTCCCAGGTTTTGGGTTCTTTACAGTCCATTTATTTTACTTAATATTGATCATAATATTAACAGTAGTTTTTCATACCGCACAAGTCAGTTCCAGGTAAATCTAGCGAGACACCATTTGTTTGGCACGGAAACTACACAGCCCTCCTCCTCCTCATGTGAACCCATGCATGGTTTCACTTGATTCAGGCTGAGGGAGAGGAAAACGAGTGGAAGACAACAGCTGAGGATAGAGATGCATTATGTTTTGATCAAGCTTGTTGGAAGGCTCAGAAGTGCTTGATTTATTTCTAATTGTATTGGATATAGCTCAGCTCTTAACAGCCTTCTCAGCATTACTCCCCTCTCAGTACACAGGTCTATGCAGGTACAGACTTCAGGACGCGCATCTGAGGTGAGGTGGTTGCTCTGACTCCAAAGGCTACCAAGCTGAAGTCAAGACAGCCACCCCTACAAGAGTATGAGAAATAAAATGCATTGAAAAGAAAACACCAGCTTAGGTTGCTGATGATTTTTAGAGGAAAATCTGATTTGTAACCTGTGGTTTGGCTTGCAACTTTTTGTATGCGTGGATTTCACAGCCGTGGAAATGAGTGAGGCACTTGGTAACCTTGGCTGGTGCTGGCCCTGCTCTGGGCAGATGCTCCACCGGGAATTCTCACATCTCCTCAGTCCAAACACCACCTCTGCTCCAAAATCCTCTGAACGGTATTGCAGGCAGAGATCTTTGGGCAACGATACAACTTGTCAATACTAAGGACAGAAACTAGATGGTAAAGCTGTTTTCTACTGGTTTAGGAAAACCACCATGTCTGAGGACTGGTACTCATCCCTAATTCAATGAGCAGAGCACACACTTGGTTTTTCATATGCATTAGGCAGAAAGTGGCATCAGGCAAAGATCAATGTTTCTATATCACACTGATTAATTTCCTGCTTCAAAGTGCATCTCTACGTAGGAATGGAGGATCAAAATGAGATCAAGTCCCCGGCAATTGCAAAAATGATACAAATGTATGATATATGGCGCTTCTGCTCCTGTTTCTCCACTAATACACTAAGGAAGCTGCAAAACATTTTCCCCAAACTCGTAACAAGCTTAAAACAAGCTGCAGAAAAGACCAAAAGCCACAAATTACAACTTAAAACAGGAGGAGAGCAGGAAAGATTACAGGCACTGAGATGCCATGTGGTCCTGCAAAGAGCAAGGGAATTTGTCAGGTGCTAATTCCCAGGTGATCCCCAGCACAGGCTGTGCTCTGCGCTGCAGCCGAAGACAAAGAAGAGGTGACAGGTCCCTGCCTCTGTCATCTGATGAAAAACTTATGCCTGACTCCAAGCTTGATGATTTAGTGCCGGTCGTGTGAGCAGGACTCCCTGACGAGGCTCCAGAGGAATTGCTAACACCAGCTGGAGCGCCAGCACAACCAGCTCGGCGTCCTGCCTCTGGCTGTGGCTGATTTCCAGCGCTTCAGAAGACGGCAAAGAAAACTCTCAGAAGCCAAGTTACGTAACATTTACACAATATTACAAACTAACACAGTTCTGGTTTGTTTTTTTTGTTCCCATGAATATGATATGACTCAATGGAAACTACTCTGCGGGAAACAGGTGGCACATTTTGAATCTTAGGCTTCCAGAAATAAGATACCGCTCAAAAGAATTTGGAAACAGTGTACCTGTTGGAGGGATAAGGCCAGCTCAAAATCTAGAGCTGCAGAAACCTGGTGTTTGGGGACAGTTGGAAAAAGAAAAAACAAAACGAAACCCCAAACAAACAAACCCACCAAAAACCAGCAAACCACAACCTTGCATCTTGTCTGACCACTGCAATCATGGTAGCAGTGGACCAAACCCAAGCCGTGCATCTACGTAAGCTGTGTGTCAACATAACTGCATTCATTCTCACCTTGAAACAAAACAGAATAATCCTATAATCAGACTTTTTCTTTTTTCTTTTTTTTTTTTTTTCCTGAGTGCTTCTTAATGTTTGTACCAGCATTTCTTAAATCCTGTTTCAGCTGCTACTTATAATCCTAAAGCGGTGTTTGAAATCTGTCTCTGAATTTCAGGGTGTGAAGCCAATTCAAATCTCCTGTCTTTCCATCAGCTCTCCTGACAAGGATAAAGAAGGACAAAATGTTATGCAGACTTGTTGACAGAGGTGAAACTCAGTGGTTGCCAAAGATGGTTTCTGGAAACAGTACAAACCCTTCACTGAAACCTTACTGGCATGCAAGACAATCTTTGCTTTTTACTAGTAGGCCCAAAACTAACATTTTCATAATAATTTTCCAGTATCAAAGTGATAGTTTTTATCCAAGACAGCTGAATACTACAGAACTGTATAACAACAATTCAGTGCCAAACATATGCTATGTATATATTTTAACACCTTTGATAATAATAAAAAATGCATGTTCCTAGCAGTTTTCTCAACTTTCATTCAATAACAACATCCTTGAGTTGATGCTTTTTGTTTTCCTTTCATATTATTACGAACCTGTGTTTAATTCTCAGTGCCAGTTTGGCTTTTTAACCTCTATTTCTACATTCCACTAGTAATGTCTGATTAAGAAATTAGCCTTTCAAGTGCTATAAAAAAATCCAAGAAATACAGTAACACAATACCATGGAAAACTGATATAATCTTTTCAAAACTATAAAAATTGGTCACCCAAAGGAACATCTGCATGGTAAAAATTTTAAACAAACTGGAAGGGAATCAGATAGCTCATAAAGAACCAAGCAGCTAGAAGAGCCATTGGTCGTTTACATATTTTGCTGTCATCCTGACTTGGAGAAGACTATCATTTTGAAGCATGTTTCTTCAGTTTTAGTTACCAGCATCTGGAATGAATTCCAGGATGGAATACTGAAAGTTTTTAAAAGGAAACTCAACCTTACGATAATTATTCCTTAAATCATTAATATGGTGAAAGTGCCAGGGGTAAAAATATGAACAAAATAAAATAAAATATGCTCCCAGGTATCACTGAAATCCCTAATGTACATCTGTCTGTTTTCTCAGTTCATTAATATCTGTTGTAGTCTCAGATATTTTCTTTTATGTAAAAATTTCCACTTGCTTGTTATGTCTTCTGTCTTGCATTAGAGTTATCGCTCTACCTCTCAGAACAGCTCTGGCTGTGTATATTGCAGAACTGTGGATCTACAGTAATATAGACTTTCCTTCAGCAAAAGATAACAGCCTATTCATGTCCCATCCAACAGCATAGGAAACCTTTGGTTTAATGGATATTCAAGACAGATAACAGACTGAAAGAGCAGTTTCGTGGTGACACCAGGGCTCTGCCAGTGTGCAGCTCCTGACAGGGTCCAGGTTTCATTTACAGGCACAAGATATGATGCAATGAGACTTAGGCGTGATGGACTGCTGGGCTTGTGGAGCTTGGAAAGGAACTGAGAGCCTTGAGACTTGACAATTCAGTCTCTGCCTTCGCACCTTGTTCACACTTTCAAGGCAACACTGAGAGGGACAAACATCACTGTAGATTAATACAAATTTTTAGATGGTCTGTTCTTTTTGGGAAGGTGACCCTAATCACAAGGCCAAAATCAAATTCACTTTTTTAAGTGAATCCACTGGAACTGTGTACAGATCATCACTTAAATCACTCAGGACAACCAATTTCATTGAAAACTCCTGGAACACCTAAGTAGACCCTGCCAAAGCCTCAGCCATTCATTTGTTCCCACTAATGTTCTCCCTCCCTCCATAAAGAAGATGTCTCCTCAGAGTTCCACTGAGTACTCCCAGCAGCACTAAGCATTTTTGCAGATTAATGCTTGTTTGAATGTTACTAATTAGGCCAGGCGACTATATAATGAGATGCTTACAAAGTTTATTCATCACTAAAAATAAATGTGAAGCATCTGGTTTGCAGGCTATTCCCATGTGTCATTCAGGTTCACATGCTGTAGAACCAGATGGAGCTGGAGGGAGACCAATCACAGAGCAGAGGGATTACACATCTTAAAACCATGGTTAGCTTAAATAAGCAAGTTGCCATCCCTCCATAAATCCCACATCCACCACCAGATGTGTGACAAGACTATTGCACAGGGCGTTCTAGCTCAAGGCTTCTCGGCTCCAAGGGGGCAGAGGAGAAAGCTGGCTGCCCACGGCAAGGGCTACCTCTCCCTCGCACACAGCCCACTTGTCAGCAAAGCCATTCTGTTGGTGACCATCTGAAAAGAAAGCCCTGATGACTCACAAAGCAGAAAACCATCAAATGAGGCTATGCTAAGTAAACTCTCCTGTCCCAGGCAGTGGTGGAAGTGACTCATCTTTTGGCTGAGCTTGGGGGTGAGTTTCTCTCTGCCATGTTAACCAAATGTAAAATAGGTTTCTCAGGATGGTTTTGCAGTGAAACCATTGGTGATGTTTGCTTACAATCGCTGATTTAAGTACTCAGAGTAGCAGTAGATCTAAACAAGGACACTGTGTCCTCATTTATTAGCTTGCCTGCAGGCTGCCAGAGAAGGTGGGGTTCACAGCTGGATACTTATGTTTTCCCTTTTCATTCTTGAGTAATGCCGTGCAAGAAGCAGCACTTGCTCAGTGTCATGGGCTTCACATAGGCTGGGAAAGCAATATGTGGGAGATCCCAGGTTCTGGGGGAAAGGAGCTCATTTCTCATTCAAGAGAAGAAAGAAAGAAGGGAAACAACTCAATCCAACATTAGCAGAGAGAAGGGAACAAGCTGAGTGTTCCCAGAGCTGGCTGAATCAAATAATCTAGAAAAGAGGAATATTCGAAATGTGTTTTCGGATGGGCTTACAGGCTGCTTTCAGGTTGGGAGCTTTGTTTTGCTGACCACTGCTGAGCATAACTAGAGGAGCTGATTTCTTGTTATCCTCAAAGAACCAGCCACCCAAGGAAGCGATGCACAGAGGCAGAACCAATACAGGGGATGACTTTAACCATGAAGGTAATTTTTCAGTACTTGTGGTTTGTTTCCAGAAAGGAGTAAAAGATGATAAATTCACGTCTGGATTTCAAATACCCCAAAATGCAGGGTTTTCAGAATATATTTGGTGGTTTTTTTGTTATTGTATTTGTTTTTTTTTTTTATTCAGTACCTTCAATTGCTAGGGAAACATAATAAAGAATGTTGCTTCCAAGAACCACAGAGTACAAGTAAACTATGTAGATGAGACCATTAGCATAATAAAAATACTGCTTTTCTCTGAAACGAGAAATCCACAGAGCTGAGTGTGAGACGGGAGCTATCTCCTACTCTGTAAACCAGCAGTGAACCTTTTAGCTGAATGCTATGTGAACACTTAAGTGTTGTGCTCTGCCACATTTACCAGTTGGCCCAGAAATACAAAATGACCAAATGGACAGAGTAAGATTTTCAACCTGTCCGACCCCCA